>NW_020949548.1:6043661-6056487 GCF_900497805.2 Vombatus ursinus | reverse complement strand
AAGGAAGGAAGGAAGGAAGGAAGGAAGGAAGGAAGGAAGGAAGGAAGCAAATTACTATTCATTTCTAATCATAGTCTTTGAGTTTTTTTATCACAGAATGTCATAAATGCGAGGGATTTCAAAGCTGTCTGAACCCTAAGTCCTCTCTACCACATTCCTGACACTCAGTCATCAGGCTCCACTTGAAGATTTGCCGTGAAGGTACATGGGTACTTCCTAAAGCAGACCATGACACGAGCACAGTTTTAATCATTAGAAAGTGTTTTCTAACATCAAGCTAGAATCTGCCTCATTTTAAATTCCACTTTTTGTCGTTCAATTGTTCTTCATCTTTAAATAAGTCTAAGTCTTCAGGCCCTGAAAACATAGTTCAGGCTACTGAAAGACACTGTAGATGTGATTTTAGAAACCACTGTCAATAATCTTTGAAGTCAGGGAGAATGGAGAGGTATCAAAAAATTCCAAATAGTGAAATATCGTTATGGAAAAAGGGGAACAAATATAAACTGTATGGTTGATTCATGGCAAAATTCTAGAAGAGATTATTTGAAAGAGAAAATTTGTGAGCACTTAGAAAAAAAAGAGTGGTTGTCACCAAGATATACCATTGGTTCATAAATTATGCACAACTAATTTCTCCCTTCCCCCCCCAAGTTAGTAGGTTGTGGGAATGCTATAGATTTAACTTATGTTGATTTCAGTAAGTTACTTGTGAAAGTTTCTTATTACATTCATATGGCCAAAATTAAGAAACATGAACTTGGCAATAATACAGTTAAGTGGAGTTCTAGTTTATGAAACATTTGTACCAAAAAAAAAAAATTAAGCAAGGAGTCAATGTCAACTTGAAAGAAAGTCCCCAATGGTTTGTTATATAATTCTGACCTTGACCTACCCCTGATCAATGCTTCATCAACCAATTGATCAAATAATAACTCACTTTCACGTAGTTCCTTAAAGTTTGTGAAATGTCTCCCCCACAACTTAGTGAGGGAGGTATATGGTTCAAGGTAAAGCAAAGCAACAGCATTGTTAAGTGCTTTCTATTTACCAGGCACTGTGCTAAGCACCAGGGATACAAAGACAAGCAAAAAGAAAAGCAACCTCTGCCCTCAAGTAGCTTACATTCTAATGGGGTAATAAAACATATAAAAGGTAGCTGGAAAGGGGATGGAAAGAATGAAGGTACCCTCTCTCAGGCCTGGTATTGAAGTGCACAAAGTGAGAAGCAGAGCCAGGAAAAGAATGAAGGCTAACTGGTCCAGACTCCTCTCTGAAATGGTGACCCCAAGAAGAAACTCACCAATGGAAGAAGGGAGCTGGCATGGCAGATGGAAATTCCAGGGTAAGAAGGTCCAAGGCACTGAGGGAGATCCAGGGTAAAAGTACTGCACAGACATGGTACTGAAGTTTGTAAAGTCAGAAACCCAGTCTTACTTTACAGATAAAGACATATTTACCCATTAAAACACAACTAGTAAGTATCTGAGTTGGGAATAAACTCAGGTAACCTGAATCCAAAAGACAGTATAGAGGGTATGTTCATTATATTTGCAAATGACCAAAAGTCTGTATAAAATGAGGAGTCATCAAAGTTTACAATTGTTAAGAGAGCTGTATGTTTATAGGCAGTTGGGTAGCCTAGTGAATAAAGCATTGGAAATTGGAGTCACTAAGGTCTGAATTCAAATTGGGTTTTAAACTATTAACTAGCTGTGTAATACTAAATGAGTCGTTCAACTTTTCTCAACCTCAATTTCAACATTTGAAAAATGAGAATAATGATAGTACTACTACCTCACAGGGTTGTTGTGAGGATCAAATAATATAATATGTGTAAAAGTGCTTTGCAAAACCCAAGGTCCTATTATGCAGTGTCCCAAAAGTCTTGGTGCCATTTTGGAATAGCACTAAGACTTATCTAAGTCATCTGAAGCGCTCACTTGGGAGTAGAGGAGGGAAGAGGTGGAAAGGGGCATATATTATGCCCAGTTGTAATATTGTGTTTCATCAATCTAAGTAAATATATTCCTTTTCTGGTCCACATAGCTCTGTTGAAGTTCAGGGAAACTACCCAAATGGAATTGACTATATCCCTTTCCCCTTCCCCTACATGCATAAACCTCCCTGTCAATTTCTACATCTTCTTCTCTCCACCCCTACCCCCAGCCCCAAATGAGTATGGCTAATTGATTCTCTTAAAATAGGAGGTCACTTTCTTGGCTGGTTTTCCTCTAACCTTTCTGCTGCTTTTAATCCTATTAGCAACCTCCCATCACAAAACATTAATGCGGTTAGATCTGATTTCATTTTTTGCCAATACTCAACAAAATGCTTCAGCTTATTAGTGATTTTTATGTCACGTGGTTTTATCGAACTGTATACTAATGAGATGTGATCAGGTGGAAAATTGCTCGAGCTAGGATGCTGGGTGCGTCGCAGATGTGGGGTGATTCAGGGAGCTTTGGTAGGAGCATTTCTTCACTGACTACTGGTCTCTCCAGCACAGAAAGGGGACGTGTTATTTACAATTCAAATGGCAGATGATTAATTGGCTTGTTCTTGCAGAACTGTTGAACACCCCCTCCTCCTGAAAATCACAGAGATGTTCTGGGGAAATAGTGGGAAGAGATTATAGTCCCATTGTCTATTCTGAAGCCTTATTTGTTACCCTTTATAAAGGGGGGGTAAGGGGGAGAAAGGATGTCAAATCATGGCAAAGATGGCGGTTTTATCTAAAATAAACTTATTAAATGAGACAGATTCTTTATTAACTAGTCAGAAGCCCAATGATTAAACAGCTTTTCTTCCCATTGAATACCAAGCAGAAATCAATGTACATTATACAGCCATGGAGGCTGAGATTGCAAAAGACCCAAGGACAGCATAACGACTGTGATTTACTGAAAATATTTCACCAGGGCAGCAGTCGGGAGATGGAGTGCAGTTTGTCCACAGAACGAGGGCTGTATCTTGTTCATTTTCTCATGTATTAGGAAAGCAACTTGTGTAAACTCTCTAAACATAAGTCCTTGTTGCTAATCTATAATGGCCCCCCTACAAAGGTTTGCTTGTTTATCTTCTGGAGCTCTGAGGAAGGGTAGACCTATTAGAAGACTGGATCTATTACTAGGTAGTGGTGACAGATGTTCACCAGAGGTCTTATGGACCTTTATGAGCTGGGAGCTGAGTGCAAGACCTAGAATCAAGAAAAAGCCAAGTTCAAATCCTGCCTCAGATACTTAGTAGTTATTAAGTGACTCTAGCATGTCATTTAAACTCTCCGGATTTCAGTTTTCTCTCCTACAGAATGGTGGAGTTGGAATTATAATCTAAGGTAACTTCCAACTCTAAATCTGCCATCTTATGATATCACCACACCCAATTCCCTGAAAACCAGAAACTCGAAACCCTGACTCTGAAGGCATGAATTATGGAAGAAGAGGAGAAAGGTGGTGTTACTATCTGTATGCAACCTCAATGGTAGCCAGTGGCATAAGGCAGGTGTGAAGGGAAAGTCTAAATTGTGTTTGAATCTTGTACTATTAGACCAGAGACCATCCTAAGGGATCAATAAGTCAGAGCCATCTGTGTCCCTTCTCCTATGGATGTTACTAGTTTAGCAATGAAAGGACCTGATGAAATACATTTGCCCAGAGAGTATGCAGGAGAGGAATAGAATTTCCAGAGATATAACACAATGAAGACCCACAGAGGGCTTGTGATATGCTCTTCTTACTCACAATAACAGACAGGGCCAACCCTACCCTCAAATGTTAATAAGATTTTTTTCATGGATGTCACCTTGTCCTCTTACTTTTTTTTCACTAGAGTCATAACAAGTCACACTTATGTAGGGATAAGGAAAGGAGATGAGAGGAAAGGAAAGGAAAAAAAAGGAAAGGAAAGGAAAAGATAAGGGGAAGGGAAAGGAGAAAGGGAAGAGGAAGGGAAGGAAGAAAGAGAGAGAAAGAGAAAAGGAAAGAAAGAAAAAGAGAAAGAAGGAAGGAAGGAAAGAAGGAAAAAAGGAAAGGAAAGAAGGAAAGAAGGAAGGAAAGAAGGAAGGAAGAGGGGATGGGGGAGAGAGGGAGGAAGGATATTTGACAGAGTGAGTTATAGATGAGGACTTGGAGTCTTAGAGACGGTAAGAACAGTCTTCGCAGCTATTAAGTTTCAAGCCAGGACTCAAATTCAGGTGTTCTCTCTACTAAGCCAAAATTTGTCTGCCCCAACATCCACTCTTCCACTTTCCTTTCACCCCTCCACTCTTAGGCTAAATGTCCTCATGTTGGCCTCATGACCCCTCCCCCAATTTCTTCCGTAATTCATGTATTTAGAGTCAGAGTTTCTGGTTCCTGGTTCTCAGGGAAATAGAGATTCCCAAATCTCTTCTTTACAATTTATCTACTCTAGGCCCCATTCACCAAGCTGCCTCTCTCTGAATTAAGCTAATCTGACAAGTGAATTTTTGCTGATGGTATCATGTGTTTCACTTGTCTGTCTTCCGGCAACCAAACAAACATTTTAGCAGGTACATTGCACTAAGTACTAGGAGATATACAAAGTAGGGTCTCTGCCCTCCTAGGACTCACAGTCTAATAGGGAGAGTATGACAAACACACAAATCACTGTAATGTACAATACTGCATAATAAATGTATAAGAGAAATAAAAAGTGCTATCTATGTGAGGAATAACAAGGAAGGTTGTTATACATAGTGAGCATCAAAATAAGGCTTCCCAAAGGAGGTGTCAGGGGAAGTTGATCTTTAAGGAACAGGTAGGAATTCAACAGGAGGGAGGGCACGCATAGAATTACAAAATCTCAAAACTGAAAGAGGTCTCGGAGGTCATTTAGTTTAATCAAACTCAGACCAAGAATTCCCACAACACCACTCAAATAAGCATCACCCAGCCTCACTTGAAGACCACCAGTGAAAGAGAGAGAACCCACAACTTCCCAAAATAGTCCACCCTATTTTGGACAGCTTGAAGTGCTGGGAACTTAGGAATAGAATAGGGTTTATTCAAAGCTGCATGTCAACTGTACTTACTTTTAAACACGATTTACGGCAGCTAGGTGAGTAGAAGACTGCACCTGGACTCACAGTGATATGAGTTCATATCTAGCCTCAGACACTTATAACCTGTGTGATCCTGAACAAGAAACTTAACCTCTTTCAGCCTCAGTTTCTTCATCTGTAAAATGGGGATAATAAAAGCATCTATCTTCCAGAGGCTTTGTAAGGATAAAATAAGATAATATATATAAAGTACTTTACCAACCTTAAAGTGTTATATAAATACTAACTGCTACCATTATTCACATTATTCATTCCTTCACTAAGTATTTCTTAATCTCTTACCTAGATATTAGATATCATGTGATACCAGCTTGATACTGGTGATACAAAGCCAAATATGATACTGTTTCTGACTTTAAGAAACTTCTAAGAAACAGGAGGTTTTTTAGAGTGAATTTATATCCTGCTGCTCAAAGCAATTAAAAAGCCTATATTCCAACCCCTTGTAGAGAATAGCATTTGATTGGATCTAGGGGAAAGAGCACTGGGTTTGGGAGCAAAAAACAGTAGGTTCAAATCTCAGCTCTGCAACTGGCTACCTGTGTGATCTCAGAGAAGTCACCTTCCTCCCCAGATTTCAGTCTCCCCATCTCTGAGATAAAAGGGTTGCGTACAATGACTTGAAAGACCTTTCCTAGCTCTATTTCTATGATCCAAATTCAACATATGGTCAAACTCTTTCAGGTTTTATGTGACTTGGTTATACTTACCGGCTCATATTTCTCTCCACTACAAGCAAACCATAGAAAAGACAGGTTGGTAGAATTAGAGTTGCAATGAGCAGCACCCACACGATCCATCCGTGGAACTCTATGTGGAACCATTTGTTATAGCAAATGGAGAAATTGTGAATACTGGGGATATGTTCATTTAACCTTGGCAGTGTACTTTCTACGGATGTTCACATGGGTGATGAGGTTGATGCATACGTTGCCAGAGCGAGCTCAGCATTTGGGAGGCTCTGGAAGTAAGCATGGGAGAGAAGAGATATTAGGCTACATACACACTGAAGGTCTACAGAGCTATTGTGCTTGACCTCACTGTTGTATGCCAGAAACCACGCCAGTAAACTGAACTGTTTCCATTTTGAATTGTCTTAGGAAGATTCAGAAGATTACCTGGCAAGATAAGTTAGTGGATACTGAGGTCTTCTCTTGAGCTGAACTGCCAAGAATTCAAACTCTGCCTCAGAGAGTGCAACTGTAATGGGCTGGCCACGTAGCCTGAATGCCAAATGCACATTTACCTAAAAGACTATTTTAAAGAGAACTCACACGAGGCAAGCACACAATCAGAAGTGGTACAGGGACACTCTCAAGGGCTCTTCGAAGAACTTTAGTATGGATTGTGAGACATAGGAGACGTCAGCACAGGACTGCCCAGCATGGCATGCCTGCATCAAAGACGGCGCTGTACTCTATCAGCAAAGCATAATTGCAGTAGCACAAAGGAAATGTGAGATGTACAAAACTAGAGACATCTCCATTCCAAATGTCTAACTGGACATTTGTGCCTAACCTGTGGTAGAGTCTTCCAAACTCATAATGGAGTGATCAGTCATAGTCAAACACATGGTACCTTGACCCTAACATGGTAATGTCATTGGTTCTCCAGGATGAAGGATGAACACCACAAGTCTGGCATCTCCAAAGGCCTAGGGATGAGTGTGTCTAGGGGCACACTGGTAAGATAAGTGCAAGCAACAAACAGTCCCATTGGACTGCATCATATATTACATGAAGGGCAAGGATATAAAATAAGCCTGCAAAGATAGGACAGTGCCATATTGTAGCAAGTGTGGAATGTCAGACTTAGGCATTTGTTCAGTAGGCAGTCAGGTGCCATTAAGGGCTTCTGAGCACACATGCGGTATTGCCGAATATATTCAAAAGGATGATTAGTCTCGCAACATCTGATTAGTCTGGCTTACTGTGTTATCCCTCTTGGATAGCATATTCAAATTTTAGTGGGAGCCTATAATGTCTTCAGTCAAAGGAGTGCCTAGGGGAGGGAACTTCAGACCTAAGCAATAGAGAGAAGAGATATTTTTAGTTAGATGGGCCACTTAAGGCTTCTAGAATTATATCACTGATAACATTAATAGTCAGTATACAAACACACATATAATATGTGTGTGTATCTTTATGGTTACAAAGCATTTTACATATATTATCTAATCTTATTCTTTCAATAATGCTTAAAAGGAATTATTATCCTCATTTCATAGATGGGGAAACTGAAACAGACAGAAGATAAATGATTTGCCCAGGGTCTCATAATTAATAGATATCTGAAGCAAGATTTGAACTCAGGTCCTCTTGACTCAAGGCCCGGTGCTTGACCATTGTGCCATAGCTACCTAACTTCACTTATAGAGGGCCTACAAGTGAACCCATTGAAATTTGTTCTCTCAAAAATCTAGGCTTATTAGACTTTGCCCAGTTTTTTCTACCTCAATCACACTTTCTAGAATTGGCATAGAGGGCAGTGTCCAGCTAAGTTTCAAAAGGACAGAGGATAAAAGAGATCAAAGAAAAAGAAAAAAAGGATCTACATGTGCAAAAACATTTATAACAGCTCTTTTTAGTGGTGGCAAAGAATTGGAAATTTGACATGTCCATCAATTGGAGAATGACTGAACAAGCTGTGGTATATGATTGTGATGGAATACTATTGTGCTATAACCGATGATGAGCAAGATGGTTTCAGAAAAACCTGAAAAGACTTATATGAACTGGTGAAAAGTGAAGTGAGGAGAATCAGAAGTTCACTCTACACAGTTACAACAATATCGTAAACAATGATCCATTGTGAAAGACTTAGCTACTCTGATTAATACAACGACCCTAAACAATTCTGGAGGAGTCACGGTGGAAAATGATATCTACCTTCAGAGAGAGAACTACTGAACTCTGCATGTAAACTGAAGTATAATTTTTTTCATTTTTTTAAAATTTTTTTTCAATATGGCTAATATGGAATTTTGTTTTGTATGATTTCCATACACATAATTTACATCATACTACTTGCCTTCTTGATGAATGGGGGAGGGGCAGAATTTGGAACTCAAAGTTTTTTTAAATAAGTGCTAAAAATAAATAATACCTTCCTTTTGAAAAGAGAGAAAAAAAGGACACAGGATATAGCTAGTTGGGATATTTTTTTACTAGCTATATAACTGTGGGCAAGTCCTCTTTTACACCTTAGTTTACTCATGAAAGCAATTATTTAAAGTTGTAGTGTCTCATAATAGAAAGAATGCTAGGCTAGAGAGGAGAATATCAAATCTCAATCAATCAAGAAGCATATTATAAGCCACATTTGTCAACAAATCACTCAGATCATAGAATTGAGCTAGTAGGGACCTTAGAAAGCATGTAGTTTAACCCTTCTTACTTTATAAGGGAGGCAGTTGAGAACCAAATAGGGTAAATGAATTTTAAAAGGTCACAGAGATAGGAGCAGCAAGGCAAGATTTAAATCTCAATCTCCTGGCTCAAAATCCAATGATCTTTACACACTACGATGAGTTTTTCCCCCCTCAGTAAAATAGTGATTCTAATATCATTATTGTGGCAGTTAAAAAAAGTAAACATAGACAGAGGACATGGTGTCAGTTGACTATGATAATTGATATCTAAAAAATATAAAATTAAGGGGTGAGAAAGAGATGTATTAGGAAAGGCGGGAAGGAAAAGGTAGAATGAGATTAATTATCTTGCATAAAAGAGGCACAAAAAAGCTTTTACAATGGAGGGGAATATGGGGTAGCAGACAATGCTTGAACCTTCCTCTCACTGGAATTGGCCCAAAGAGGGAATAACATACATACTCAATTGGGTATAGAAATCTATCTTACCCCACAAGAAAGTAAAAGGGGAAAGAGCATAAGACAAGGGGGGCGAGGGGGTGCTGATAGAAGAGAAGGTAGATTGGGGGAGGGGTGGTTAGGAGGGATAGGGTGAAAGGAGAGAGAGAAAAAAAATGATAAACAGAGTGAAATAGGATAGAGGGAAATAGAGAGTTAGTAAGCAAAACTGTACAAATATTTTATAGCAAATTTTTCTTAAAATAAAACCTTGTTTCTCAAATATACAGAGAACTGAGTCAAATTTATAAGAATGCAAGTCATTCCTCAATTGACAAACGTCAAAAGATATGAACAGGCAGTTTCCAGAGAAAGAAATTAAAGCTAGCTATGGTTATATGAAAAAAATACTCTAAATCACTATTGATTGGAGAAATGCAAATTAAAACAACTTTGAGGTACCATTTCATGTCTATCAGATTAACTAATATGATAGAAAAGGAAAATGACAAATATTGGAGGAGATGTGGGAAAATTGGGACACTAAAGCACTCTTGGTGGCGTTCTGAACTGATTCAACCACTCTGAAGAACAATTTGAAATTATGACCAAAGAGGTAAAAACTGGGCATATTTTTGACCCAACAATACCACTACTAGGTCTGTATCTCGAAGAGATAAAAAAAAAGGGGGAAAGGACCTACATGTAGAAAAATATTTATAGCAGCTGTTTTGTGGTTGCAAAGAATTGGAAATTGAGAGGTTGCCCATCAATTTAGGAACAGTTAAATAAGTTGTGGTATATGATTGTGACGGGATATTATTGTGCTGTAAGAAATAATGAGCAGGATACTTTCAGAAAAAAAAAAGACTTACATAAACTGATGCAAAGTGAAGTGAGCAGAACCAGGAGAATACTGTACACAGTAATAGCACTATTATAAGATGACCAACTGTGAATGATATAACTATTCTCAGCAATGCAATGATCCAAGAAAATTCTAAAGTACTTAAGATAAAAAAATGCTATCCACCTCCAGAGAAAGAACTGATATAGTCTAAACATAGATCAAAGCATATTTTTTTATCTTAACTTTATTTTTCTTGGAGATTTTTGGTCTGTGTTTTCTTTTATAATATAGCTAATATGGAAATATGTTTTACCTGATAGCACATGTATAACCTAGAGCAAATGGCTTGCCTTCTCAATGTGAAGGGAGGTAAGGGAGAAAGGGAGAGAATTTGGAACTCAATTTTTTTTCAAAAAAAGTGAACATAAAAAATTGTTTTTACATGTATTTAAAAATTTTTTTAAAAAGAACAATCCTTGGAACTTGGTACTATTATTATCCGCATCTTACTGATGTGAAAACTGAGAGACAGAGGTTATGTGACTTGCCCAAGATCACACAGCTAGTGCCTGAGGCTAGTTTTGAATTCTGTTTTCCTGACGCCAGGTCCAGCACTGTGCTCTGTACCACCTAGTTGAATCATCATGAGTTTTTTGAAGCAACTACTATGTGCCTAGCACTGTGCTTAGCACTGGGAGGCTGGCCATTCAACGAATTCTTTGGTCATTAAAACCCATGAAACTGGAATTGATTAGATCACAATCTCTACCCCAGTGTGGCTATGATAAAGAGATCATTGGGAATGGGATGACAACCGAGTCTCAAAGCCACCTGCAGTCTAGAGGAAGGTATGAAATATACATACATATATACATGTATTTCTAGAACTATCATATTTATGGAATGATTTGTTGGAAAAGTAACACAGGATAAGATGGTGTGGTAAGTTGTGATCTGCATTGCTGAAGGGAATATTCACATCAGGGAAATGCAATACAGTATTGAAAAAGAACCTAACAGAGGTACAGAAGGGTAAGGAAGGAAGGCCATTATTAACTAACTAGGCTGGAGAAGGGGAGGGAAAGACACCAGAGAAGGCTAAGTATGAGATATCATTTCCCTCATCATCATTATCTTTTAGTATCTAATTCAATGAACAATCTGTTCTGACCCACTGACTGGAGATAATTAGGCGGAACATAAGAGACAGGGAGTATTCTTTTCCTTTTCTTTTTAAATTGATTTTTCCTATATCTTGTGTTTTTTACATCACCTAGATTTTTCCCCTTCACCCTGCCCTTAACCCCTCCCAGAGAGCCGTCACTGAACACAAAAGATTTTGTTAAGTATTCTTTTTTTTAATAAATGTAGATTATAAAGAATAATGAGGTGAATGTCTAGCAAAATGGCAATGTTTTTCCCTCCTTTTCTGTGTTTATCTAATGGTTCTCAGTACTTTGTGGGGGTGGGAGGAATCTCTTTTTTTCTTCCTATTAACACATTTCCCCACTTGATCTTAGTCCCCCAGTATGGGCTTCTCTGATCTATGGAGGCTTGGTAGAAATGGTCATGGAGAGAGAGAATTATACGGTGGAAAGAGAAATTAAATTGTTTCAAGAAAAAAAGATATTTTAGGTGCATCAATTCCAAAGCCCTTGCTATTATAAATAACCTATTTTCTCACCACCGGTTTCTGTGAATTTCCCCAAGTTGAGTGATTTCATTCTGGAGTTACAAGGTTTGCAGGGTCTAACGTGGAAGGAGCAGACCTGTGGCACTGTGGAGGTGCAGTCCATGTGCAGAATTATAGGGCAAAACCTCCTTATGCTCTTAGAGTGGCATTCCTAGTAATGGCATCTATCAACAGCCACTCTTTCCTAGGAAAAGTCAAGGAATTAAAAAGGCCTGCCCTTCATTGTTTTGCACTCTGGACTCTTCCCCCTCACCAGCTTTTTTTTTTTTTCCTGAAAACCTGCTGGTCCTATGGCCATGCTTTTGTGCCTATAAAATCTTTTCCTCTGCAATTCATTTCAACCACCAGCTGGCATTTTTCTGTAAGTAGATAGTTAAGAATGGACAAGATTGAACGTGATTTTTAATGAAGGAAATGACTAGAAATACACACACACACACACACAATGTGGATCTTGGTAAACAGGAAATTACACGGGAATGGAATAATCATGAAATCTCATCAAGTCACCTTCTTATAGGAATGAGGAATTTGTGACTAGCTATGTGAGTCTTTTTTTTTTTTTGGCAAGGAAATTGGGGTTAAGTTACTTGCCTAGGATCACACAGTAAACAAGTGATTAAGTGTCAAGTATCTGTGGCTATATTTGAACTCATGTCCTCCTAATTCCTGGGCCAGTACTCTATCCATTGCACCACCTAGAAGCCCCTATGTGAGACTTGAAAGGCTAGCTTTCAACTGAATGTGGTCACTTAGCTATAATGATCTTATAATATACATTATAAGATACTCTATGCAAAGAATTTTGCAAACCTTAAAGACCTGCACGTCAAACAATAAGAATTTTGAGGGAGTTCTTACGTATGAGGCCCTATACTAAGGGCTGGAGATACAAGGGCGAAAGCACAATTTTCCATGTTCTCAAGAAACTTCTGTTCCAATAACAGAAACAAATATGTGTTGTTCAGTTGTTTCAGTCATGTCTGTCTCTTCATGACCACATTTGGGGTTTTCTTGGCAAAGTCACTGGAGTGGTTTGCCATTTCCTTTTCTACTTCTTTTACAGATGAGGAAACTGAGGAGAACAGGATAAAATGACTTGCCCAGGGTCCTATAGTAAGTGTAAGTAAGTGTCTGAATCTGGATTCGAACTCAGATCTTCCTGACTCCAGGCCCGGCACTCTATCCATTGTGCCACCTAGCCACCCAACAAAGTACGGAATTCATATATACATATACATATATATATATTTACACATATACACATATAAATATATTTATATATACATATACATATATACAGATATACAGATAGACAGACAGATAGACAGATAGATAGAAAGATAGAAAGAAAGAAAGAAAGAAAGAAAGAAAGAAAGAAAGAAAGAAAGA
>NW_020949548.1:6027414-6043651 GCF_900497805.2 Vombatus ursinus | reverse complement strand
AGAAAGAAAGAAAGAAAGAAAGAAAGAAAGAAAGAAAGAAAGAAAGAAAGAAAGAAAGAACGAAAGAAAGAAAGAAAGAAAGAAAGAAAGAAAGAAAGAAGGTAATTTCTTTGGAGGGGCACAAGGTACCAAGAAGATTCAGGAAAGTTCTCATGTGGGTGGCTCTTGAGCATAGTTGTAAAGGAAACCAGGAATTCTAAGGGGCTGGCGATGAGGTGAAAGTACATTTCAAGCACAAAGGAAAGCCTGTGCAAAGGTATAGAGATGGGAGAAGGAGATTGTTTATGAGGAATAGTATGAAGGCTAGCTTGGGTGAATTGTAAAGAATGACAAAGAGAGAAAGATGCTATGAGGCTTGTGGATGCTTGTAAAACATTCGGAATGCAAAACACAAAGGTTTATATTTGATCCCAGAGGCCATAGGGAGTCACTGAAGCTTTGAAAAAATCACTTTGCTAGCTGTATGAAGTAAGGCTTGGGAGGGAAAGAGAATCTTAGCGGCTAATAATAGTATCATTATCAATCATGACACAATTCAAAGTTGTAGAAAGATGTCACACAGTGATGATGACGACCACAATGACAGCGATGATGGTAATCCGTGAGAATATCTCATGGGAAAATGACTTAATAGACAGAATTTCCTTAAGAACAAATAGAAAGTACAACTCTCCCTTTCTGGCATTTTTAAGCCTGGGGTCTTACAGCACCCTTCTCATAAGGAAGGCCTCATTTGCACCTGTTACATTAGCAACTGTTCATTTGTTAGGCTGGAAAGGTCTCTTTAGAAGAGGGAACAAAATTCCTTTCCTGAATGTCTCCGGATTTCTGCTATTCTGCCTGTAGAGAATGATTGCTGTTGGGGGCCAAACAGATAAAGCTTTCATAAAATACCACATTCAAAAGGAGACATTGATTAGTGCTCTAGGTTCTTTTCTTCTTTGTGTCTGAATCTTCTGATCCAGGGGTGATAAGGTTTTGAACTCTGTTGGAAATGCACATTATAGAAACCAGCAGAGAATAGTTACTGATTAGGTAAAACACGTCTTTTAGCAGTTTGGTAAAAACAAGAAACAGGGTGGGGGGGTATGTATTCTGGAAGTGGGGTGAGGTCAGTCCCAGGGATACTTCTTCAAGAAAGAGAGAAAGGGAGGAAGAGAGGAGAGGGAGGGAGAGAGAGGGAGAGAGAGAAGGGGAGGGAGAGATAGAGGAGGAAGAGGAGGAAGAAATGGGGGGGGAAGAGGGGCAGGGAGGAAGGGAAAGAGAGAGAGAAAATACCCGCTGTAAGCTTCTTTAGAAATGGCTATGTATAGCATTAACCATGCAATCAGGGGAACGGAAAGGATAGGATGATTTATGTATACTAAGACCCTTAAAAAAAATACCCATGCAACCTATTCAGCTGAAGTCTAAAATTCTCCCAGTAGAAAGTTAGCGTGACATAGTAGATGGAGAGGCTGTCTCAGAGTCAGAAAGTTTCAGGTTCAAACCCATCTATGACAAATACTGGCCATGTGAAAATGAGCCAAGCACTTAATCTCTCAGCACCCTTGGAAACTTTTGGCGAGTTTAAGTTGCCAAGAAGGTGGCATCTTGCACTGACAAAACGAGTTTCCTCAACCAGGAGTCCCGCATACCGATGAAATCACAGATCCATCTCTACTGCTATCTTAGAAACTTACTACCTTGACTTCAGCATTCAATTGATCAATCCAGAAATATTTCTTCCTCTATCAACTGACAAATATTCATTTAGCACCTAAGGGTGATTAGGTGGTGAAGTGGATAGAGTATAGAACTTTCTAGCTATGTTACTCTGGGCAAGTCATTTAATCCTGCTTGCCTCAGTTTCCTCATCTGTAAAATGAACTGGAGAAGGAAATGGCAAGCCACTCCAGTATCTTTGCCAAGAAAACCCCAAATGGGGTTACAAAGAGTCAGATATGACCGGGGAGAAAAAAAGACTTAACAACCACAAGAAGTCAGACACAGCACTATGCCCTTGGGTTTTGGATACAGCATCATGGGAAGTACTGGGGCAGGGCCTCAGATGGAGTTTAAGTAGCTTTTATTCAACAGAATTTAGCCATGGTCAAAATGCAAATATACATTAGAGAGAGAATTCGCGAAATCACGGGTTCTTAGGGAAATAACATTTTAATTGAGGGGAAGTTGGATACAGCATGAGAACTTGAATATACCTAAGAGTATACACCTAAGAAAAGTCAAGATGGTCTTCAACTGAAGAAGGAAAAAGAAATACAACAATGAAGCCAAGGTTTGGGTAGGAAAACTTCTCTGGATTCACTGGATTTTGCCAAAAAGTCATACGTGCACATAAGAAAACAGACTAGAGATGAAGGACTAAACGCAACAAAAGGGATTGGTCCAGAAAGAGGAGTAGACACTGCTCCTCACTGACACTTCCGATCTTTCCCTCTCTTGTCATGAGGCAGCTGTGGCATAGACAGAGTGCCAAGAGGCCTGGATTCAGGAAGACCTAAATTCAAAATTAACCTTGGAGACTTATTAGCTTATGACCCTGGGCAAGTGACCTAACCTCTGTTTGCCTGTTTCCTAAATGGTAAAATGGGGGTAATAATAGCACCTACCTTGCATAATTGTGAGGATCAAATGGATAAAATTTGTAAAAAACACTTAGCACAGTGCCTGGCATATACTGGGCACCATATCAATGCTCATTCTTTCCTGACTCCAAGTCTACTCTATCCTTAAATCATCCTATCTAGGTCCTTATTGCACTCATTTACCTCCATCTAGGACATTCTCTCTCCTTTCTTAAGGAGCTTGTAGCTTAAAATCTTCTTCCCAACCTCTGACCTCATACTTGGGGACTTCAACATACATGGCAATGACCAAATGACAAAGAACCAGACCTCTCAGCTCATAAACCCCTTCTATTCCCATGACACAATGCTTCACTTCAGCTACTCAAGTCATTATCTAGATTTCGTTGTCCCTCATACCAATACAACCTTTATCATTCCTAATTAGGAAATTTTAACCTTCAAACCCTCAATCTCTCCATTTTCTTCACATTTTCTCACTCTTCATCTTCATCATAACCCACAGTTGTTCTATCCTTCCTTATTTTTCCAGTCTATCACTCTTGGTCTGGCCATTGAATCTTAACCCTCTACTTAACCAGTTCAACTACACACTGCCCTCTACCCTCCAAGCCTTTGTCCTATTGCCACTCAGCCCTTGTCATAGCCCATAGGGTCACCCCTACCTTCACCACTCTGAATTGTGTACTGCTGTATATCCTTACAAAGCTGTCCTCTCTGGGTACGCTACAGATTTATATTATTCTATCTGTAACAGACTCTCACTGCAACCACCATGACTTGTTATTCTCTCCTGATTAACTTTCTCTCCTACTCTTACTTCAACTCTTCCAAACTCTCTCGACTTCTTCAAGCCACCTAAATCAACTCCTTACCCTTCATTCAAATCTCACCTCCTAATTTACTGAGAAATTTTAATACATCCAATTGCAAGCATTATCATCTCCCCTACTCCATATCTATCACTCCCTCTGAATCACCCTCCCACCCAGTCTTTCATCCTTTGCTCTGCTGAGGATATGACCAATTTTTCCAAGGTTAACTACTTTAACTGTGATCTTAATCATATCCTCTCCCATCCCTTCTGGAGCTTGCCTGTATCTGAATTTCTTTTTTTCTTTTTTCTTTCTTTTTTTTTCTTTCTTTCTTTTTCTTTTCTTTTTTTTTCTTTTTCTTTTCTTTTTTTTTTTTTTTTTTGGAGGCAATCAGGGGATAAGTGATTTGCCCAGGGTAATACAGGTAGTAAGTGTCTGAGGCTTGATTTGTACTCAGGTCCTTTTGACTCCAAGGCCAGTGTTCTATTCACTGAGGCACCTGGCTGCCCCGCCTCTTAATTGCAATCTCACTTTATCTTCTGGCTCCTTTATTGCTATCTACAAACATTCTCAAATCTCCACCATCCTTAAAACAAAAGAAAACCTTCTTCTGTATAATCCACTCAAACTATCATCTCTTATCTCTTTATTTTTCTTAGCCAAACCTTAAAAAAAATTGTAGATACTCATTACCTTTATTTTTTCATGTCTCACTCAATTCTCAACCCTTTGCAAATATGGATTCTAACTCCATATTTTGCCTGAAACTAGTTTTGAAGACTACCTCTTACTAGTTAAATCCAAAGGGTTTTATTTACTTCATCTTCTGTTTGTTCTCCCTAACTTTGACATTGATACTCTTCCTGGATACCGTCTCCCACTTTGGCTTCTACTACATTGCTGTCTTGTGGCTCTCCTACTTATCTAACAACTCTCTTCCAGTTCTGTGGGAACTAATGCTAAACTTCCTAACCATGTGTGTTCCCCAAGTATCTACGCTGGGTCATCCTTTCTGTTTGATATTTTTTTTCCTTAGTGATCTAATTGATTTCCATGGAGTCGTGTACCATCTCTATGCAAATTACCTCCAAGTCCATATATCTAGCCCTAATTTTCTACCTGAATTGCAGTTGCACATTGCCCAATACCTGTTATATTTCTCTAGCTGGATGATCCATTAGAATTTCCCACTCAACATGTCCAAAATGAACTGATTTCACTCCTGCCCCCTCCAAACAAAACAAAAATTGCTTGTCCTTCAAATTGCACTATTTAGAGAATACCACCATCCTTCCAGTCACCCAGCCTAGGTTTGGAGTCTGGGAGCTCAAAATTAACCTTGATTCTTCATATTTAAACAACTGTCGATTCTCATCAATTCTACCTCTATAACATCACCATTATTTCTTAGAGCAGAATACTATTCTATTCTATTTATATACTGTAATTTATAACCCAAAAGGTTTCATGGAAGAAGCAACATTTGATCTAAGCTTTGAAAGATGAAGAGGATTGCAATACAATACGTAATAGCAGCCAGAGAGAATGGTATGAACAAAAGTAAAGTTGAGAATGAATGGGATATATAAAGAAGACAGCAAGAAGTCCAACTAGACTCAAGAATGGAGGGTTGCATGGTAGTAAGGGGGAAGAGTAGTAGGAGATAAGACTGGATCACTATGACATGACACTTCTTGTCATCCCATCATTCCTTATCTGCTTCTGGGTTCAGTAGGTGGTATTGGATAATGCGAGGGCAGGTAGGTGGTGTGGTAGATACAGTGCCAGGCCTGGAGTCAGGAAAATTACTGTTCCTGAGTTCAAATCTGGCCTCAGACACTTACTAGCTGTATGACCCTGGGCAAATGACTTCACCATGTTTGCCTCAATTTCCTCATCTGTAAAATGAGCCGGAGAAGGAAATGGCAAACCGCTCCAGTATCTTTGGCACAAAAATCCCAAATAGGGTCACAAAGAATCAGACACGACTGAAATGACTGAACAACAACACATTAAATATGCCATTTGGCAGAATTGTTCATGAAGAGCTTGGGGAAGAACTGAGGAAGTAAAACATTGCATAAGGAAGGAGCTGTGTAAGTCAAGGTCCACCAAGCAGAAGGCGGAGATAAGATTTACAGAAAATAACAGTGAAGGAGTTAGTCCCATGGGACTTCCTAAATATGTCTTTTTTCACCTTCCTGAATATCAGCAAGAACTCTCTGAGAACTCATTTATTTGAGACTAACACATGATGTGCTTTCAACCCATGTCTCCTTAAACTAAAATGCAATGAAGTTTCAGCTGAAAACTTTAAATCTGCCCACTTCCTTATTCCATTAAAATTCAACTTTGAAAACTTCAGAATTCTGGTCAATGTAATGACCAATCACACCATCTGAAGAGTCATGATAACAGATGCCTCCCATTTCTTGGCAGAAAGGTGGTAGACCAGAAAGTACAGAATTAGACATACGTTTTTTAGGCAAATCTTGACTTGTCCAATGCACTTCTTGATGATGCTTCATTTGTTATAAGGGAGAACTTCTGTAGAGGGGGTGAGTTATTGAGTAGAAAGAGAGATGGGTAAAAAAGAAAGAAAGGGTCAATAAAATATTACAAATACATAGGAGAAAAAATTTTTGAAAAACATACAAATAAAACAAATTGTCATATTAAGTTGACAATATTTTTTTAAGTGTACAAAAGAGAAGTTCAAGGTTTAATATCTAATCCTTGTTTTTGTTCTTTATATACAGAAATGTTCCTGTGAACATTTGAATAAGTTCACAATAAGACAGTCTTTCATTTCTCCTAGCTCAGAGAGTCTTTCCTGCTACAAACCTTCCTTTTTTAGCATCTTATTTTGCCTCTTTTGTATACTTGCCCTATTTCTCATTATAAATTTCACAAGGACAGAGTTTGTATCTTTTAATTTTTTTGGCATAGTATGGTGTTTTGACAAGAATAGGTGCTTAATTCGATTTCTCACAAATTGTATTGATCTTTTTCAGAACACAGGACAGTCATTTGTTCAAAAGGAGAACAAGGAAATAAAAACAGTGATAACGCATGATGCATTTTCTTTCAAAAAGCTTGTCTAGGAAAGTGTAAATAGTTATAAAAAAGTTTTCAAATAGAATTTTCTGTTTATGGTAATTATATAGGTAGATAATCTACATAAAAACTCAATTTTCTATCTTTAAAACAACCTTGTTAGAAGTAATAGCAGATGTTACAATTGCCTACTGTGACTATATCATCTGCTCAAATTTGAAGCATATGATGTTTGTTCTCTTTGTGTGTTCATTTGTACAATAAATCCTTGTGTATATTTGAAGCTTCAATCAATATCATTTTTTGGAAATAATTCATGTCGAATCTAGGTCTCTGTAATAGGCTGGATTTTTTTTCTTGCCATGTTCTAACACTCACTTACATCTTCCTGAAATGTCATAAGCATATGAGAAACCTGAATATTGTTTACAGGTATGGAGAGATTTGAAGATATAGAATAAGCTTAAATGTCAACATGGGGTATTTTTTCTAGTTCCCTTGGAGGCCTTGCTATCTCTCTATGTGTATGTGTATGTTTAATCATATACTTCATTTGTATGTGAATGTGTGTCCGTGAATATGTTGTTTATCCTTTGTTTTTTGAAAAGGACCAATGACATCACAAGGTAATGTTTTAACTCTCGAGTGAATTAGATTTAATTGAGGCAGAGTAGCACGAAGTCATCAGCCTCAGTCTCCTTCCAAGGTCATCAAAGTCCAGTGGCAAGACAAAGTCAGGATGGCTGGAGCTGGGCTGGGATGCAGTCGATGACCTTGGCATCTTTGATGTCTGACCAAGCTCTAAGCTCTCTGCAGCACTTGCTTCAGCCACCTTCATGGCCATTGGAACAAATTGTTCTCACCCACTCATGCTGCTGGGGCAAGTCTTCACCTGCTTGGGATAGACATTACTTTAATTCACGCATAGGTTTGACACCTGTCGGTTCCCCTCAACTTGGTTTAGCCTGTCTGCCAGTTTTAGTGGGGTGTGGCTGCTGTGCATACTACAGCTTCTTGGAGCCACAAGTGAGAGTTGGGTGAAAGTGGACATCATGGATGAGTAGCTTTGAAAAGAGCTCAGCAAGCCCTCAAACCAGAAGTGCTAGTCCTCCGTGAACACCCTATATACCCCATACACATTTTTTCAGTCATGTCTGACTTCATAACCCCATTTTTCTTGGGGTTTTCTTGGCAGAGATACTGGAGTGGTTTGCCATTTTCTTCTGCTCATTTTACAGATGAGGAAACTGAGGCAAATAAGATTTAAATGACTTGCCCAGAGTCACACAGTTAGTAAGGCTAGATTTGAGCTCAGGAAGATGAGTCTTCCTGACCCCAGGCCCAGCACTCTGTCCACTGTGCCACATGTGTATTATGGATGCAAATGTACTTTCACATGTACAGTTCTATATACATACCAGAGATACAGATACAAGTAAGGTCTCTACCTTTTTTTAAAATTGCTTTTTTCTTCTCATTGAGTTAAATCATCTAGAGGTGAATGTGTTACAGTGCCAAGAGATTAGATATTAGTGATATTAGTGCCTTTCAGAAAGACTGACCTTAATACTTAAGAACTGCTCCAGCACAGCACTAACATTTTCCTACTGGTATTTAACAGCTAATATTTTAATATATTTTCCTAAGGATTATCTCACAATCAAAGAATCTCAGGACCCAATGAGACTTTCAGAGGTTAAATAGTCCACTCATCCATACAAACCCCTCAAAAATAGACTTGAATCATACCAGACAGATCAGAATCTTTTTTGTTTTTTTCATGACTACCTTTTGAAATCAATTCCATCATTTCCCTCAAAAACCCATTCCAGCTTTAATAGCTTTCATTATGAGAAAATTCTTTTTCACACTCAGTACTTTTTTAGAAGCTTTCTTCCAAAATTTGCCCTGGCAAGTTTATAAAAGGTCACACGGAATCTCAGAGTTGGAAGGGATTGTGAGGTCATTTAATGTTTACCTGAATAAAAATCCCACACATCTGTCTATATGTGCTATGCCTGACCTTGAGATTAATGTTGATCGGGGCAGTTAGGTGGCACAGTGGATAGAGTACCAGCCCTGAAGTCAGGAGGACCTGAGTTCAAATCTGGCTTCAGACACATAACACTCTCACTAGCTGTGTGACTCTGGGCAAGTCACTTAACCCTGGTTGCCTCACCAAAAAAAAAAAAGAGAGAGAGAGAGAGATTAATGTTCATTGTGAAGCAAGAAAGAATTCACGTCTGAATAAGTTTATTCTCTTTTCCTTTATGATGTGATGTTTCCTTTGCCCCCTCCTCTCATCACCTTCTATTTAGCAGTTAATTGTACAGTGACATAGAAAAGAATTAGAAGGCTTATTTTATTTTTGTTTTCTGTTTACTAGAGAATGGTCTGGGGCCTGGGAAGAATTAAAAAATAATCAACAAGGAATAGAAACTTAAAATAAGCGAGCAGATGTTAATTTTTTAACCTGGCACCTGTGACTTCTGAGGTAACATTAATGATATGTTAAGGGATTGGAGAATGAGACAGGCGCTGGCATCAAACTTCTGGTTCATATCCTACCTCCAGTACTTGTGTGATCTTAGACAAGTTGCTTAACTTCCCTAGGCATCAATTTCCTCTTTGGTAAAAGGAGGAGGTTGGACAAGATGGCTTCTAAGGTCCTTTCCAGCTCTAACTACCCTAATTTTCAAGAAGATAAGAATATAGGGGCAGCTAGGTGGCACAGCGGACGGAGCTCTGACCTTAGAGTCAGGAGGACCTGAGTTCAAATCCAGTCTCAGACACTTGACACTTGCTAGCTGTGCAAACATGGGCAAGTCACTTAACCCTGATCGCCTTACCAAAAAGCAAAAAACAAAAAACAAACAAACAAAAAAAAGAAGATAAGAATATAGACTGTGAATTTTGGTTGTTGTCCTTTGTTCCTGAAGAGGACCAAAATGCCATCACTATGTTGGAGTCAAGCAACAGTGTGTCCCACTGTGGCTGATCAGACCAATACAAGCTCAGAAGGATCTATCACAGGTTGGGTACAAATATGAACACCTGGAGTGGAGATTTCTCTCAATTTGCATGGCACATTTCTTTTGAGCTACTACATTTCTGCTTCACTCAAAGAATACAGTGCACTCTTTGATGCAGGCACCACCATGTTGGGCGGTCCTTTGCTGTTGTCTCCCATGTCACACAATCAATTCCAAAGTTCTTCAGAGAGATCTTGAGTGTCCTTATGTGGCTTCTTCTGACCACCATATGGGTGTTCTCTTTACATGAATTCTCAGGAACATCATCTTTAGGCAAATGTACATTTGGCATTTAAACAACAAGGTCAGCCCATTAGAGTTGTGCTTTTCGCGGTAGAGTTTGAATGCTTGACGATTAACTGGTGAAAGGACTTCAATGCCCAGAACCTTATTTTACCAGGTGATTTTCAGACTCTGCCTAAGATAATTCAATTGGAAGTGACCCAGTTTCCTGGCATGGTGCTGGTTTGCTGTCCAGGCTTCACAGGCGCACAACAACGAAGTCAGCACAATGACTGTAGACCTTCACTTCCATAGGCAGTCTAACACCTCTTCTCCCCCACACTTTCCTATGGAGCCTCCCAAACACTGAGCTAGCTCTGGCAACATGTTTCAACCTCATCATCTACACAGACATCCCTGGAAAGTACACTGCCAAGATAAGTGAATTTATCCACAGTATTCAAAATTTCGCCATTTGCTGTAACCGATGGTTCCACATATGGATGGTATGGTCCCACAGATAACAAATGTCTGAAGCTAGATATGAACCCAGGTCATCCTGACCTCAGAATCAATACTCTAGACACTGTTTCACCTAAACTTAAAAAAATGTGTCTATTGATAAATGGTAAAGGGATATAAATAGGCAGTTTTCAGAAGAGGAAATCCAAGTTTAAAATAGCCATAAGAAAACATGTTCCAAATCACTAGTAATTAAAGAAATGGAAATTAGAGCAGCTCTCATTTCCACTTCACACCCATCAGACTGGCAAAGGTTTTCAAAAAAGGAAAATGAAAAATGGATGTGTTACAGAGAAATGAACTATTCATAAAGCTGTGAGTTGCTCCAGCCACTCAGAAACAATTTGAAGAGAGAAGATTGTGGGAAGATGGCAGCAAGTTAGTACCCAAAAGAGCCAAGATCCCTTACAAACAGGCCAGTAAAGCTTTGAAATGCACTCCTTAAAAAAGAAATAAGGAGAATCAGTTGTAGATGTCTCCATTCAGTCCAGGATTTCACAGGCCTGCAGTTTTCTGAAAAACAAATCAAAGCTATCAATAGTTACATGAAAAACTGTTCTAAATCATCACTGATTAGAGAAATGCAAATTAAAACAACTCTCAGACACCACCCTAAACCTATCAGATTGATTAACATGACAGAAAAGGAAAATGGCAAATGATGGAGGGGATATGGGAAAAAATTGGGACATTAATGCACTGTTGGTGGAGCTATGAACTGGTCTAACTATTCTGGAGAACACTTGGGAATGGGGCCCAAAGGGCTATAAAACTGTGTATATCCTTTGACCCAGCAATACACTAGGTCTGTATCCCAATGAGCTCAAAGAAAAGGTAAAAGGACTTATTCGTACACAAAGATAGCAGCTCTTTTTGTGGTGGCAAAGAATTGGAAATTTAGGGGATGCCCACCAATTGAGGAATGGCTGAACAATTTGTGGTACGAAATTGTGATGGAGTACTGTTGTGCTATTATAAGAAATGATGAGCAGGAAGTTTTCAGAAAGACTTACATGAAAAAAAGTGAAGTGAGCAGAACCAGGAGAACATTGATATTCTAAGGATAATCAACCATGAAAGACTTAGCTACTCGTCAAGAAAATGACCCAAGACAATTCGAAAGGACCCATAATAAAAAAAATGCTCTCCATCTCCAGAGACAGAACTGATGAATACTGCATGCATATTAAAGTGTACTTTTTTTGAATTTTCTTTATTTTTTCTGTTTTATTTTGCGTTTTCTTTTGCAACATGGCTAACATGTAAATATGTTTTGCATGACTTCACATGTATAATTGATATAAAACTGTTCACCTCAAGGAGTGGGGGAGTGGGAGAGAAGAATATTTAAAACTCAAAATCTAAAGAATGATTGCTAATTTTTTTAAAATATAATTGGGAAAGATTCAAGAAACAAACAAAAATAATTAAAAACAAAAGAGCAAAGGAACAAACTAATGAACTAGATATGTGACTAATATATGAATTCTGATAATAAATTTTAAAAAACAAATCAATAAAATGAAATCTTTTAAAATCAAAGAATAGATTGATACAATTTAAAACAAAAAGACATTAAGATCTGTTTTTATGTTAATAATATAAAGAAGTAATCTGACTTTTATGGAGAAAAACCAAAATTTTCAAATAAAAAAAAAAGAATTTATACCTGATGAGAAACCATTTTGTCCAAATATATGCTAATCAAACAGATAAATTAAAGGAAATAAGATGTAGGGGTTCATTCTTTCCTATCCTTGCAAACCATTTTTGTAATACTGAATTAATTATTCTTTGAATATTTTGTATAACTTGTTTAGAAATCCTTCTAGTTGTGGAGGGTTTTTTTTCCAGAATTTCTTTTTAGTTCATTCATTTTTTTCTAAGATTGAATTATTTAAATAATATATTTCTTCTTTTATTTATCTTATGCTTAAAAATATTTTAATAATATGAATTCCTTGGGGCAGCTAGGTGGCACAGTGGATAGAGAACTGGCCCCGGAGTCAGGAGGACCTGAGTTCAAATCCAGCCTCAGACACATAACACTTACTAGCTATGTGACCGTGGGCAAGTCACTTAACCCCATTGCCTAGCCAAAAAAAATAATAATAATATGCAATTCCTGTTTCTGTTTTAAAAAAAAACTAGAAAGCATATATCTAAATATAGTTTATAATATCCATACTAAACCAAGAGCATACATTACATGTAATAGAGAAAAGTTAGAAGCCATTCCAATATGATTAGCGGCAAAGTTAGTATATCCATTATTATCATTACTACTTCACATAGTGCTAGAAATGATAGACATATAAAGAATACAAAAAAGATCAAAGAAAGGAGGGGAAAGCTCACATACACACAAATATTTCTAACAGGTATTTTGGTAGTAACAAAAGGAAACTAAGGTGGTGTCTAGCAATTGATAATGGATAAACAAATCATGGTATGTGAATGTAATAGAATGCCAGTAACGGAAGGACAGTTTCAGAGAAACCTTGGAATAGTTATGGAAACTTTTGAAGAGTAAAGTGAGTATATATATATCAACAACATTATAAAGACAATTTGAAAGTCTTAAGAATTCTGATGAATGCAATAAGCAAGTATAATTCCAGAGGACCTATGATGAAGCATGTTGTCTATCTCCTCTGACAGATAGGTAATAAACTTGGGCTACAGAATGAGACATGTAATTTGGAACACGGCCAATCCTGGAATACATTTTTATTGACCATGCATATTTTGTTACAAGGACCTTGTTCTTATTTTTATTTTTCAGTGTGGAGAGAGGGAGGAGAGAAAATAGATTTCTCTTCATTGAAAAAAAAATATTTAATTTAATGAAATTTTTTAAAAATTAAGACTGGAGAAAGTATGATAAAACAACAATTTCTTTTTTAAAAGACCTAGAGCCTTTAGCAAAATACAATATTTATATTTAGTAAATTAGTGAATAATACTAATATTTAGTAAAATATAATATTCAATATGAAACACCAGGGTGATAAGGCAGTTAAAAAAGTTATTTTTATTCCAAACTTCAGGATAAGAAGTGTAATATCCAGAATGACAGGCAAGAATGTGCTATGCCCCAGTTTGAACACATCTAGAATACTGAGTTCAGTGCTGGGTACCATATAGCTGACATTTGTGTGAGCTTGAAGTTTCACAAAGCACTTTACATGGATTGCCTCATCTAATCCTCACAATGGCCCTAGAAGTGGAGTCATTATAATCATTATATAGATAAGGAAACAGAGGCTCGGAGAGATTAAATAATTACCCAGTGACTAGCTGGTACATAGCAGAAGTAGATCCGAACTCAGACTCTTGACTGCAGGTGGTAACTATAATAATAATTAATAATAATAATAATAATAATAATAATAATAATAATAATAATAATAATAGCTACCATACAGATATTACCTACTATGTATCAGGCACAGTGCTAAATATTTTACACATATTATCTCATTTGAGCCTATAACAACCTTGCAAAGTAGGTGCTATTATTATCACCATTTTATAAATTAGAAAACTGTGTCAAACAGAAGTTAAATGACTTGACTAATGTCATATAGCAAGTGTCTCAGACCCGATTTAGAACAGGTTTTACTGATTTCAGGGACAGCATTCTATTCAGTGTACCACCTACCTGCCCCAAAACCAGCATACCTTCATTATATCAGATAAATTGGAGCTTGCCCAGAAGATGAATCAGAAAAATGGTGAACATGCCATATATAGATCATTTAAAGAAAATGAAAGTTATTGGTCTGAAGAAAGGAAGACTCAGAGGATCATGAGAGCAGTCTTGAAGACCTCCCATATAGGGGAGGAGTTAGACTTATTCTGTGGGGAGAGAAGCAATATATAGAATGTTTATACGTGTTTGATTTAAGGGGAGAAAAGTTTTCTAACAATTAGAGTTGATTTAAAGTTGAACAATCTGCCCAGCACAGTGGTAATTTCTTCCTCCTTGGAGATATTTAAACAAAAATTAGATGACCATTTGCCAAGTATATTGGAAGAAATTCTTGATCAACTAAGAGTTAGACAAGATGGTGTCCACCATAATTTCTAACCTATAGTTCCTGTTATAAAACTGCCACAAGAATAAGACTAAGTTGTCAGAATATTTTCTTTGTACTAGTGAGATAGACATATATATATACATATATATACACACATTTTATATATATATATATATATGTATTTCCAAAGAATCTTCCAAGTTCAACAAAGCTGAGACTCATGTTAACGAAGATCCTGGCAATTCAATATAAAGAATCCAAAATCAAGGGGCCACAAGTGACCAAGGCAGGATCTCTCTGGGGCTGAGAGATGAGTTGGAGGCTGGGTAGCCTCAGTGATCTTTTCCTAGCCATGGTAGGCTGATCAGTCTGTAGGTAGTCAGGGCCCTCTTACCAATGTTGAATTTTATGAGTAGATTGTAACAGTAGGAAAGATCTGTGCCAGCTGTCAGCCACTGCACAACCAGCTCCCAGAAATTTATCTGGAAGAGTGCTCAAGGTCCTGATGCAAAGCTACCCATAATCAGAGGTAGTACTCATATACATATTGCCAATCATACTATAGAGACTTGGTAGTCACATCCAACCAAGTAAATTTATCCTAGCTTGGTCCCTTTAAAATTGGTTCCACCAAAAAAAGGGTATTCCATGCCAAATCCGAATTTTGATACAGGATTTGGCATGTTCCCTCTGAGTTTCTCTCCTATAAAAAGAAAAAGAGGATCCATTGACTTATCAGTCTCATTTGAGGGGAGGAAGGAATTAAAATCTCAATTTCCTGGAGAAATTTCTGTATATCATTCAATAAAGGGTTGGTACCTGTGAGAAAGGAAAATTGAGTGGTCTTCCCTCTGTGAGCAAACACAAGGGTCACATTAGCCCCATCTCCAGCTCTATACTACAGACATAGCAAACATGTATGAAGGGAGCATCATGATGACATTTAAAATCCCTCAGTATCTCAGCCCAGAGCTGAGATTCATAAGCAATTTGCAATGGTTATGTTCTCAATCTGCTCAACGAGAACATCTGAGAGATAGAAAGCGTTAGCTAAGGACGGGGCTTTTGGATTCTAGCATTGCCTCACTGAGATACTTTTGGCTTTCAGAGGCTTGTCACACGGCTAGTTTCTCATAGGTCTGAGGCAATGGCTTCCACAGCTCCATATTCTCAAGAGCCTCCTGCAGAGGGGGGAGGGGTCTGCCAGTATGGGAAGGAGCTCTGCATCCAATTGTAAGGAAGGAAAATATTCCCTGTGATAGGGGAAGTAAGGTCTAAATCGGGAAGACAGATGGTATAGAAACCACAGAGTCAAGCTGGATCAGTTTCTAAATTCTACAGAGCGTAGACATCCTAATCAAGGTAACAAGATGAGCAAATGAAACAGAAATCTTTGCTAAATGGAGGATTTAGAGATAAGGGACCATAGCATCCTTTTCTAGCACTGGAATGAACTTCAGAGGCCTCTGATTTCACAGATTAGGAAACTGAGGACCCTGGAGGTTAGGTGACTTGCCCAACATCACATAGACACCACACGTCAGAGGTGGGATTTGAACTCAGATCCTCTGACAAGAGGATATATTAGGAGATAAAGAAGTCAAAGAGGAAAGAATTCCAAGGAATTTATGCCTTACCCGGATTAATATGATTGTCCAAAGCTTTAATCTTCTTATTTTGAGTGTTTTGTAACATTTAACCCAATTAATTTGCTTTAAAATTTGACTTGAAGGCAGCTTTCTCATTGCTTTCCTTAAGTTCCCTAAGTACTGAAATTAATCTCATTTTCCTTATCTGTAAAATGGGAATAATACTTGTACTACTTGCCTTATAAAGTTGTTGTGGGAAAAGAACTCTGCAAACATTAAAGTTTTCTTTTATTATTGTGATTATTATTAGTAGTCGTAGTAATAGTAGTAGCAGTAGCAGTAGTAGTAGTAGTAGTAGTAGTAGTAGTA
>NW_020949548.1:5977290-6027404 GCF_900497805.2 Vombatus ursinus | reverse complement strand
CCTGGAGTCAGGAAGACTCATCTTCATGAGTTCAAATCCAGCCTTAGACACTTACTAGATATGTGACTCAGGCAAGTCACTTAACCCTGTTTGCTTCAGTTTTCTCAACTGTAAAATGAGCTGGAGAAAGAAATGGCAAATCAGTCCAGTATCTTTGCCAAGAAAACCCAAAATAGGGTCAGGAAGAGTCAGACACAACTGAAACAACTGAACAACAATATTGATAAAATCAACAAAAACAATAATAATATCAACATCTCCAATAATAGAAAAAAAAATATAAGAGGAAGAATTTTTTTTGTCCATCTTATCTGGTGCTATCCTCTGACAAGTAGAGAAAGGACTTATTCCAAAGCTTAACCTACTCTTTATACAGAATATAAGCCTTGAATCCTACTGCAGACTTTGTTTACTCAGCCAACAAAAGTCTAGAAACATTAATGACCTCACCCTCAAGTAGGATGGACAAGAAATCATTTGAGAGTTGAATGGAGAACTCAGTTCTCATTGGACCCTGGCACAAAATGTAACAAGAAGTCAACAAAAGTAAGTCAAAACAAAATATGAGAAGGCTCTAAGAGGTTTGGTACTTTTCTACTGTTCTGATTTAACAAGATTCAGGAATTCATTAAATGATCTTTCTCATTGTTTTCCCTCATTGACCATTTTACACAAATTCATTCCTGGAATTGGACTGTTATCCAGACATGGCAAATTGAACTTCTGATTCCACAATTAAAACCATCAGGCTGACGAATGAGGCAGCAACATCAATTTCTTCTGGGTGGTTTGGGAACTCCCAGACATAAACTAGGATCTTATTTGACTTAGGGAAGAAAATTTTACAAAATATCACAATTACAACACACATAATACAGACTAAGACCCAGGTGGCAAGCACATCTCCATGCTTTTCTATGGTTCTTGCCCTGTGATTCCTATTTAACATAGTCAGCAGAAGGACCCAAGCTGTATCACCTGCAACAATATGGTTAAATGCAATGCCCTCCATGAAGTCTTCTCTGAGTCCCCTGTAAATAACAACTTTCTCCCTCAACCCTTTCTGAAGCTTTTGTTTTATGCTTCTCTTTGGCACTCATAATTAATGTGACATATTAGAGTTATTTGGGTTTGGGTTTTATCTTCCTTCTAAACTGGGAATTATCTGATGCCAAATGTCATCTTCCCATTCTCCCTACCCCTTCCCAAGGTCAAGTACAGTTGTATACACATTTGGAGTCAGGAAGGCCTGGTCTCAAATCCTGACGCTGTCACTTGCTAGTCATGTGACCCTGTGCAAGTCATTTAAGATCATTAACTGTCAATGTCTTCATCTATAAAATAAAGATAGTAACAGCACCAACCTCACAGGATTGTTGTGATGATCGGGAGAGATAATAGGTGCAAAATGTAGCTATCACTAGTGTTCTTGTTCATAAATGTTTGTTAAATAAGCCCCATCATTTCTTCTTAAGGACCAGTTAGTTGCAAGAAGAAAATTCACTAACCTATTTCTTGGGGGAAAATACATATGAATAAGACCAGCAGTGCCAAAGTCAAATAAGAAATGATCCCTGTAGGTCACATATTGACAAAGAAAACCACAAATTATCATCTGTGTTCTATAGCATTTTTACTTATTTTGCTAAACATACATATTAATCTGATTGGCTGCACTTGAGAGTTTTGCAGGTCCGAAGGCTGAGGCAGCGGCTTTGACACGTCTAATTAAGTCTTTTCCTTGTTCTTGCCGCAAAATTTCTCTTAGACATAAATCACACACATGCTTCTTTCAAGGAATCCTCATTCAAAGGAAAGACAATCATCATATACCTCCAAAGGGCTGATTCACATAAAAACTGACATACTCATTCATTCAATAAACTCATTGAGCAGCAATTTTACAAGGTATTATGTTAGGCCTGAAGTGATAGAAAGATGGCCCACCACTGCCCTTAAGTAGTTTCTTTCCTACTTGGAAAGACCAAGTGTGCAAAAATAAAAGTTAATGCAACATTTGTTGTTGTTCAGTTGTTTCTGTCATGTCTGACCCCGAGTGGCTCTATTCGGGTTTTCACTAGCAAAGTGGTTTGCCATTTCCTTTTCTATAAGACAACATAAAAGATGATAAATATATGACAGATAGCAAAAAATTGCTATGAAAATTCTCAGGAGGGAAGCAATCACTTTTGGCCAGGGGAAAAAGGGACAGGGGATACATGGAATACATCAGCTGGGCCTTAAAGGTGGGGACAAGTTCAGCAGGTGCAGTTGGGAGGAGAAGCCATGCAGACGAAATACTGTGAACAAAAAGCAAAGAGACAGAAAAGCACAGCATGGCTTCAAGGCCACTAGTTTTATTTACCTGGCTCAAAAGGAACCTATAAGAGAATATAATAAAATGATTCTGAAAGAAGTAGATTGGGACCAGATCTTGGAAAGCTTTAAGTGCCAAGCTAAGACAATGGTCAGTATATAACATATAGCTATATAATTTATGCATATATTAAGCAAGGTCATGACATCATCAGAGATGTGTTTTAGAAAAATTGTGCATCGGCAGCAGGAAGGAGGCCACTGATTGAATGTGGGGCTCAAGGGAGAGGACAGAATCACAGGTGACAGCAAAGATTCAAATATGAGTGATTGGAGTAATGACGGCCCTGTGAACAGAAAGAAGTCAGTCAGAGAAGCTAAAATTAGATGAAATAGGGAAGTGATCACACACCTTATCTGGTCCTCAGCTAATAGACAATAGTATTTAGAAGAACCGGAGTCACCGTTGTCCTCAGGAAATCTATGTTTCTCAACTCTGTAGCCCATTTCTTGGCTGTATAACTCATTTCTGAACATTCAAACTATTCATGTCCCTGGCTGCATTATTCATCCGACCTAGATCCTGAAACACTTGGGAAACGTTGCAGGTCCTGAGTGACGCCCCAAAGAAACAGAACTATTTGAAAGACTTTTGGCACATTCGTTTCCAAAAATGAAGGTAGAAGCAAGGAGGGAAGAAAGTCATTCCCAAATGGCTAAATATCTTTTTTCTGGTAGTGTTTTCATTTCTACCAAAGAAGTTAGGATGTATTTCACACCAATGTATAAAAAGGGGCCTTCTAGGACCTTTCCCGTAAGTTCAATAAAACTGTCCAAAAAGATACTTTACGTTTAATGACAAATATTATTACAATTACATTTCTTTTTAAAAAATCAAGTGTGAAAAAGAATGTTTACTGACTTTCCAGCTTGGATAACACACATCTATCACCTATCACGGAGGGACCAGACATGAGTTTGGAATTATTCCCCTTTTAAAAAATAATCCAGACACTTGTGTATCTCTAATCTTGCTGCATCTTTATTGTTCCCTCTTATTCCTCAAAAATGATCCACAGTGGCTCAACAAACACATCCGTGAAGTATTTCACTAACCTGGGATAAGACTTCTCTAGGCCAGGAGGCTTGAACTCTAACAGAAAATTATGTCATCTCTTACTTTTCTTAAATTTCAATCCTTCTTTACCATAACACATTCCAGTTTAAGGACCATTCTCCTTAACAGGGCAGCTACTATCTCTGGACTTTGCTCGTCTTTTTGCTTCAAATACATGTATACATTTACTTACATACACATGGTGGAGGGAGATAGACTGACTTTGTGATTTCATTCGCATAGGGTACTCCCAGGTGAAGCAGCTCCCTCTAGCAATTCAGGTCAGCATTGTCTGTGCAACTTATTACAGAGTTATCCAGAGCATCTAGAGATTAAATGGATTTTGCTAAGTCGCATAGCCAGTACGCATCAGAGGCAGGACTTGAAATCAGATCTTCCTGTCTTCAGGGACAGATTTCCATTATACCATTCCCATTATCCATGGTACTATGATGGCTCTTCAAATGTGTGTGTGTGTGTGTGTGTGTTGCATTATTTTTGTTGTTGCTTTTTAAGCACACCTTTGATTACATTGGTGTAGGCAGCTTCTGGCAAGGAACTCCTTGTATTAATGCTGATTATCACATTCTCTGCAACTTATAGTCTTACATATTTTCCTAGGTAACTTAGAGGTCAAATTACTTTCACAAGGTAATGCAGCCAGTATGTGTTAGGGTCGCGATTTGAATCTTAGTTTTCCTGACTCTGAGGCCAGAGCTATCTGCTATGTCATGCTACTTCTCTGCTCCAGCTACATCTTTTGAAAAATCGCTGGTATAGTCTTTACATTTTTTGTAGGCTTCAGCGCGTCAGGGCTTTGCCCTCCAGCAAGAGTCTTATAGGCTCGTGTCAATCTTTTTCATCTGTCTTTGGTTTGTACGTATCTGCTTCCATCTTTTATGTATGGGTCTTTGAATTCTGAACTTGATATTCTCCTTTTGCTCCTACATGCATCTCTTTACATGCCAAAGCTCTCTTTTCCCTCCTCATGTAGATCATTCATCACTGAGGGTCAAAGATTTTCAAAGTCAGGAGGGACCTTGGTTGGTTGTTGTCCTTCATTCTCAAGGAGGACCAAAATGACATCACTATGTTAGAGTCAAGTGACACTGTGTCCCACTGTGGCTGATCAGACCAATATGAACACCGGTCAGGCACAAATTGTCTTTATGAGCATTTTGGGTGGATTCTCTAAATCTGCACATCTCACTTTTCCTTTGAGCTACTGTAATGTTGCTTTGATCATAGAGCATAGTGCCTTCTTTGATATGAGCATACAGTGCTGGTGGTCCTTTGACAGTGTCTCTCATGTCACACAATCAATTCCAAAGTTCTCCGGAGAAACCTCGACATTGGACTTGTATCGCTTCTTCTGACCACTACTATGTGAGCACCTGTCTTGTGTGAGTTCTCAGTAAAATAGACAAATGTATATTTGGCATTCGAGCAATGTGGCAAGCCCATTGGAGTATGGATGATGCTGTCCTGGCTGGTGGAGTACCTGTGTTTTCTTGGTGTAAATTGTTAGGCCAAAATTAGCACAAGCAGCAGATAATTGATCCAAACTTTGTTGCATCTTAGCCTCAGAAGCTGCTTGGAAGGCACAATCACCTCCAAAAAAAAAATCACGCACCAAATCTCTCTCTCTACTTTAGTCTTAGCTTGTAGCCTTTTCAAGTTAAATAATTTACCATCAGTGCATACTTTGATGCTTTTTGTCATCATCGAAGGCATCTGACAACATTGATGAAAACATCATACTAAAAAGCATGGGAGCAAGCACACAGCCTTGCTTCACTCCATTGGCGACTGGGAAAGTGTGAGAGCACCATCCATTATCCAGAACACAGGCAAGCATGTCGTCATGAAATTGACATACAGTACTAATGAACTTCTCTTTTCTGTGTTGTTGTTTTGGCCATAAATGTGTGCACATAAGTGTGGGCAACCAAATTTTGGCATAATTTTCTGTAGACCCTCACAATTGATAGTATCAAAGGATTTGGTCAGATTGATGAATGTTGGGTAGACCTCTGTTCAGCTCCTGGTGCTTCTCCTGAAGCTGTCAGTTAGCAAATATCATATCAACCATTTCTTGGTCCTTTCTGAAGCCACACTGGCTCTCAAGTAGATGACCATCTACCAGGTAAAGGATCAGCCTATTAAGGAGGACTCTGGCAAGAATCTTGCTAGCAATGACTAAGAGAGCCGCCCTCACCCCCCCACACACACCGATTCTCATGGGAAAATCTATTTTCTTTTGCTTTACAGAGATGGACAATGGAGGCATCCTTGAACTCCTGAGGGACAACTTCCTCTTGCCATATAATCCATAAAATTTCAGTCAGCTTTTGTATGAGTAATGGACTCCCCACACCTTGCAAATCTCAGCTGGGATAGAATCAGCACCAAGTGCTTTGCCATAGGAGACGTGCCTAGTGGCATTAAAAACCTCTCCTTCAGTTGGAAATTTGGCTAGAGAGGGATTGATTCCAACCTGAGATAAACAGTCAGTGGCTTCAGTATTGATCGATGATGGTCTGTTGAGAACACTATGGAAGTATTCAGCCTACTTCTTCAAGATTATGTCCGTATCACTAATCAATGTGGCTCCAACAGCACTGAGTAGTTGAGATGCACCATAGGTCTTTGGCCCATAAAAAGCCTTCAGGGCATCATAAAAGCTCTTTGCATTGTTACCATCAGTGTAAAACTGAATTTCATCTGCCTTCTTACTGAGCCAAGAATCCTGCATCTCTTTAAGCTTCACTTGTACTTTACTTTTGATGGAATTAAATGCTACCTTCTTAGAGACAGATGAACCCTGTGGAGTTCTGTTTTTCATTTAGGAACTTTTGAGTTTCCCCCTCATTTTTGTCGAACCAATCTTGAGGCTTGCAAGTGTTCTGACCCAGAAGAGTAAATGCAGTGTTCTACCCACTCCTTTTCTGCCCCACTGTTGCCAACTGAGTGTTGGCTCAGCTTTCCTTCCAAGTTAGCAACAAACTGTTCCCCCTAGAGAAGCACTCTGATCTTTTGATATTAAATCATCTGCTAGTCTTCTTGCCTTGGGATGCTCACTTTTGTTGAATGTGAACGTTTAGCATTTAGATAAGGCTATGATCAGTCCAGCGCTCTGTGCGACACATTGCCTTCATCACTCTCACATCCTGTCTGTCTCTTCTCCTTATAATAACATAGTCTATTAAATGTCAGTATTTGTTGTGAGGGCGTATCCATGAAGTTTTATTGCATTTAGGTAAGCGGAAGACAGTGTTTAGTGATGAAAGGCCATGAGATGCAAAAGTCTTCAGTAGTAAGTGACCATTGCTGTTGCTGTTTCCAACTCCATTCTTCCCAAGGACCCCATGCCTGGTAGTCTATGCCTGCTCTAGAATTAAAGTCACCCAGAATTAGAAGATTGTCCTTTTCAGGCACATTGATGATGAGTGTCTCCAGGTCTTCATTCATTCATATTTCATTCATTCATTCATATAACCCTCATCAGGGTTCTTCATGGTGGGAGCATAGGCACTAATGATGGTGGCATGACACTTTCCTGTAAGTGGCAATCTCATTTTCATGAATCTGTCATTCACTCCTTTTGGTAGTCATACAAACTTGTTGCCTAGATTTTGATTTTGATTACAAAACCTACACCAGCTTCACAGCACTCCCATTAACTGTGGCCACTCCAGAAAAACATGTATCCAGTCCCAGCTTTGGTAAGCTGGCCTCCATTTGCCAGACTGGTTTCACTCAGGGCTGCTATTTGGATGTGATATCCGCTAAGTTCTCTTGCAATAAGAGCTGTTCATTTTTCAGGTCTACCGGATTTTGTTTTGGCCGTTAAGTATGTGCATATTCCATGTACCGATAGTACGTAGAATTATCTTTGTAGAAGTTTTTGTACTTTTTTATGTTTTAGCAACTCAATGGGATCCCTACCTTCCACAGCAAGAAGGTGGGGGTTCGGTAAAGCAGGCAAATTTTAGGACACCTTTTCTAGCCCCTTCTTCACACCAGGAGGTGAAAAACACAGTTTTTAAAAGACTGCTCAGACACCTGGGCTGCCAAATCCCACTGCTGCTTCTAGTGAGGAAACAACTCTATGGCCTGAGCTGCCTGTGCTCTGGGTTTTGACTACAACTCCCAATGTATCCACACCCGCTACTTCATCACTTTGTCTGTTGCCGCAGGACTTTGAGATAGGTAAAAATGGGTAAAATGATATGGGTGATGTCTTTTGATTTGTGCATAAATTGGATTTAAATGAGGCAGAATTGCAGAAAGTCATCAGCCTCACTCTCTCTTCCAGAATCATTCCAGTCCAGTGGCAAGACAGAATCATGATGACTGGTGATGACCCAGGATGCGGCGCAGGACCTCGTATCTTGGATGTCTGACCAAACTCTAAGTTCTCTACAACTCTCGCTTCAGCCACCTTCGCGGCCACTGGAACAAATTGTCCTCATCCACCTCTTTCACTAGAGGAAGTCTTCACATGCTTGAGGTAGACACTACCCCCTCAACTCATCGAAATGTTTGAAACCCCTCAGCTACCCTCAGCCTGGTTTAGCCCATCTGCTGAAATGGTTTAGCAAGGTGTAACTGCCGCACATGCTACAGTTTCTTGGAGCCACAGGTGAGACCTGGCTGGATCAGGTAGATGCCAACAGTGGAAATCAGCCCTGAAAAGGCAGCCCTCACACCAGAGGTACTAGTCTTCCCTGACCATACCCTACACCCTAGGAGTGACCTTAGATGCTACCTGAGTGACCTTAGACACTATCTAGTACAATCTCTCTTTTCTTTTATAGATGAGCAAAAGAGTACCCATACCAACTAGGTGATACAATAAATAGAGTGCCTAATCTGGACTTAGAAAGACTGATCATTGTGAGTTCAAATCTGGCCTCAGATACTTACTAACTGTGTGCCCCTGGGCAAGTCAATTCTGTTTGCCTCAGTTCCTCACCTATAAAATGAACTGGAAAAGGGAACGGCAAACTACTCCAGTATCTTTGCCAAGAAGACCTCAAATAGGGTCACAAAGAGTCAGACATGACTGAAAGAACTCAACAACACAACAAAGAAATTGATTTGCTTAAGGTTATAAAGTATATGGAAGAGCCAAGATTTCTGCCTCTCTAGAGCCCCATTTCCTGATCTGTCCTGCTCCTCAGAGATGAGGATATAGAATGCCTGTGGATTCATGAAATAGACTAAGACAGGACTATCACAGATAACTTATTTTATAAAGCATTTTAAAGTGATATCAATGTTTTCTTTATCAATGCTCCATGAGGTAGGTAGGGATAATTATTTGTTTGTATCCATTTTTTTTTCTGATAATGAAAGTACATCTCAAAGAGGCTAAGTAACTTACTCAGGTCCATACAATTAATATGTGTTGAAGTTAGGACTCAAATCAAAGCCTTTTGACTCCAAAGACCTGAACACATAAACTGAATTTTTAAAGCTGTGGTTTTTTACAGTCCCACACAAAGCAAAACCCCAGCCCCTAGCCAGCAATTTACAGTGACAAATAAATACAGATTATTTAAAGAGAATCCATCCAGAAATCCTGCATGAGTCATGACTTGCTCTATTATTGGTGCTTTCTCTCTATAGACAGGTCATTAGTAACCAACTAATGAGCCATCCTGTGCAATAGGATTTATGTGAAAGCAGCAAAGAATATTTTATCAGGACCCAATTAACAACAATTCTCCCCTGACTTAAAAAAGGCCACTTTTGAATAAAGGTAGAAAAGAATTTGGTTAAGAAAGTTTGCTAATGACTTAAATCCATGTTACGCAGTTTCACCAAGACTTGTGATCTAGTTGACTGAGGATGGGCAGTGACCATTGATTAGCCTTCATATGCATGTCAGGTTCCTTCACTCATCCATCAAGAACAGTACGCATTTGTAGAGCTAGGGACATATGGTGTTTGAGTTGAAATTAACCAGATGGATGTTACTGCTTTCAATAACCATAGTACAATACAATATATCTCTGCAGGTGGTGTTGTCAAAGACAAAGAATGCTTATATGACACACTACAATAATACTGTGAGGAAACTCTTCAACTCCCAAGGAGCCATGCATATTTGATTTAAATTCCTTCAGAGACTGAATCTGCTCTGCTTTGCGTCTGACAGGCAAACTTGGGGGTGTGACCACCTGTTAACAAATAAAGGCATCTTTTTTATGAATTATCAAGTAACTAAGTCTACTATATGCTTAGTGTTGTGAATGATACAAAAGAAGTATGCATGTCCCCTTCCAAGGGTACAGTATAGTCAATAGAATCATACATTTAGAATTGGAAGGGACTTTTATATCAACAAATTCAACTACCATCATTCAAGTGATGAGTAAACTGAGATTTGGGAAGATAAAATGACTTATCCATGGTGATGTTGCTAATAAATGGTAGAACTTGAGTTTCAAGTACCAGTCGTCTGACTTCAGAGCTCTTTCCACTGTCCCACACTGTCACTATCTCTAGATTAAGAGACTAAACTGCCACACCAAAAGCAGTAACAAATAACGTTGCAGGGCAGTGTATAATTAACTGTGGCATATCTACCATAGTATTGCAAAGGAGATGGGGGGGTGGAGAAAAGAAGGAAAGGAAAAAGAAAAGAGCTGAAATAGCAGGAATTGCGTTGTTTTGAGTTTTAAAGGATGAATAGGATTTGGATTGGGAAGAGGAAAAAAACACTAGAACACTCCAAGCAAGGAAAATAACATAGAATTCCTTCTGTGGATGAGAGACTAGTGATCTCTATAGTTCTTTCCAACTATATGATTCTATTACTCCTCTGGCATTTTCCTTCTGTTTGAATCCCTATAGTGACAAAGCACTCCATGTCTCCATGTCTCAACCTATTCCAATATTGGACAACTCTAAATATTTTTTTTTATTTTACCTTATATAGATTTAAATACTACTTCCCTGAAACTCCCAACTATTGGTCATAGTTTGCACTTCTGGGGCCACATAGACCAAATGTTTTCTGTCTTGTATATTAGAGAAAACATAAAAGAATGAACATGATGTAACAGTGAGGGCCTTGAAACACTTGTTGATGTTAAAATATTCTCAAAACAGAGAATAGAATTTGACGTTGGAGTAAATTTCTGACCACTTACATAAAAAAAAAATTGTGTCCAATCCATTGGGCATCTTGTTTTTAACTCTATAATCAGCATGGGAAATGGAAAAAGCACTGGGCTTCGAATCATGAGATATTTGACTTTGATCATTCCGCTGGCATTAACAGTAGGGCCTTGGGTGAGTCACCCAACTTCTAAGCCTCAGTTTCTTTTTCTGTAAAATGAAAAACTAATACCTGATATAACTGTTTGACATGATTGTTGGAAAGATCAAGAAATGAACAAGTATTTAAGAAGCAGCGCCTATTATTTCTAGGCACTGAGAATACAAAGACAAAAATGAAATAATTTCTCTATTCAAAGAGCTGACATTCTAGCATAGATATAAAAGACACACACAGAGGTCCCAAGGTAGAGTGGGTAAAACACTGGCTCCAGAGTCAGAGAACCTGACTTCAAATCCTGTCTCGGCCATTTATTACCTCTGTGACTTCAGGCAATCGACTGATACTCCTCGGACCCTGATTTTTTTCATCTGTAGCAGGAGGGGTTCGGATTAGATTGCCTTTGAGGTCCCTTCCAGCTCATGAACCTATGAGCCAGAGTAAAAATTAAATTATGGTAAGTACATAAAAGCAATATGGTGTAGAAGAGAAGCAAATGAAATCCTGGACACAAAATGCTTTGTAAACTTTAAAATACTATATAAATGTCAGCTATTATTACCCTCCAATCCAGCACAATCCAGATAGAGACAACGTCAGCAAGTGTTACCTCACGGAGATTATTCAGTGACCATACCATTGCTGTTTTATCTGCCCCGAGTCAAAGAAAATCAGAAAATGTCTGTGGAGAAAGAACTCTAAGGGAGACGTTAGATCTGAAATGATTTCAGCTTCCCAGCAAACAAGTAGATTTTTTTTTCTACCTGTCAGCAACGTCTGCTCAATGCGGAATCTTAAACTCAGTGTTCCTTTTGTAGCTTACATCTCAAATTAACAAAAGAATTTGATGAGTACCATTTGATTTGACCAGGTGAAAAAAAAATAGGGGAGGCTCCCATTCAAAAGAGAAGCCTTTTTTTCCTTCCTATCTACTCCCTCCCACCTTCCAGTTCTCCAATCCTAGAATGAACCCGAATAGGATGAGACATTTTATTGTTGTCTTGAGCAATCCCACCAAAAAGTAGCTTTCCATAACTAATGATTCTTAGGGGTGTCATCCAGATCTGTGCTCCCAAATTCTTCTTCACCCCAGAATCCTTGTCAGGCTCCAAACCTTCTTCTTCCTTCAAAGTTTTTGTGCTCAATAGAGGTGTCAATGGTCCAAATCTTCAATCCAAAGTTCTCCTTCATCCAGGCTTCCTGTCAGCCTCAAAAGTGATATTTTTTTTTACATCAAAATATTTGTGATTTTGGAAATGACTGTTGCGTTCTTCTCCTACCCCCTACCACAGACCATGAGCCCCAATGCAAAACAATATGTAACTGCTGGATAGTTTTTTTTTTATTTTAATATAGTCCCCCTATTTGGGTGGGGAGAGCTTTTCAGTAGTAGAGAAAAGAAAGGAAGGAGGGGACAGTAATAAAAATAAATGTAACCTCATCTTCAAGATACTCTTTTAGAAGCTAACAAAACTAAAACTCTCAGTTGCAGTACTGAGAGTAATCTAATATTCAAATATATAGTGAATTAGCACAATTATATAAAACTAAAATCTATCCCTTAATAGTTAAAAGATGAAGTAATATGAATTGGCAGCTTTTAATAAAAGAAATAGAAGTCATACTCCAAACCACTATTAATAAAAGAAATGAAAATTAAAACAAATGAATTTGCCTTACAAATTGGCAAAGATGAAAAATATTTAAATGGCAAATGTTAGAGGACCCATAGGAAGACAGGCATTAGTGAATTAGTATTCACTGTTGGTAAAGCTATGAATTGATTCAACCATTCTGGAAAGTAATTTCAAGTTACACTTTTTGAAAACAGCTATAAAATGTATGTAAACTTTGATCTATTGATGAAATTAGTATGTCTATACATCAAGGATGTCAAAGGGACATCCATGACAGAGGGAAAGGTCTCATATATACAAAAATGTCTATAGAAACTCTAGTGTATAAAGTGCAGGAAGACGGGAGCAGTCCACCCTGGGCACAAGCAATAAGGGGATACATTGTCTTTAGAAAATTTAAAATCAGCAATAAAACCACCTAAAAGTCAATCTGCTTTTTATTACTGCCATGTGTCTTAAATTCTAAGCAATTTTGCTGATTAGAATACTCTTCATTGGAAAACTCTTTTGTTGGTTTAAGTCCTAAAGAGCTATTGCATGACCAGTGCCAACCCCTGATCTATGGGCTCAGCTACCCACATTCTTTTTGAGGTTAAATTCATAATAGTCCAGAATCCTTTGAGTTCACTTTAGGTGCAGTTGCTGTCTCCAACCTTTCTGGTACTACAGATATACATGAGGGGCAACTAGTTGGCACAGTGGATAGAGCACCGGCCCTAAAGTCAGGAGGACCTGAGTTCAAATCCGTTCTGAGACCAAACACTTGACACTTATTAGCTGTGACCCTGGGCAAGTCACTTAACCCCAACTACCTAAAAAAAAAAAAAAGTAGATATGGAATAAACAATGATAGCACAGTGACAGTAAAAAATAAGAAAACGAATGTGAGTTATTTCAACACTTTCACACAAGTTTGTGTGTGACCTTTCTGTGACCACTGTGAGTTTTTAATTGTGTTTAAAATTTAAAACAGTGAAATAGGGTGCTAACTGCAAGGTCTAGTATTTTTTATTTCATTAATGCAAATTTTAGTATATGTGTATTATATTCAACTGAATTAGAAAAGTATTTTAATTAATATCTATTCTTTTTAAAATTCTTGATTGTTTTAAAATAAAAAAAAAGAACAGATAAAATAAATATTGCATCAGTGGTATGATTTCATAGTTACCTAAATTGTAATTTTTGGAGATGTTTCAATTTTTACTAAAATCCACTTGGGAAACAGGATTTTCATGAATCTTTGGCAAAATTAACTGTATACTTAAGATTTTTCCTAGCTATATACATAACAGTTACTTATTTTAAAGAAACTTTTATAAACTAAAATTTTAAAAAATGTTCTTCAACCAACTATGATTGAGAAATTTGGCTGTACTCTTTTTTGAACATAAATATGTGAAAATCAAATTTGATGACATTACTGACAAATTTGCAGAAGTCTTGAAAATAGAAATTATGATGTTATTACTCATTATTATAAAAGACACACACATATGTTTTCCCCTTTTTTTAAAAAAAATACATTATACATTAATATAATTAAATACTAACTCATTTTTGTTGTTCAGTCATTTCAATTGTGTTCAACTCCTTGTGACCCTATTTGGGGTTTTCTTGGCAAAGAAACTGAAATGGTTTGCCATTTCCTTCTTCAGCTCATTTTACAGATGAGGAAACTGAAGCAAACAGGGTAAGTGACTTGCCCAGGGACATACAGCTAGTAAATGCCTGAAGTTACATTTGAACTCAGGTCTTCCTGACTCCAAGCCTAGTGATCCATCCACTGTACCACCTAGCTGCCCATTAATTATTACTTTTTTTTCTTTTTGAGTTACTTTTTTTGTTTTTTTACCATCATAGTTTATATATACATATATATGTTATATATACATATACATATTTATGTATATGTATATGTATAAATAAATATATATATACATATAGATATAGATATATTTCCACACACACATATATATGAAGTTCAACAAATAAACTCTCTGTATTTTTCTGTCCATTATTATTAGTTTCATTTCATGATTATTACAGAAAATAATTTTGTCATATATAGGAGGAGATGTTCAAAATTATCTCCTCTAGAAGTTAAATGTGCTGAGTGTGCCACCGTGTAGAAACATTTCATATAGTAGCAAAGAAATGGAAATAAATTGATTACTAGGGGAATGGTTGGACAAAGCATGATATGTCGATGTGTCAGGATATCCTTTAGGCATAAGAAATGATTAACCTGAATAGTTCAGAAACACTCAGGAAAAGCTATTTCAACTGATACAGAATGAAGTAAGAAAAAGGATGATTTATAACATGACCACAATTACCACAAAAACAAAATTGAAAGACTTTAGATCACATATGAATGTAGGTTTCAACCATCATTCTAGAGGACTGGTGATAAAGCACATTTCTCACCTCTCAGTAAAGTGACAGTAAACCATAAGTCAAGAATGATGTGACCATTTGCTGGTATGATCAGGATATTGGTTTGTTTTTACTGTTTATCTACCCATGAGGTGAGAATGGTGTAAAAAAATAAAAGTATAAACAAAACATTTAAAGAGTAAAATGAACAAACTAAAGAATATGGGAAACCAATTGGCAGTTTGACACCAAAGGTTTCCATTCCATCTTCCTATCAGGAGAGCCAAAGAAAATTGTTCTCATCTGCAAATGGGGACAGATAATGATTGCAATACTTGATCCCTTGTATTGTATTTAAGTCTTATTTTAATGTTTCCCTAATGGAATATCTTAAAATTAATGTTAAATTACTGATAACATTTAACTTCTATTCTAAGGGGCATTTATTTTAATTGATGAAATAAAATTTAACTGTTTCTGCTCCTGATGGCCACTTCCTGACCACCTAATATTTGGGACTTTTATTTGTTTTGACTTCAGGACTTATCAGATTCCTCAAACATTGCCTGATTTCCTAGAGATGACCCTGTTCTGAGTTTCAATCCCCAACTGAGCCTTCTAGTCCATCCAGAATTCTAAGACATTTCTTGTTCACCCCAATACACTTATACTATACTTCAGAGCCAAGTTCTCATGCAACTTGCCCTTCTGCCAACTAAGCTCCAACAGGAGGGTAGGGGGGCAATGAGGAGTTTGAGTTTTGGAATGTGGGATGAAACCAGTTTTAGATAAATCTGATGTCAACTCAGAATTTATTCAAAGTGGTTGAATAACAGCTTGATAATCTTGAAAGGAGAATCTAGAAAGGAATGTGAGGTCAGTTACTTATGTCAGATTTCAAACCACCAAATAGAAATTTGAGCCAATGTCATTTCATGCTGCAAGAAACACTTGATAGACAAAGACAGCTTTCAAAAGTGACAGATTTGAGAAAGTGAATGAGTAGTTGCATGAAATAGAACAGTAGTTACAAAATATGGATGCAACAGCTAAAAATTATATTACTATGAAAGGCCCTATTGATAAACAAGGCAATGGAACCATATTTATCTCCCCCCACTTTCTGCCCCCCCCAACATTTTTCTTTTGAAATACCTTATTTCTATCAAGGGCACAATAGTCTTCTAGTCTCACAGGTTCATAACCTCCATGTTATCATTGACTCCTCATTCTCCCTTTCCCCATTTAGCCAATTAGTTGCTAAATGGTCCCTACGGGAAGTTAGCTGACATAACGAAAAGAGGGAGGGAACAAAGTGCTGGGCCTAGCGTCAGGAAGACCTGAGGTCAAATCCTGCCTCGGATATTTCCTAGTTTTATGTCCCTGGGCAAGTCACTTAACTTCAGTTTACTTCATTTTCCTCAACTGCAAAGTAAAGATGATAACAATAGTATCTACCTACCAGGTTTGCTGCAAGGATAAAATGTGAAAATATTTGGAAAGCACTTAGCATGGTGCCTGGCACATAGTAGACTCTATATGAATGCTGTTATTGTTATTATTGTCATTGTTACTTCCCTAATCTCTCTCTCTCTCTCTCTCTCTCTCTCTCTCTCTCTCTCTCTCTCTCTCTCTCTCTCCACCCACATAGCCACCACCCTAGTTCCAGGTCCTCATCCCCTCATTTAGAATATTCCAATAGCCTGTTGATTGAGCTTTCTGCTTCAAGTCTCTCCCCACTTCATTCTCCTGTCAAAAATGATTTTCCTAATGAACAATAAGTTTGACTACTCATCTACTAAATGATCCCTATTAACTCAGGATCAATTATAATCTCCTCTGGCATTTAAAAACCTTTACATATATCCCCTTCACATAGTTCATAATTCAGTCAAATTAGTCTTTTTATTGTTCCTTATCCATAGCATTCCTCAGCCTATCTATGTGTCTATGTACAGGAATTCTTCTATGCCTCAATGTACTCCCTTATGATATCTACCTCATAAAATTCCTAGTTTCTTTCAAGAAGTAACTTAAGTATCACCTTCTTCATGAAACCTTTACTGATTCTCCCCAGCTTCTAGTATCTTCCCCCCAAAATTAATGTGTATGCATTTGTTTATACATTGTTTATAGCTATATAAGTATATGTTGTGTCTCCCCACCCCCCAGCTAGATGGTTAGCTCCTTTGGATACAGATTATCAGGTTTATCTTTGTATCCCAAATGACTAGCTCATTACCTGGTAGGTGCTTAATAAGTATGTGTTGATTGATTGAGTAGGAGAAAATGATCATGCTGAATGGGTAAAAGAGAAGTTGTACGGTGTGTTCAACGCTGTTGAGCTGCTCCATGATGAAAAACATCATTATCCTAATTGAATTCAACGAACATTTATCAATTACCTACTTTGTGTTAAGCACCAGTATTCTCCTGCTGATACTATATAGCTATGAATCATGGAACATAATGCTCTTGGAAGAGTTAAAATGATAGCTAACCCAAAGGAAAATAGAAAACTGCACGGTGGGCATAAGCTTACTGCCATGTGTTATCCATGATAAATGTAAAATAAATGGCATTAGAACTGTCATATCCTGAATAACCAAAAAAAAGATGTGGGACAGCCATATAGCAAGAATCTCAGACAGACCAATGGATAGTAAAATCACTAAATTTGTATCCCAGCAATAATAAAAGAAGAAGGCTTTCAGTAGGACTTTAGAGAGTTCCTCAGTGAAGCTGTTACAGACAAAGAAACCATGGCCAGGTTGTGAACAGTCTCATGGAAGAAATAACTTACAACAATGAAATCACAGCGCCATGAAAGAAAATAGTTTAAAATAAATACAGAACTTACACAAATATATAAGATTAATGAGCATTTATTAAGGGCTTATTAAGTACTAGGCACTCTTCTGGATGCAAATCAAAGATCTAAATGAAATAATAATAACAGTTAACATTTATATAGTACCAACTATATGTCAGGCTCTGTGCTAAGTGTTTTATAGTTATTATCTTACTTAATCCTCACAACAACCCTGGGAGATATTTGCTGTTATTATTACTATTTTGCATATAAGGAAACTGAGACAAACAGAAGTTAAGGGTCTTGCTTAAGGTAACACAGCTAGTAAGTGTCTGAAGCCAGATTTGAACTCACGTCTTCCTGATTATGGATCGAGCACTCTATCCATTACACCACCTAGCTGCCCTCAAGGAGTTTAACCTTACATAGGAGGAAGCAATATATACATATGTAAGTATAAACAAAATAAGTAGAAAGTGAACATAAGGCAGGTGGGGGAGAAAATAGGAGCTGGAATTGGTGAATCATGAAAAGTTTCCTATAAGTCAAGGGTTCTTAATCTTTTTAGGTCTTGTCAGTATAGTAAAGCCTATGAATCTCTTCTCAAAACAATGTTGGTAAATAAAAATAAATAATAAGATTATAAAAAATTAATAATATTGATATACAGTTGTCAAACTTTTTAAAAAGTTGGCACAATATTGGGAACTCCTGATTTTAAAAAAAACCCTGATATTTAAGTGGCAATTGAAGAAGGTCACAAATTCTAAGGGGCAGAAGTTAAGACATAGTGAAATCCTCATTCAAAAACACAAAGGGAATGGTGGGTGGAATGCCAAGTACAGGAATGCGATATAAAGACATGAGGGAAAAGTTTAATAGATGAAACATATCATTTGAATTAAATAAGCAATGACTTTAATAGATCAAGACCTATTAGCAGGAAATGTCCTTCAAAACTGTCATTAGTACTGTAGCTGTAATTAATGAAGGAAAGGTTATTCCAAATCCTTTATTTTAGAGAAGAGAAAACTAAGATCCAGAAAGGTAGTAACCAAAATCCCAAAGAAAATTAGTGGCAGAGACAGCATTAGAATACAGGTTCCAGAGTTCTGAGGACAAACCAAGATGGCAGAGCAATAGAAGCAGCCAAGCTCTCCCAACATTTCCCTCCAAACAAATTTAAAATAAAATCTCAAATCAGATTATGGAGTGGCAAAGCAAAAAAAAGGTAAGGGTGAGATATTTTTCTAGATCATGACAACTTAGGAGGTCAGGAGGAGAGGTCTGTGACATTGGGAGAAGGGAAGGAGCTGGCCCAGAGACTAAGTACTGGCAACATCAGTTTTAGGTCTTGGAGGTAGTAGCAGCAAAAGGAGCAGCTTTGGGGGCTTTCAATCCAGAGACAGTAAGAAGAGCTGGAAACTCGGAAAAAGATCACAGAAGACTCTTGGCCTAGCACTGGGTACAGTATTGAGTGCTGTTTGGCAACTTCATTGCCTATCCCCACTTTCAGGTAACAGTTTCAGGGTTGAGTGAAGCACATACAGTCATAAAGAAGCAGGCATCCTGAGAAACCGTATTCTTTGCTAGCATGGGCCCTGATGAGCAGTATCCTTTGCAGTCACAAGAGATCAGGGGCCTTTCCTTGGTAAGGACCAGAGTGCAGACCAGAAGAGCAGTGACTACACCTCTCCCCAGATCACACCACCTTGGAAGCACTGAAAACTTCCAAATTTTCAAAAGCAGCTCTAAAAACAGTAGTGTGAAAAAGCATTACATTTGGCACAGTGCCCTCCTACCCCAGGAACATAACCCAACTTTAACATAAAGTTCAAAGTCAAGAAATAGGCTGGAAAAATAAGCAAACCAAAAAAATAACCTAATCATAAAAAGCTACTATTGTGACAGGGAAAATCAAGATACAAACAAAGAAGAAGACAACAATGTCAAAACAGCTACAAGCAAAGTTTCAAAGGAGAAATGTAAATTGGACACATGTCCAACAAAAATTCATGGAAGAACTAAAAAATTTTTTCAAAATCAAATAAGAATGATGAAGGGAAAATTGTCAAAAGATATAAAAGTGATGTAAGAAAATCAGATAAAAACAAATAATACCTTAAAAACAGAATTGGCCAAATGGAAAAAGAGGCACAAAAACTGACTGAAGAAAATAATTGCTTATAAATTAGCATTGGGCAAATGGAAGATAATAACTCCATAAGAAATCAAGAAATAACAAAACAAAGTCAAAAGAAGGAAAAAAAAGAAAGAATAAAAAGTGAGATAGCTAATTGAAAAAAAAAAACTGACCTGGAAAATAGATTGAGGAGAAATAATTAAAGAACTAAACTATCTGAAAGTCATGATCAAAGAAAGAGCCTAGAGATCATATATCAAGAAATCATCAAGAAAAACTGCCCTGATATTCTAGAACCAAAAAGTAAAATAAAAATAGAAAGAATCCACCAATCATCTCCTGAAAAAGATACCAAAAAGAAAACTCACAGGAATATGATAGTCAAATTCCAGAGATCCTAGGTCAAAGAGAAAATGCTTAGAAAAACCAGGAAAAAAAAGTATTCAAAATACCATAGTACCATGGTCTGAATAACACAATATTTAGTAGCTTCCACATTAAAGAGGAAGGCTTGAAATATGGCAAATGACCTAGAATTACAATAAAAAAATAACCCATCCAGCAAAAATGAATACAATCCTTCAAGGGAAATTGGATAGTTAGTGAAATAGAGTACTTTCAAACATTCCTGCTGAAAAGACTAGAGCTGAATAGAAATTTTGGCATTCAAACATAAGACTCAAGAGAAGCATAAAAATATAAACGTTAAAAGAAAATCATAGGGGACTTAGTAAGGTTAAACTATTTACGTTCCTATATGGGAAAACAATACTTTAAAATGAAAACTTTGTCATTATTGGGCAGTCTACATAGACAGAAGGTATAGATATGAATTGGTTATAATGGGGTGATCTCAAAAATGAAATGGGTAAGGAAGAGATACACTGGGAAAAAAGAGGAGGAGAAAGAAAGAATAGGGAAAATTATCTCACATAAAAGAAGTATGCAAGGAAGAGCTTTTACTATAGAAGGGAAAATGTGAGGGCAACACTTGAATTTCACTATTATCAGAATTGATTCAAAGAGGAGGAAGAATGCGTGTGGGTGTGTGTACACACATACTCAGCTGGGCATAAAAATCTACCTTACCAAGAAAAAAAATTTTTAAAAATTTAAAAATCTACCTTATCCAATATGGAAATAGGAGGGGAAGGAGACAAAAGAAGAGCAGGATGATAAAAGGCAGGGAAGATTAAGAGAAGCAGTGATTAAAAGCAAAACAGACATTTGAAGAATGACAGAGTGAAAAGAAAGAGAGAGCAGGATAAACAGAAAAAAAAATAGGATGGAGAGAAATACACAGTAATCACAACCATGAATGTGAATGGGGTGAACTAATCCATAAAAGTGAATAGCACAACACATTAGAACCTAGAATCTAACAACATGTGGTTTATAAGAAACATACTTGAAAGAGAAAAACACATTCAGAGTTAAAATGAGGGACTGGAGCAGAATCTACTCTGCTTCAGCTGAGGTAAAAAAAAAGGTAAAAGGAGCAATCATGATCTAAAACAAAGCAAAAACAAAAATAAACATAATTAAAAGAGTAATCAGAGAAATTATATTTTGCTAATAGGTACCATAGACTATAAAGTAATATCAATACTAAACATATGTGCACCAAATGGCATAGCATCCAAATTCTTAAAAGGAAAGTTATATGAGTTATAGGAGTAAATATACGGTAAAAGTATACTAGTGAGGGACTACAATTTACCCCTTTAGATGACTAGATAACTCTAACCATAAAATAAATAACAAGTTAAGGAGATGAATGGGCAGCTGGGTGGCACAGTGGCTTGAGCCCTAGGCTTGGAATCAGGAAGACTCATCTTGATGACTTCAAATTCAGCCTCAGACACTCACTAGCTGTGTGACCCTGGTCAAATTTAGACCAACTACAATAACATTAGAAGGCCAAAAAAAAGACCAAAAGAACAGGAAACCTGACACTGAGGCAAAGCTTGCCTTAGACAAGGATTCTCCCAAAAACTTCCTATTACAATTGGAACCAGTGATAGGCTTCCCAAAGCCGATGACATGAATTTCTAGACCTAGACCTGAAGATGAGAGAATACAAATCAGGTTTAGAGGAATTGGGGCGGGGGGAAGGTTAATCTGGCTAGTGTAAAGTTTCACGTCCTCTGAAATAGAGTTTGTAACCTATATCCAATTTGGTGTTCAAAATTTTAAGGAAGAGAAATAGATTCACTCCTCCCCTATACCTCTAGAAGTTCCATAATATCTAAAGAAGTAAGCCTTGAAATCCAGAATAATCATGATATAATGGGAAGAGCAATGGATTTGTTTGAGAGCTGGGCTTATTTCTAGGCCCTAGATGATGAAAGTGACTCCATGTTTGACTGATTGACCCATGTACTAGGAAGTATCTATGTACCCAATATTGGTTTCATCAGTTTTATTTGGGCAAGGAATGCAAAGCTCTCCTGATTATAGTCAGCTTAGTAAACTTCATGTAAACCACATATACAGGGTTACCAAACTTTCCTAATCACAATACTTTGTGGTTGGTAAGGGTGAGGGAGTGGGGTCATTATAGACACTACAGTTATCCCTTCCATATTGTGGGGCACCCCAACTATCTGGAAAATCCACGTAAATTTTTCTGGCCTTCATACCAGAGAAGAAGTCTGAATTATTATGGTATTAAATGATAAAATATGTTGATATTACACAATACTATACATATATCTTATGCATTCCTGAGTTTCTAAACTTTTCCTGTGTCATCTGCTGGCCTTCACTTGTCATCTGTGACTTCTGCAAAACTCCCCCAAAAAATTCCATTTAATTTCAAAACTGCAATGGGGAAAGTCATGATGTGGAAGGGATAACTATACTTGTTGATCTCTCTCCCACTCATTTCCCAGGATCTATTACACAGATATTAGGGCAAATATCAAGAGAGCTATCAATTGAGGTCTGTACCCCACGGTATGTCTAAGCCATCACTTAAGACTCTACGGCTAGAAAGCCACATACTTGCATGCTTAAGAATAATAAACTATTTGATTCATGACCCTTTGAGGGCTTATATTTCTTCTAGGTACATCCTCACCCACAATCTCCTCACAATGTAGAATTCAAGAACTGAGATTTGATTCCCTATATATCACCTTAGGCAGGTCATGGTAACTCTTTGTGCCTCAGTTTTCTCATGTGTACAATAAGATTAATGGGCTTAATATTGTTCAAAGTCCCTTTCCACTTCTAAATATATGATGCTATGTCCAAATACTAATCATCTATATTGAAGTAATGCTTTAAAGTTTACAAATATTTACTTACTCTAAACTAATGGGTTCAAGCATGGTACTGAGGAAAGAACACAGAATTAGAGTCAGAAGACCTAGGCTTAAATTCATTACTGTCTGTGTGACCTCAGACATGGTTCTCAGCCTTCCTGGGTCCCAGCTTCCTTATCTGTAGAGTAAAGCAGGCTGTACTAAATGGCTTCTGAGGGCTTTCCAGGCTCTAGGTCTCAGAGATCAATTCCCTTCATTTCTCTGATATCACCCCACCTCCATAGCTAATAAATATGATGAGAAAGGGAATACTCCTCTATCCCGCTGTCCTTTGCATTAGAAGAAAGAATTATTTAGGTGAGACATGCTTTGAATGCTTGCTTCCAAGCTAAGCAAGAAAAATCAGGTTCAAAGCTATCAGAAGGCAGCCTGAGAATGAGTAGGAAACGATTTTGTTAGTCCTGGATAGGATTATGGTGAGGTGGGGTTTGCTATCACCAAAGCATAGACTTACTCCCTTTGGAAGATAGCAACCACTGGGAAACAGGCTTTCTTGTGACCTTTGATCCATCTGTGAAAGGGTTTCATCATTAACAGCTGCAGCAATTGTTTCTACTATAGTTACTAGAAATACAATGATATACAGGCTGTAATCCTCCAGCCCTTCTTCCTGCCCAAAAGCCTACAAGCTAGTTTAAAAGATAAAACAGATAGGTAATGACATAGCAGTATGCGATAAGCGCCCAGTGAATTGCATGTGTGGCCTCTAGGAGACGTCAAAGAGGTTATTAGACTTATTGCATGTGGTCCCAGAGGGCAGAGAAATGGATGAAAGCTACAAAGAGGACAAATTAGGCCTGAAGTCAGGAAAAGCTTCTTAACAACTAGAGGTATCTAAAAGGGAAATGGGCTGCCTTTCTTGAGAGGAAATGTACTGAACCACCATGATGGTCTTCAGGTAGTGATAGGATGATTACTTCACGAGTATGTTATGGTCAGGATTTCTTCAGGCAATGGGTTGAACCAGTTGATTCAAAAGGTCCTTCCAACTCTCAAAATTCTATGATTCTAAATTGAAGACTTAGGTTTTGATTTCAGCTCTGTCACTAATAATAACAATAATTCACCTTTAATTAATACTTTATGGTCGTCATAGGATTTTATCTATAAGGGACTTCAGATTCTCTGCTGATATCATCCTTTTATCACTAGGAGAACTAAGTGACAAAGTCGCTTATGCAGTGTGAGACAAGTGTCAGAGCGTCACTTGTGATAGAGCTGAGATTCTAACCCAGAGCCTTTGACTTAAAATTCAACGTTTAACAGAAAAGTGTTTAAAACTAGTAGACAGGAGTGGAGAAGGCATCGCAGGCTTGGAGCCGTTAACAAAGCATGTTTGGGAACATGAACTAGACTGGCTCGGTTAAAGTTTGTTCATACACTCTCTCTCTCTCCCCTCTGAACTCTTGTCCACCACAGTTTTAAAGATACTATATTCATATTACATCAAATTAGATCAAACACTCAAAGCATTCATTTGTACCGAATTTTGCTTCTGCTTGGGTTTATTGGCCAATGAACCAGGTCCAACAGCTGCTTGGAGAGAAGGAAATCTGATAACCAGAGACAACCAAGACATGATGGGAAACCATCAGGCAAACTGTTCATTCTTAATTGGAAGCAGAAACTTCTGTAAATTAATGCTGCATTTTCTCAGCTCCAGTTCAAGATTCATGTTTTCTTTCTCTCTCAATTTGAATCTAAGGGATTCAAATTATTCTGAGGAACCTTTCCTGGATGCTGCCAGCTGTTCCGGGTAGCATTTAATCAGCTGATTGAATTGTGCACGTAGCAAAAGAGTACAAAGTCATTTTGCCTGATTTGAAACTTCATATATTAACCGAGTGCCATATACTGTATTTATATTCTGTCCTAGAAATTCACTTATAAAATCTACCCCCATGACAGTTGTGATTCTTCACCAGCTATATGCTTAAAGTATTTAACTAGCACAAAAATGCGTGGTGTGATCAGATAACTGAAATAAAATGCTACTTAAGGTTTTATAAAAGTCATTGTATAGGAACCTCGCTAACATCTATAGGCAGTAAGAGCTGTAGAAGACGCATTGAAGCATAACAGGTTGAAGCTGGGAGTACTTTGAAAGTTGTTGTCGGAGAATTCTTTTATTTTTTAAAATTGCCTTCGCTGACAGATGGGGAACTGTTGCCCAAGACTGAATTTGTTTGTCATCTTCCCTTTGTTCCTTACAGCATACATTATCTGAGTATTAAATGCTACTGAGAAAAGTACCTGACAAATGAGCACTAAAATCTGGTCATCCTGAGTCTTTCCCATGTTAAGAAGTGTCAATGGCTCCCTGTTGCCTTTAGAACAAAACCCAAACTCCTCCAGTTGGCATTTAAAGGCAGGCCGTTGCAGTCTGGATCCAGTCAACTCTGCCCAATTGAGTTCAAACTGCTGCCCTTCAAACGCTCTACATTCCAATCAAGCTGGCCAATGTGCTGTTCCATAAACTTACCATCCAATTGCCCTCCTCCATACCACTGTAGAGGTTGTCCTAAGTACTTCTTGTCTCCACCATTAAGGTCACTTAGCTTCCTTCCATATACAGTAGAGGGGTGGAAGGAGAAGAGTAGGGCGCTGCCTTCTATAGGAAAGCTTTTCTGGTCCTCTTGGTTGTTAGTCACGTTTCTCTCTTCAAACTGTATTGTGAGAAAGTTGGCTTGGAGTCAGGAGGACTTGAGTTCAAATCCTGCCTCAGACACATTTTAGTTATAAAACCCTGGACAAGACATTTAACCTCTGTTTGCCTCTGTTTTCAAACATATATAGAATGAGGATGATAATACAACTCAGTTTGTTGTGAGGAGGCAATTATATAAGTTAAATGCTTTGCAAACCTAAAATCCCTATAAAAATGCTAGGTATTGTCCATTATCGAGGATGGGGGAAAAGGGAGGGAAGGAAAGGAGAGAAGGAAGGAAGGAAGGAAGGAAGGAAGGAAGGAAGGAAGGAAGGAAGGAAGGAAGGAAGGAAGGAGGGAGAGAGGGAAACAGGGAGGCAGAGAGGGAGGCAGGGAAGGAAGGAAGGAAGGAAGAAGGATTGATTTAAGTGCCTACTATGTGCCAGAACTGTTCTTTCAAATATTAGCTCATTTGAACTTCACAACAACTCTTCAAGGCTCATTTTACAGTTGAGGAAATTGGGGCAGACTACTTAGGTGATTTGGCCAGAGTCACACAGATCTAGTTAAGTGTCTGAGGTAGAATCTGAACTTAGGTCTTTCTGACTCCAGGCTCAGTGCTCTCTATCTCTTGCACTACCTAATGCCTCTATCATCATTATCATTAATAAAATATTATATCCTTATAATGGAATGTAAGTTATTTGAAAGCAAAGACTTCTTTTCACTTTGTTCTTGTATTCCTAGTGCCTGCAGTGGTATTGAACATATTACACAATAAATATTTGAATTGAATTAAACTGAATGAGGTTACCACATATAAGGAAACAAGGATCATGATTCTGGTTAATCATCTTCCAAAAGAAAATCAGAATTTATGAATACCATCTCTGGTACCGAGATGTTGAAGTCAGCAATAGAGCTAAATCTAAAACTACTATTCACTAGCAATGATGGCTTTTCAAATATCATAACTAGTATAGTTTCTGTGGATTCTGTCACCATAATCTCTGAAGAATCAAAATTGCAGGTGATTCAAAGGGTAATGGAGAGATGCCTGGTGGGCATAAGTAGGCCACAGCATATTTCCAGTGAAGGCCTATGCACATGAAGTGGCATAAAGAATGTTATCCAGGAAATATATGGTCAGAAAAGGAAGTGGGTTGGTTATTTCATCAGAGTGAGGACTCTGGAGAAACAGACCGAATGTTAAAAAAAAAAAAAAAGACTCAGAGGAAGGCCTCTAGCACACTGAGCAGATTCTTTTCAAAAGATTTGTGGAAGAATATTGGGGAGAAGGGAGGTCACATGGGATAAAAAGTCAGGGATAAATTGAAATGTCATTAGTGGAGGAAGAAGTTATATCAAAAAAAAAAAGTTTTGGGGATAAGAAATTTAAGACCTGGAAGGAACCTCAGTAACCACCTAATCCAATTTATACACAAAAGAAAACTTGCTATAACATACCTGACAAGTATCCAATCATCGATTGAAGATTATAGTTATCCCTTCCACGTCGCACCTTTCCCTATCACAGGTTTGGATATATCACAAGCTGTCAAGAGAAATTAAATGGAACTTTGAGGGGAGTTTTGTGAAGGCCAGTAGAAAACACAGAAAAAAGTTTAGAAATTCAGAAATACAAAATATATGTGCATTGTATTGTGTAATATCAACACCCCATAAAAGAAAAATAAAAAATTCAGACTTTTTCTCTGGCATGAGGAGAGAGTGAAAAAATTTTATGTGGATTTTCCAGATCATGGGGGTGCGTGCCCCTAACCCTCATGATGTGGAAGGAATAACTGTATATACTGTACCTAAAACCTCAAACAACTTAAAGCTCATCACAATGCGCAAAATTTTTATCAAAGACACACACAACACAAGGAAACACACATGAAAACAAAAGTGTCAAGAGGAAATATGATTCCTCAGAGCTACATCGTTCTCAATGCAATAAGAAATTCAATAAACATTTATTAAGCATCTACTATGCACTAAGCACTGTGTTAAGGGCTGGGGATACAATTCATAAAAAGAAAGACAGTTCCTGCCCTCAGAGAGCTTACAATCTGAATGGAGAGACAACACACAAAGGAGACAGGAAAGAAGAGGAAGGGATACCAGAATGGCGACATCTTGTTCCACGGAATTAAAATGAGACAGGGCAGCAGATGCAAAGTAGAGTGAGCTGAGTCAAGTATCTGCCTGCCCTCTACCATGAAAGACAATGGGGAGGAGTTGGGTATTCTGACATCCAGCCTTCCAATCAGAGGAGAGAGGAGCCTGAAGAAGGGAGGGTCAATCAAGGCTTGAATTAACAGCATGGTGGTGAGTTCAGAAGTGTTGAGCTTATCCTGGGAGGGGCATCTTGTACTATGGAGTTAAAAGCAGATAGGGTAGCAGATGCCAAGTGGAATTCTTGATGTTCTGATTTGAAGCAGTCTTACTTGACGTGTTTGCTCTCCTTAAATTTAATATAATCAGCTATATAGCAACAGTAGAAGAACTAACTTAAGGAATACTAACCCAGAGCCTTAAATCTCCTAAATCTGCCTTTGTTGTTCAGTCATATTCTGGCATGTCTGACTCTTCATGACCCCATCTAGGATTTTCTTGACAAAGATACTATAGTGGTTTGCCATTTCCTTCTCCAGCTCATTTTATAAATGAGGAAACCGAAGCAAACACGGTGAAGTGACTTGCCCAGGGTAACACAGCTAGTAAGTGTCTGAGGCCAGATTAGAATTCATGAAAAGGAGTCTTCCTGACTCCAGCCCTAGCACTCTATCTACTAAGCCACCTAGCTGCCCAGTCGGTCAATAGGCAACCTCAGAGAGAAAAGAGTCAGGGCCCCATTAGGTTCTATCATCAGCAGTTGATACTTTACTATTCTCACAACTCAATAATAATAATAATAATAGCTGACATTTAAATATCACTTTAAGGTGCATCATCTAATTTAATCCTTATAAAATCCTATTCAATAAGTACTATTTTAACTCCCCATTTTACATTTAGAGAAGCTGAGGTGAAGAGTGGTCAAGATACTTGTTCATGATCACCTAAGTAGTAAATTCTGGGGACAGGATTCAGATTCAGTTCTTCCTGACCCCAAGTCCACCATTTTATCTACCATACCCCCAGCTGCTTCAATCTTCCATGTCACCCTAGTGCTGATAATAGAAAAAAGAACAATTAAAGAATTCATTGGCTTGTCTTTCCCTAAAACAAACTAAACAAAACATTGACCCCTCCGCAGTCTGAGAAGTCACTGTCCCTATCTCTACTGGCATTTTGAGGGAAGTGGAGAACAGAGATGCCTATACCCCCAGGCTAGATGTCCAAATGAACAGCACTACCATACCAAAAACACGGGACCCTATCTGCAGCATATTTCGTTCGTGACATGTCAGAAACGGTACAAACAAAACTCAGACGCAAAGAAGAGGTGATAGACTATGGCTAGGTACAAATGAATACTGCTGGCGATCACCCTAGAATAAGGCTTCACGGGATCCTTAATAACATTAACTTATATTTATATAGTCCTTTTCAGTTTACAAAACACTTTTCTCAAAACAGTCCTGTGAAGTAAGAAGTCTAAATATTATTATCCTCATTTTTAAAAAACTGAGGCTAAAAGACATCAACAATAAACATTTCTCAAGTATTTATTATGGGCAGGATTACTGTGCTAAGGACTGGGAATACAAAGGAAAACTGAAGTAGTCTTTGTCTTCAAGGGGCTTATATTCTAACAGGGAAAACCATATATACACTTATATCTATACACAGGACACATAAAAAGGTAATTTGGGGTAGGAAAGCACTGGCATTTGTTGGGGAGGGGGAACCAAGAGCCTCCTGTAGGAGGTAGTGAGTCTTGAAGGAAACCAAAGCATCATGGAAGAGATTCTGGAAGTTTGCAATAAGAGATTGGCAGGAATGGTTGTGGTCCCATTCAATCACCAGGGCATTATGGAAATGGAGACTTTGATCCCTCAGTTGGACCAATGTCAGGTGAATGTGCCAGTGCAGTGGCTGCTAAGGTCTCTCAACTCCTTCCCAGACTTCTGGAAGTCTCAAGGCAGCCAAGAATTACAGAAGGTCACACTGGTGTTAAGTAATGGAGCAAGAATTTGCACCCGGGTCTTGGGATCCAAGTCCAAGGTTCTCTCCTAATGTCACACTTCTAACTCTAGATCAGGAGTGGGGAACCTACAGCCTTGACTTTGGCCGCACTTGAGGACCAAGATGGTCACATGTGTCCTCAAGGCAGCAGGTTCCCCACCCCTGCTCTAGACCTATTATCCCATGATCCCTCCCTCACATTGTAGGTGACAACCCGTGTGATGTGAGTGGGTAATGTTGCTTCAAAGATGGAATGACTGATTACTTACAAGGGACCTATCATGGTGATCCACCTACTTGCCAAGTATATTGGATAGTAGATGTTTTTTTTATTTTCAGGTATAGGTTGATTTTGAGGCTCCTTCTAACAGAGATTATCCTTGGGAAAATAGAATATGAAGAGGCAGAGGGAGAAAGAGCAAGAGTGGGGGGGGGGGTTCTATTTGCAATACTAATGTTCCATGCTGTAACTGGGCTTCAGAAAAATAGGGCAGCTGGCCCAGATCTATTCTTTCTCCTGGCCAGTCCTGGAGTCTGTCCTGAAGGGAGCGTGGGACTCCAGTCAGAGTCAAGACAGCTCTCACCACTCACCATATTTCCAAGTTTGACTTTGAACTACAGCAACAATCTATGTCTTTTGGTTTCTTCTGGAGACAATAGCAATATTCCAACTAAGCTACAAATAGATAAGAGTATCACAAAAACTCAAGAGATTAATAAATTCTGCTAAAATCCCAACATTGTGTTTCCTTATGGATTAGTTTTCTACATTGAAGAAAGAAGACAAAAGAAGAGAATTTTCTTCCAGGCCCATAAAGTGAGGGGGAAAAAATCTATCCCTTAGTTACTCTTATAAAGGGAAAAAATGAATTTTTCTATCCACTCATAAAGTTCAAGGGCAGCCCTCCCCAGGTTTGCTGGAGTCTGTTCTCAGACCCACACAGTCACAAAAAAAAGCAAATGGGTAAATATCATTTTAAAAAGAAAATTGGCAATCCCTGTAAAACCCTAGAGCTTCTAAGGTATAAGTAAATTTGGACAAGAAAAAGAAAACAATTGAAATTTGGGAATACTTGAAACACCTTCAACCAACTAAAAATCAAGTTAGGGCACCCTAATGCATTACACCAACTTTCCATCTTCTTGGAGGATTGCAGAATTACTATATTAAATTATAAAAGTATAGCAAATATTCTAGCATACTCAGTGGCAGGCAAAAAAAATGCATAAAAGCTAATGAATTAGAACTTTCTATCCCCTCTCCCCCTGCAGAGAAGTTGAAAGCATTTACTTTTTTTAAACTTTTGTAAATTGTCCTACTCTTTTCAGACTTTCAGGCTTTTAATCATTAAAAGTTAGTTTGACTCCCAAAGGCTAAATTTGTAGAACACAATACACACATATATGTATGTATATAAATATATACATATACATACATCTGTGAGACAGGCTATAGCTGGTATGATATTCCTAGTCATTTTTCTTTTACACAGATAGAAACTCTAAATCATTATAGTCTCTCTTTGCCACCTAGTGGGAAAGCTGATTTTACTGTTCACTCCTGGGCAGGCTTCATCACCAACATAGGAGACAATGCAAGTCCAGAAGACAATGGCAGAACACAGCAAGATAGTGATCCAAGGTCAGAACAATCAGGAATATGAGTTTTCTTGGCAGAACTCTCTAATTGGTAATAGGGACCAGTACTAACATTGTCCTCATTTGTTCTGAATTCTGGCTTTCCCTCGATAATACTGCCCCACTTATTTTTTTCCTGCATTCATCTTATAAATTGTATTTCCTCAGATCAATACTGTATACACAGTCTTAACGAGAGATGATGTTCACTCCCTGAATTGATTATGAACATACATCAATATATCAGTGGACTTCAATATTGGCACATTTGAAAAGGAAGAGAAAAAATGGTGGTCTTAAATTTTGAGTTCTTAAAGTAATAATTTTTTTCCAAAAAAAAAAAATAAGCCTGTAGTTCTTAAAATTGTATTTAACTTGACAAGAGATCCCAGGCCTCCTCTTCACTCTTTTGCTGAAGACTTCACTGTAGCACTATGTCACATTTGTGTTACGATGATTAATGCAAGAATGTGAGGACAGAGACATGAGGTAGAGGGAAAAAGACCCAGACTGAATGTGCCACCCAATTATAGAATAAAGGATGAGAAGAAGCCAAGAAATTGAGAAGTGGAAAGACTTTAGTTACATGGCAAATGAAAAGCAGAGGGGGGATTAGAGCTTACTTCAAAAGACCAGCTGGGTCCCAGGAAGGCATCCAGGGTATAGTGGCTAACTAAGGCTCTCTCCTAAGGGCTGCAACAAAAACTAGTACAAAGGAGGTCAAAGAGTACCAACTGACTGCAATGGGCTTGTAGTATGTGGTTGCTCCAGTCCGTGTAATATTCTGAATTAGGATCCCTGTTGTACATATACACAGTCTAACTTTCGTAGAATCATAGACGTTCTTAGAAATAGAAAGTTAGGTATCAGAATCTCAGGGTTAGAAGGAATAATAAGAATCATAATAGTTGCTGTTCAGTCAAGTCCAGCTTTATGACCCTATTTGGGGTTAATTTTACTTTACTTTTTAATTTAATTTTACTTTAATTCCAGCTGATTTTATATATAAGGAAACTGAAACAAACAGGGTGATGTGACTTGCCCAGGGTCACACAGCCAGTAGGTGTCTGAGGCCAGATTTGAACTCAGGAAAATGAGTCTTCCTGAGTCCAAACTCAGTGTTCTATCCACTGCACCACCTAGTTGTCCTGTGCCACGTAGCTGTCCTAAATAACTAACATTTATATAGAGCTTACTATGTGCCAGGCACTATGCTGAGTGCTTTACAAGTATTTATTCTCTCCTCTGAGCCTCACAACAACTCTGAAAGAGAGGTACTATTATTATCCCCACTTTACATATGAGGAAACTGAGGCAAACAGAAGTTGTGATTTGCCCAAGGTCACACAGCTACTAAGTATCTGTGATTTGTTTTGAACCCAGGTTTTCCTAACTCCAAGCCATGAGCTCTGTATACAGGTCCACCAAGCTGCCCTGAAGCAATCTCAAAGGTTATCTGTTACATGTTGTTGTTGTTCACTCATTTCAGTCCTGTCTGACTCTTTGTGACTCTATTTGGGGTTTTCTTGGCAAAGATAACTAGAGTGGTTTGCCATTTCCTTCTCCAGTGTGTTTTACACATAAGGAACTGAGGCAAAGAGGGTGAAGTGACTTTCCCAAGGGCATACAGCTAATAAGTGCCTGAGGCTGGATTTGAACTCACAAAGACAAATCTTCCTGACTCTAGGCTCAGAACTCTATCCACTGCCCCGTGTATTTAGTTGGGCATAAATCTGAACAAGAATCCATCCTACAAGTGATTACACTCAACCTTTTCTTAAAGGCCTCTACTGAGCCTGGGAAAGCTGATCTCCCATCAGTTCATTCCATCCTGGGATGGCTGTAAGGAACTTTTCCCCATGGCACAGATGAACATGCTTCTTTGTAGCTCCCACCTACTACTCCTTTTGTCCTCTAAGAAAAGGCAGAACAAGCCTAAAGCATTAAAAACTTGAGTCTGTTAGAGACTTAGAAACATTTATTGTGTCACCCTACAAACATCCCTGAAGTCTTTCTTCCCTTCTCAAAAGCTAATTAAGGACCCCAGTTCTTTGAAACAGTCCTCACATGCACGGGCAGCTAGATAGAGCAGTGGAAAGCAGGCTGGACAAGGAGTCAGGAGTGCAAGAGTAAGAATCTTGCCTAAGACACTTCCTAACTGACTCACTCTGGGTTCTCTCAGCCTTGGTTTTCTCATCTCGAATTGTGGGTCATAACAGCACCTATCTTACAGGGTTGTTACAAGCATTAAATGAGACAACATATTGAACTGTTTTGCAAACCTTAAAGCTTTACAGAAATACTATTATGATTTATTATTACATGGGAGAATCATGGAATTTAAAAACTGGAAGCAACTCACTAGACAGCTAATCCATCAGTACCCCAAAGGAATCCCCACTGTAATGAACCTGAAAAAAGAGTTTTCCAGATTCTCTGCTTAAAGACCTCTAAGGAGGAGGAACACTTCTTCCGACAGATATAATTATCAGGAAGTTGTGGCAGGGCGGGGGGAGGTTCATTTGGGTTTGGCTGGTTTTTAGGTTTCTTGGATTTTTTTTTTTTTTTTTGCTCTTCCTGATATCCGACCAAAATTGGTTTCTTTGTTCCTTCAATCATTTGCTCCTGCTTCTGTCCTCTGGGTCTAAGGAACACCAGTCTATATTCTCCTCTATGTGGTAGTCCTCTAAAGACTTGAGCACAGTCCTCATCCCTCTCCATCCCTCCATCTTCTCTTCTCCAGACTTGGCATATCTATTTGTTTCAACCGATCCTCATCTAGTATGGACTCAAGGCCTTCCACCATACTAAGCATGCACTTCTAAACCCTGCCCTGGTTTTCCAAATCATTCTTGAACTATGATTCCCAGCACTGAATACAATACTCCCTATCTGGGCTGAAGAGAGCTGAACACAGGGAGACGATGCCTCTTTTGATATAGCTTAAGAGCAAATTAGCTTTTTTTGCTTCCACATAAGCAGTAAAACACCAAGATTGTTTTTGGAACACCTGCTATCTATCTAATCATGCCTTTCTCCCATCTTATAATGGAGTATCAAAAAAATCCTTTTCACAAATTTAAGACTTTACTTTTATTTTTATTGTTTCTTGTTAAATTAATCTAATATTCTAGTCTCTCATGGTTTTATGGATCCTGATTTTGTTGTCCTATATGCTAGCAATCCCTCACATTTTAAGACTCTTTACTTGGCTTTTTATTTTGCTTATCTTTGTTGTATAAATAACCTTTCAGTTTCTCAGCCCAATTTAGATACCATGTCCACTTCTCCCAGATGCTCTTCTTACTTTTATTATTATGAGCCTTATACTTGATTGCAAAGAGGAAATATTCCAGCACATGCTGATATGGATACCATGTCTCCCCACAGCTTTTGGCTTAATGTCATCTAATATAAAGAATATGCCATTTCCACCAAAGTCATTGATTAAAATATTAAACACTATAAGATCTCAAGACCTTTCACTCTGAGTTGACATACTCTAGAAATGCACTGACATTGATTTTCTTCTTAAAATGTTGCATGCAGAATTGAGAATAATTTTCCAGCTGTACTCTAACCACAGCAGAATACAAGGGGAGCATCTCATTCATTCTGGAGACTATGCCTCTCCTAATGCAGCCTAAGATTGCATTGAGTATATTTGGCTACCGTATTATACCATTGGCTCAGAACATGATTACAATCCACTATAACTCACAAATATTTTTAGATGCACTGTGCTTTAGTCATACCTCGCCTATCTTACGCTTGTGAAATTGATTATTTGAACCAAAGTTTGAGATTTTACATCTTTCCTTATTACATTTCCTCTTACTAGATTTGGCCCAGTGGTCTTGCCCAGGATAGCAGAACCCATGGCCTACAGTACAAAGCAGTGACATGTTCAACCTACAGTCATAGAACTAATTCTACATAATTTGTTACCATGCCCTGCAAGGAGAGATTTAGCCCAGTTTTCTGCCATAGATAATATGTGTAACATCTCTGTCTTGATCATCTCTGGCCATTAAGCTCATTCCTTTTTTTTGTCATCAAGCAATTGTTACTGCCACATTCTTTTTTCATCTCAAGACCTCTCTATAGTGAAGCTTAATTTAATTATTTGTGACTGATTATAATCATCAACAAGAATTTATTAAGCACCTACTAAGTGTTTGATATGAAAACAGTTCTTGCCTTTAAGGAACTTACATTCAATTCAAGGAAAAAAAATGTACATAAGTATACAAAATAGAAACAAAATAAACAGGTGTGTTTTGTTTTTGTTTTTTTAGTGGGGAGGCACTGGCATCATATGAGGACATTAAGAAAAACCTCATCTGGAAAGTGGAACATGTGTAACATTTGGAAGAAAGAAAGCAATCTAAGAAGTCGAGGAGAGGTGGCAACCATGAAGGACAGCCAGTGAAAAGTCATAGATATTGAGATGGCGTGGGGGGTGTGGGCAGTAGCAAGACCACCAGTCTGACTGGATCATACTATCAATCTTAAACAACAATTTCTACACGTAGCAGAAAAAATTCAGTCTCATTAGAAATCCCATATTCCTCCAATTATCTGCAACATAGGAAAATCTTACTTGCTTCAGCTGCTTTTTTGGCTTTCTTCACAGGAAAATTTTGCTGTGTTATTGAGTAAGTAATGTGATATTAAATGTACACACATATATGTGTAAAATAATATATGCATAGGTAGAGTCAATGTGGAATAGTTGGAGTCAGGAAGATATAGCTTTAAATCCTATCTCTAACACTTACTAGTTATCTGGTCCTGAGTATATAGCAACTTTCATATGACTCAGGCTACTCCTCAGATCTTATCTACTAAATGGGTGTTAATATGCATTTATGAAAAGAGTTCCCATCCCAGGAATTGCCCACATAAAGAAATCATAGAGCTTCTGCATATATATTTAAAAAGAGATGGAAAGGAGCCTCTGGAACTAACAGATATATCACCTTAATTTCCTCTTTGAATAGAATAAAGGAAGTCCTTAAAGAAGAAAATAGTCAGAGAACATTTGGAAAATTACAATCTAAATTAGGATAAACAACATGGATTAAAGGGGTGGTGCCAAATGTTTAACCAGTCATTATTAATTTAGTCCAAGGAAGCAGAGACTTTTTGTTTGTTTATGAGAGAAGATACTTGATAGTCTCAGAGATGTTCTAGAGAGGATGATGATGAGGTGCTGGCTTGGAAAGTGACATTAAGGAGAGAATTCAGACTCAATTCAATTTTAACAAACATATGTTAAAGGCCGACCATGTTTAAGGCCCCAGGCTAAGTGCTTAGAATGCAAATATCCAACCCAATCCAAATCCAACAAGTATTTGAAAAGTCCCTCCTATGTGCATGGCATTGTGCTAGGCTTCAGGGATACAACAACAAAATGGGAAATAGCCCCCACCTTCAAGGAACTTCCATACTGTTGGGAAGACACAATATATAAATGGAGAAGTATATATCTTTAATTTGATGAAAGTGAAAGAGTACTCACTAAGGATTTATAGTTTAATGAAAGGGATAAAGCGTGTGCCCAAATTTCTATAACATACCAAGAACATTGTGAGTATAAAGAAGTAGTCAAAGTGGAATGATACATTCCAGAAAGAGCAATTCTAACTGGGATGGGGCAGGAGGGAGGTCAGAGGGAAAGGCTTCATCGAGGTAGCACCTGAGATAGGCCTTGAAGGAAGAGAAAAATTTCAATAGGTAGCAGTGTGAAGAGAGTCTATTCTGGAGATGAGAGATGGCCTATGCAAATGCAGGAAGGTGGGAGATGGCAGATCAGAGAATAGTCACTAGTAGTTCAACTCGACTATTGCATAGAATGTGGTAAGGATGGAGAGCTAAATTAAGGATTTTTCATTTGCTCCTACAGGGTAGGGGTTTTTAACCTAAAGTCCTGGAGTTGATTTTTGTTTGGCATTTCAATGTAATTGGTTTCCTTTGTAATCCCATGTATCTTACTTTATGTATTAAAAACATTGATCTGAGAAGGGAACTATAGATTTTATCATACTGCCAAAGGAGTTCAGAACACACAAAAAGGTTAGGAACCCCTCCTGTAGGCAAAGGGGAGTCATTGAAGATTTCTGAGCAGGGGGATGATGTGAGCCAGTCTGGATGTTAAGAAGATTATTTCAGCAGTGGCCTAAAGGCTAGAATGATGATGTCATTCTCTTTTTCTAAATGGGTCTCTAGTCAAACCAGCTTCATTCACTCTGTCCATTAATGACTCCAAAGGACACTCAAGCAAGAAGATAATTAAGCTCAGTGACTGAGACTGAAGTGGAGGGTCAACCAACATGAATTTGTAGGGACGAGAACAGGGAAGGGAAGAATAAAAGTAAAAATGACTTGTCTTGATGCACCCAACATGGACAGATTCAGTGGCCAGATATACAAGGTAATAAGCCTGGGGATAAAAACAAAATGAGGTGGAGGAAGAATGCCTTAACGACCACAGGCTATATAACATTGAGCAAGAAAAGCATAAAGTAGTGGATACAAGCTCTAAAAACTTTCAACACTACTAAGAAACTAAAAAGGAACATTAAAAGAAAAATAGTGGCACGCATGAATAGTTAAAATAGGGGGAGGGGAGCACAGAAAATTTGCAATGGTAATTTTCCATGCAATCCATAAATAAATGTCACCTAAACATATGAAGGAAGAAATGAATACTGCTGCCTGAGAAGATTAGGGGAGAGGGGAGGACCTTTGTAGGGAGGAGCATAATGTAATTTTCCAATCAATCTCCCACCCACCACTTAATCACCAAAGTGATTCAAATGTATGTGTTTCCAATATAACTTATTATGTATTCCATGACTGTTCATTTTAAAGATAGATCTATGGGAATCACTGGACCTCATTCATGCCTAAATTTCTTGTGGAAATGGTGAGACATAGAAACCTAGATAAAGATTGAAAAAAGTAGCACTAATCTTTAAGGGCAACATAGTTGGCTTCTTCCTCAAGATTAATGACTCAAATGTCCACTTTTTTACCCATTTGTTTTCCTTTAAAGGACACTAGTGGGGAAAATAAGCAAACACAGCCTTTGTACTGGATTACAGGAGGATTTGCACCCAAAGTTATATCAAAGCAAGGACTGCAGTTTCACATTAATATCAGAAGTTTCCCATGTTTGGAGCATTAAAGATTAACGACATTAACCTGATGCATCATATTTTAAAGTGCATTGAAAACCTTTTTCTCATAAAAGTTATCACACCTTGTTCTTCAAAGAAAATCATGTACAGGATTGAAGATGATAGATTCTTTGGGGCAAAGTGAAAATAAATCATAATATCAGAGCTTTCAGGCCAGTATCTTCCCTCTTTTAAAGTAAAGTGTGAGTATCAAACATTATATAAATGGGCATGTTCTCACTTTGAGTATACTGGGTTGAAAGTAATTGCAGATGTGATTTAATTCAATGACTTCAACAGTAAGTTGTATTGAATTCCCACTATGTATCCAGCAAGTGGAGATGAAAGGATAGGAGAAATCCAAAACTCAAAGAGGATTTCAGAACCTACATTTCTAAACAATAGCAAATTTCCTGAAACAATAAAATATGCTCTGATTAAACATTGGAAGTGGATACTGCTCACTGCTACTACAGCTTTTCAGCCCCCTTTGATGTGTTGTTCACTCATTAGAATGTAAGCTCCTTGAAGGCAGGAACTGAATTTCTTTTTGCTTGTATTTGTATTCTCAGAACTTAGCACATTGCCTGGCACATCATAGGTACTTAGCAAAAGCTTAACGATTTGACAACCCTTTCATCACTTGAGAACAGCTATGATGTTTCCCCCAAGGATCTATTAAGGACCCACAGTCAGGATGGCCCAAGACTTAGCAGCTACTATTGATGGAGAGTGTGGAATATGATATTATATAAGTCTGCTCTTCTCTTGACTAAACTGCAGTAGTACCTTCAATCAATTCATTTCTTCTAGTCCCTTCACTATTCCAGCTAGGGTGGGCCATTGGTTGAAGCCTTGGACTTAGAGTTTAAAAAGCCTGGGTTCAAAACCTGTCTACCAAAATTAATATTACCTCTAATTTCTTCTATATTAATTTCCACTCTATTTGTTCTACAATGTAATTGATTTTATGCTGTATTAATTTTATAATTATGTCTGCAAACACCTGGCTTGAATTGAGCTCAAGAATTAGCTGAGTTAGCTTAAAGTGAGTTTAAAAGAAAGGTTGTTATCTCTCATGTTGTTATTTCCTCAGATAGTCCATGAGTATCTGTTTCTTTAGTCCCATAAAGTTACCATCCCTAAAAATATGTCTTCTGTCCTTTCCTATCTTTGTGTAGTTAAGGGAGTTTTTATTTCTTGCAAGGAGACAGCAAGTCTGTTAGTTGTGATTCTCTAGCAAAGACTACAAGGTATAAATGAGTCTCATAAAACAATTAACATTACTTGTTAGGGAGGAGTTTGATTAGCCTCACCTGAATGCCAGTCTTTATCAATATAGCCAATCATAAGGTTCCTGCTCCACCCTACGACCTATCCCCTTTTCTCCATGCCTACCAAGACCACTTCTTTGTTGTGTGTTCATAAAGAACATCCCCCTCCCCCGGCACTTCCTCAGGGTTTCCTGGCTTTGCTGAGGTTGCCAGTGTGACCCACATTGTTAACATTTATACCTGTCATTGATAATAAACTATTCTTGCCTGGAGTCTTTACCTCAGTCTACCTTGATTAAATTTACTCAAGACACTGTGATATTTTCTTGCTATATATAACCATGAACAAGTCACTTAACTTGTCTGAGTCTCAGGTTGAACTAAATGTCCTCTAAGGTCCCCTTCAATTCTAACTCTAAGAGCCTATTACCCTCCTCAGAACATGCTACAATTTGTCAACGCCATTCTTAAAATGTCACACATATAACTGAGCACTGTTCACAAAGAGAGCCTTTGCAGGATGATGAAATCAGTTTTGGATGTGTTGAGACTGAGATAATGGCAAGATAGTTAAATAGAGATGTCCTTGAGCCATTGGAAATACAGAACCATAACAAAAGTGGAAAGTCAAGTCTAGAAGAAGGAGGCATATCCTTTATGTTAAAGAGAGCAAACCCAGGATCAATCAAGTTAGGTAACATTGTAAGTGTTTAGGTAACAGAGTTCATTTTAGCCAGAATATAAGTAAAAACTTTCTAACAATGCAAGATGTCCCAAATTGTGCTGGACTGCCTTATTTAAATAACGGTAATGACAATATCTCATTTTCTTTTGCACATTAAGTTTTACAAAGCACTTTCTCACCACAGTCTTTTGAAGTAGATAACACAAATAACATATATCTTGAGAATGAAGATGAAGAAACTGAGGCTTTGAGTGAATAAATGGCTTACCCAAGAACACAAAGCTAGTAAATGATGAAGCTAGGAATCATTTCCAGATAAGAGTTCTTTCTATTATACCAAGGTGAATCACACTTGGATAGTGCTTTAAGCTTACATGAAAGGCAATATTGCCTAGAGGCCAGAGAACTAGGGTAGGGGTCAATACTATAGTTCATATTTCAACTTAGAAACATACTGGCTGTAAAACCTCAAGAAAATCACTTAACCTCTCAGCCTTCTAGGGAGCTCTATAAGAATGGAAGAGGTAGAATAGATGGAGAGATGAATTGATAGTAGAAGGATATCACCAGGAGCTTCCAATACCAATGAGCTCATAGGCTCAGTTCCTAACCTATCCTTTAATGTTGCAAAACACTTTACATGGACTATCTCATTTAATCCTCATAAGCATGCAAGGTACATATTGCAAGTAGGATCATTCCAATTTCCAGTTTTATAAATAAAAAAGTGAAGCTGAAGTGAAACGTTTGGATCAGTTGTCCAAGGTCAAAGTAAGAAAATGAACTAAAATCTGAACCCAAGTCATCTGCATCTAACCTTTTTCCACTCTATGTACTCCAAATTGTAGAATCTCCAACTTAAAAGAGACATCAGAGACCATCTTGTCCAATCTATACTAGAAATATCCTCTCTTTGACATTACTAACAGGTGATCAGACTTTGCTTGCAGATATTCAAGGGGCACCCTATGCCTCCAAGTAGCCTGTCCCAGTTTGAGATAGTTTGGGATAATTGTTAGGAAGCTTTAGTACCAACATCAAGCCTTAATATTTTTGGCAACTTCCCCTGTTCCTCAGGGCTCTTTCTTCTGAAGCTAAGCAAAGTAAGTCTAATCTCTCTCCCACAAGACTGTCTTTAAAGTTCTTGAAGACAACAATCATGTTCTCTCTAAATCTTTTCTTCTCTGGGAAAAATATCCCCATTTTCATCACCTGGGCCTCATACAAGAGGAACTCAAAGCCCTTCACCATCCTCTCCGTCCTCCCCTGAACAAAATCCAGTTTATCAAAGTCCTTCCTAAAATGTTGCACACAGTATAGAATATAATACTGTATAATAGAGGACAAGAATTGTATTTGTGATTCTATTTAATTGGAAACTCCCTCTACCGGTGGAAGTGAATATCTTCTTAGAAATTGTCCTCAGAGAACTAAGAGGTTAAGTAGCTTTCTCAGTCTCATGTAGACAATATGTTTCAGAGCAGGGACTTGAACCCAGATCGTTCTGGCTTTGAAACTAGAAATACCATGTTAGTGACTCCATTGGTCACCAGGGTTGATTCAGCTGATTTTGTGGGCTAGGCAGGGTTCCCCTTCCTCTCTCACTGCTCCATATGTGTTCCTACCAAAGCTATATATTTGGTCAAAGAGACCAACATTTCCCAATAGAGGAACAGCATTCTTTGCTCAAGGGTAGATAAAGAGCTATGCTCATGTGCTAGGACAAGCTGCCAAGGTCCATATGGGATAACGTTAGACTTGCACTGTATTTCTTTTCTTGGTAAATTGTTAGGGAAAGATAGCAGAAGTTACCTGTCACTAACATGTGTAAATAAGGGCTGGATAACGGTGATTCCCAAGTAAAAAAGGGTCTGAAGTTTGCCCAGGGATCATATCAAGTATGAATTTGTTTCCATTTCCGCCATATCAATGCAGCATTCTAGGGTAAGGAAGTCCAGGAAGACCAACATAGGAAGATAGACATTCCTAAGAATGACATAAGTTGCCAGCATTTAAATATAGGCATCAGATATGATTCCCATAATAGCCACCCTTCTACCTCAAATAATCAAACACTCCATGAACCTTAGTCAGGTTTTTAGGGAAATAATGAAATAGAGAGACTAAGCTGAGATGGTAGAGGAGGGAGAAGAAGTCCAGCTCAGTTCCCCCTTGCAACGACTGTACCAATGGTCTAAGTCTAAGAAGAAAACCAGTCGAGGTAATTTAGAAGAAACTACATCTTCTCAGTTCACAGTCAGAAATTCGACCTAACAGGCAAGCGACCAGAGCAGGAACTGGGGACACAGGGATTAAGAACTCAACTCCCAGGGCCCTGAACTAGGGTCTAGCAACATGAGGGAAGCGCAGAGATGATTAATGATTCAGCCCCGAGCCCAGACCAGCAGCTTAAGGCCTTTCAGAGAGGTTGGAAGTGCAGACTCTGTGCCTAGATCCTGGAGCCTAAGGTGTCTCAGAGCATACCCCACAACACAGGACAAAGGAGGGGCCTGATAGAGATCTCATGGCACAGATTCATTGGCCATAACTGTGAAGCTGACTGTTAGTACCTGGTGCTAAGAGTATTCAGCCCTGGTCCCAGGCCATCAGCTTGCTCCCAGGGAAGCAAGCCTGGGGTTTCCCAGATCAAAACTTGGGCTCAGTCTCTCATCCAGGACAACAGGGGTGAGGAGTGTATCCAAGATGCACCAGGGGATGACATCAGAAAAACCTGGGAAGACATATGAACTAATGCAGAATGAACTGAATAAAATCAAGAAAATAATTTCTACAATGAAAACAATATTGTAAAAACAAACATCTTTGAAAGACTTCAGAACTCTTATCAGCAATAATGAGCAAAACATTGTTCCAGAGGCCTAATGATGAAACCTGCCACCTGATAGAAATGTAACAGATCTGGACTGATATATGTATATATGGAACACACACACACACACACACACACACACACACACCATCTTTGGACATGGTCTTTGTGGAAATTTGTTTTGCCTGATTATACATGTTTATAACAGAGGTTTTGTTTTTCTTTCATTCTTACTTGGGGGAGGGTAGAAGGAAGATTTTTGCTGATTAAAAAATATATATAATTTTTAAAAGTAAATAAAATTAAATAAATACAGGAAAGAATTACATGAGAAAGACAAGCTTTGGATGTAAGATAAAGAAAGAGAATTAATAGCTTAGCACAGAAGATACAAAAAAAGTCTCAACCAAGTAAACAAACTCTCTGAAAATTAGAATGGGCTAAACAAAAATTAACAACTCCATGAGACAACAGAAAAACAAATTCAAAAGTTTTAAAAATAAAAGAAAATGTAAACTGTCTCTTGTCAAAAACAATGACCTGGAAAACAGATCAAGGAGTAATAATTTATAAATCATTAGATTATATGAAAGCCATGAATTTTTAAGAGTCTGGATATCATATGTCAAGAAATAATAAAAGAAAACTATCCAGATCTCTTAGAATCAGAGGGCAAACTAAAAGTAGAAAGAATTCATCAGTCATCTTCTAAAAAAAAAAAATGAAAATTCAAACGAGCATAATAGCCAAAATCCAGAGCTTCCAAGTAAAAGAAAAAAATGTTGCAAGTAGCCAATAAGAAAGACTTTAATGACTAAAGAACCATGGTCAAAAAAGCACAAGATTTAGCAGCTACTATTATAAATACATGTAGAACATGGAATATGATATTCCAAAAGGCAAAAACAAAGGCTCACAACCAAGAATATTTTATCTGGCAAAATAGAGTAATAATACTACTGGGGGAAAATGGATTTTAAATGAAATAAAAAGTCTTCCAAGCATTCCTGATTTTAAGAGAAAAAAAAGAGTTGGGAAGAAACTTTAAATACAAAAACAAGAGGAAAATAAAGAAATATGAAAATGTAAATACAACTGAGCAACTGGGTAAAGTGGAAAAGTTTATAATGATGAAATGTTTCAATCAAAAAATCAATTAATAAACATTTACTAAGTGCCTACTATGTGCTAGGTTATATGCTAAGTTCTGGGGATACAAAAGCGGCAAAAAAACAAAACAGTCCTTGCCCTCAAGGACCTCAAATTTGAAAGAATGAAAGCTATTCCCCAATTAATAAATGTTCAAAGGATATGAAAAAACAGGTCTAAGAGAAAGAAACCCAAGTTATCTATGTTCACATTTTAAAATGCTCCAAATCACTAACTAGGGAAATGTAAATTACACCAACTCTTAGACTCTACCCATTAGATTGTCAAAGTTAACCTAAAATCAAAATGATAAATTGTTCAGGGGCTGATGAAGAATAGGTACATTGGGGCAGCTAGGTGGCGCAGTGGATAGAGCACTGGCCCTGGATTCAGGAGGATCTGAGGTCAAATCCAACCTCAGACACATAACACTTACTAGCTGTGTGACCCTGGGCAAGTCACTTAACCCCATTGCCTAGCCAAAAAAAAAAAAAAAAAACAGAGAGAGACAGAGAATAGGCACTTTGATGCACTGCTGGTAGAGCTGTGAATTGGTCCAGCCATTCTTCAAAGAATTTTGTAACTAGGTCCAAAGAGTTACTGATTTATGTATATCCTTTGGCACAATAATACAAATGAGATCAAAGAAAACAGAAAATGACTTTTATATTCAAAAACATTGATAGCAGCTTATTTTGTGGTAGCAAAGAGGTGGAAACTAAGGGGGTGCCCATCAATCAGAGAATGACTAAACAACTTATTAGAAGAATGTAATTAAATACTATTGTGCTGTAAAAAATTAAGCTCTGGGTTCAAAGAAACCTGGGTTTCTTTGGACTGAGGCAGTGTGAAGTGACCAGAAATGGGAGAACAATCTATACTATAATGTCAACATCATAAAAATAATTAATTTTGAAAGACCTAAGAAATCTGAGTAAGAAAAGGAATCGTTGAAAAAGAGAAGGAAACAAAGTAAAATATATGTGTGTGCATATATGTATGTATATCTACATATTTGTATGTATGAAAATATGTGTGTATGTCTATTTCTGTGTATGTGTGTATCTCACAGGTCATAAATACAGACCACAGACATTCATGTGAGATATGAGTTCCTAATTACTGAAGGCATTCAAACAACCGGACTTATCATCAGAAAACCTAAGTGTGAATTCCATGTGTGGCACTTGCTGGCTTTATAACTCTTGGAAACTTTACAACTCTGTGGTCCTCTGTTTCCTCATTTGTAAAATCATGGCTTAGGATCAAATAACCTCTATGGTTCCCTATCTATGATTCTATTATTACTTTACTGATGTTATATATGCCCCAACTTGAAATAATTTTCTATAAAGAAAAAGAAAATCTCTATTGAAAAGACTATTAAATGGCAAATAAATTTCAAGAGCTGATCCTTATGTCAGGGTTATAAAATCTGCTGTTACATAGATCCTCCTAAAAAAAATTAGTTCAAGCTACCTTAAGCCATGAAATAAATGCTACAAAGTAATAGGAACAAATGTTTTCTAGGTAAGTATTTTTTTTAGAATCCTATAACCAATGACCCCTTCTGACACAAGCAAGTCCAAAAGAATAAGAAAGGAGTCCAAAAATATTTTTAAGATTTCATCTGTTTCTAGCCTTATATTTCTTCTTCAGGCTCTTTCTGAACACTTTTGTCAATCCATTCTCTTCCCAGCTCCAAATAGCTCCCATTCAGCAAAATCAATTTATATTTATATAAATTTTCAAGGAGCATCCTCCCTATCTAAGTACCAGCATGGTAGTAATCACATCTCACTTGTGTGCTCTGCAAACACCCCCAAATAGGCAGGAGCCCTGCTTTAAATAACTATTAACTACCCAGAATGGGGTTCCTGTCTACCATCAATGGAATTGCTTATTCCGGGAAACCCTCCACCACCCCATTCTGACTATAATTAATGACTAGCTCAAACCAAAGCCTTATATCTGTTCCAATGTTCCTGCAATGTTGTTAAGGAAACAAGAAGATTAAACCAATGGGTGGGGGGAGAAGAGTGCAGCCATCTCATTCATTCATATGAGATACTCCTAAGGCACCAAGCCCTGAGTAAGTGACTTCTGCCGGAACTGAAGCTTCTTGTACAATCTGGGGATTACCTCCATGAGAAATTTATAGAAGTAATATATATATATATGGTGGGACTTTTAGTATGCCATTAGTGTCCATGATCTTCTGTTACTTGTCATTGTCCCAAGATCTCTGACGTACGCACACAAGAAATTAAGGAAGGACTCAAAAGGTGTTCGAAGGTCACTGTTGCTCATGACTTTGTGACCAAAAGTCATCACCAACCAACTGTTTTGGGTACTCTGAGCTCAAGACCTCTAGCGGCTTCTACAGTTACCCAATGCTGAATGAGATGATTTTCCCCAGGGATAGATGCAGCACAAGAGAAAACAAAAACAAGACAAGCAAGAAAACTCACACAGGTAAACAAACACTGGACTTGCTTTTCTTGGCCACAAAGAGATCTTACCTGGCTCTCCTTTTCTCCCCGACACCAAAGCACATAGGTTAGCTAGAATGATCCAACAGGATATTTTAAGTAATCACGGAGTGGGAGAGACCAATGATCATGTTGGGCTATTGAGCAACAGCTGCTGCCTTCCTGCCTCCACAGCTAACCTGGGTTGCCTTTGTGATGTTCTTTAGCAGTTTGGGAGATTTTCTGAGTTATTCCAGTAAGGGTTGAGAACAACCAATCACAACACATCGTTTGGGTCTGAAAAATAGCTTACAGACTCAAACCTGATTTGCTAACTCATATACCATCAATCATAGCAAAGCTTGTAACAAAGTCTACCTAAAGATACATAATGAATGCTGGCACCTTTCTTATTGTTTTTATATGTTTAAATCTAGACTGGATATTCATCATAAGTGACAAATTAATACAGCTAGGTCTCAATTAAAGCAAATAATTAATCTAGTGAAATGGTCACATTATCTGAATTTACACTATTTAAGAGGAGTTTTAATTATGCAAAATACAGTAATCAGTTCAAGTCCAATGAAACTATGCAGTATAAATTTGAATAATTTAATAGTAACTAATAAAAGGGTAGGATTTCAACCCCACCCCAACTAATAAACAAAGTAAACTAGCCATTAAGAAAGTTTCCTAAGGTGGCTTTACCTTACCAGATCTAAAACTATATTATAAAACAGCAGTCATCAAAACTATCTGGTACTGGCTAAGAAATAGAATGGTGGATGAGCGGAACAGATTACATACACAAGACACAGTAGTAAACTACCATAGTAATATTCTGTTTGATAAATCCCAAAAGCAGTTCTTCACTCATGTCTGTCTCTTTGTGACCCCATCAGGGGTTTTCTCGGCAAAGATACTGGAATGGTTTGCCTTTCCTTCTCCATCTCCTTTTACAGATGAGGAAACATGGTTAAATGACTTTACCAGGGTGAAATAACTAGTAATTGTTTGAGGCTTGATTTGAACTCCTGACTTCAGACCCAGCTCTCTAGCCACCTAGGTGTCCCTTTATGTATAAGGCAGCTAGAGAATAAAGTAGTGATGGGGCCAAGTGCTAAGGTAGATAGTGGGAACCAATCCTCTGAGGTACTTGTCCTTGGAGAGGAGGGCATCAGGGAAGAGTGGCAGGAGAACAGAGTTTGAATCAGTAGGAAACACTACATCTAGCCAGGAGCAGACAGAGATAAACCTAGGTTAAGGAATTCTGAGAAAAAGGAGAGTCTCTCCCTCTGTTTGCCCACTTTCTATCTCAAAGATGACATGTCTCAGCACTGATGCCTTGAGGGGAAGAGTGGCTGCCCTGACTCCTACCTCACTATCATGTGTACTTGAGTACATGGCACCTTTGTTTTTCTCATGGTGCTTTTTTTTCTTTCGTGATCTTAAGCAAATGAGTATTCTAAGATGGGAGTAACCAGACTCTTCTTCTTAGCAGACTTCAAACTAGTGAAATAAGTATGAGAAAATGGAAACATGGAATATTTTTTAGTACAAGGCAAAAAAGGTGATACTAGAAAAAGATGGTTGGATAAATTGAAAGAATGTATTCACACACATATATACACACATACATATGTATGTATCTGGTGGTCAACATGATTTTGATTAATTGGCATATTTCTCAGGTTAGTGACTAAAGACTAGGATTACCAAGAGAACGATGATATTCTCTGAAAGCTCAGATAGACAGACAGACAGATGAAGGAAGGAAGGGAGGGAGAAAAACAGACAGCTGATAGATATGTATTCACATCTTTATCCAGATTCAAGGATCTCATCTGGGGTCCACAGACCTCCACAGAGTTTATGAATAGATTTCAATGTGTCTGAGAACTTAGCAGAGAAAAACATCTTTATTTTTACTAACCTTTTGGCTTTTTTGTTATCCTACGTACTGAAGAACATATCTATCAACTGTTGTCATCAGATTGTGTTGTCTGCCATTTAATGCTGATGATTTGCCATCTGGTGGTCGTCATGTGTTTAAAGAAACACCAGATTGCTGAATGAGGTATATTTCTCAGGTTTCTAGGTGGAGGCTTGGATTACCAAGAGAAGTGTACTATGCCCCAAAAGTTTTACGCAATTAAATTTTAAAACTGAACTAAACCTTGGGGTATACCTTGTGTTTTACATTATGCATGTAATAATAGTATTATTAATAATATTTTAAGGTTTACAAAGTGCTTTACAAATATTATTTTATCCTTACAACTCGGGGAGGTAGGTGCTATTATTATCCCATTTTCTAGATGACAAAACTGAGGCAGACAGAGGTTAAGTGACTAATACCTAGCAAGTATCTGAGGCTGAATGAAAATTCAGGTCCCACATTCTATCTACTCCAACATCTAGCTCCCATAAAAAAAAATATTCTGAGAAGGAACCCAAAGGTTTCACCAGACTGTCAAAGAGGTCCATGTCACACACAAAGAAGTAAAGAATTTCTGATTCAAAAGAAGGCAACTAAGATGATGAATGTCACAAGATCATGCCATATCATTAAAGGAACTAGGGATTTTTAGCCTGGAGAAGTGTAGACTTCGAAAAAACATGCCAGCTGTCATCTAGTATTTTAATATCTATGATGAAAGAGGAATTCAACTTCATAGATTTAGAGCTATAAGTTAATCTTAGAGGTCATCTAATTCAACTCCATTTTATAGATGAGAAAACTGAGACTCAGAGGAAAGATGACTTGCCATAGGTCATACAAATATTAAGTTGCAAAGCTGGGATTCTCAACTTCTCTGATTCCAAACAGATAACTCTTTAAACTATACAGCACCAGGTTTTCTTCCTTGTCCAAGAGGGTATAATTAGTAACAAGCAGATGATGGAAAGAGGCAAACATAGTGAAGTGGACATTGAATTTGAAATCAGAGAAAGGAAGAAAGGAAGGAAGGAAGGAAGGAAGGATGGAAGGAAGGAAGGATGGAAGGAAGGGAGAAAGAAAGAAAAAGAAAGAAAGAAAGAAAGAAAGAAAGAAAGAAAGAAAGAAAGAAA
>NW_020949548.1:5943753-5977280 GCF_900497805.2 Vombatus ursinus | reverse complement strand
AGAAAGAAAGAAAGAAAGAAAGAAAGAAAGAAAGAAAGAAAGAAAGAGAAGAATCTGTGATTCCGTGAGAAAAACTTCCTAGTAATAAGATTTATATTGAGGTCGAATGGACTGCCTCAGAAAGAGAAGTAGTGGATTCCTTCTTATGGGAGGTTTTCAAACAAATTCAGAGTGACTCCTTCTTGGTAATGTTTTAGAGAGAAATCTTGTTCAGGTACAAGTAGGGCTAGATGCCCTTTGATGTCCCTTCACATTATGAGAGTCTATGATTCCTTGATTTTGTGTAATGGAAAGAAAACCAGAGGTTCAAGTTGCAGTTCTTCCTTTTACTAAGTTAGTAAGGTACCAGTATAGTCCTATTTGAGGACTTCCCTAGGGCATCCATTTTGACATAGACTCTTTTTATAACATTGGTATTGGGGACAGACCTCATACCTCCCTTATACACTAACCTCCATATATTAGTTTTGTTTTTTTGTTTTGTTTTATTTTGTTTTACCACTGGGTAGGTAGGTCGGGATGAAGTTATTTAACCTATGTTACTATATAGTTACCGTTTCTGTATAGAAAGTTATTAGATTTCTGGATTCTACCATTAGAGCCATACTCGTTGCAAGAAATGGGAGCAGACAAAAACTACCTTCCTTCTTCCCATCCATTTATTTATTTTATTCTGTGGACACTAATGTACAGTAGCTCCAACCCTGTAACTGTAAGTAATTAGGGGAATAATGAACTGTTTTTATCAGATTATATCATCTGTCATTTATAGCCTGTAATTTTCTATCTGGTGGTCAGTATACTTCTGAAGAAACACCAGATTGTTAAATGAGGCTGGGATTACCAAGACAGTATCCAAGATCTCTGGTTGTATTTAGTATTCATTTGAAAAATTCATTTGAAAAAAAATGTTTGTGGATATGTCATTTGTCTCTCAAAACAATCTGTGATATAAGGAGCCTGGATTCATTTTGAAGTGTATCACACTTCTCTTTGCTCAAATCTCCACTCAAAAACCTAAGAAACACACCTTAATCAACAATCTGATGTTTCTCCCTTCAAAAGCATGTTGGCTACAAGACAGCAGATCATTCGTTAGCTTTATATGACAAAGATACTATAGGTGACAATAGTTAGTAATACCCAAATCATTAAGAGCTCCAGACTAGGAACCATTGTACATTGGATAATATCCTCAAAAAATATCACTTTGCTTTCTTAACTAGTTAAAAACTGTTTTGATGACGATAGGATATTCTGGGTTTTGGTTGTGGTGGTGATGGTTTAGAGTGGGAATTATTTAGGGGGTGGTCTTCAAAATCCCATATTGAATATCAAACACTGTGCAATAGTGAAGGAAGGCAAGGCATCGGGGATATGGTGGCTAAATGACAGCCTTGGAGTCAGGAAGACCTGGATTCAAGTCTCGCACCCAACCCACACTAGGTAGAGGACCATCCACAAGTCACTTACCCTATTGGATTACCAGACAACAATCTAAAGATTATTATTTACAAACAATTTACTAATCTACATTAGTTAGAAGGAGTTACAAAATTAATGAAATAACAACTCTAGACTGAAGGGGGAAAAAAGAATGAGACAAAATTTGGAATAACCCAATTTGAGTATAAGATGAGAAGGTCCCTTTTAAGCTGAGTTTTGTTTTCATAAAATTACATTCATTCTATCTACTTCTCTATACTCCATCCCCTTCCTTTCTCATGGTTTCAGAGTGCGATATCACACACACCTTTTTTAAACTCACGTAAAGGACAATACCAACTTCCAATGACCATTGCATGAATGAATTGACTTCTTTGTTCCTTGAAAGAAAAATCAAATTGCTTCTCATAGACCGTGGAATTTTAACTCATTTTCCCAGAGTGAAGTAGATATTCTGGACAGTGCTTATTAGAGGACTGTGTTTTGTTTTGTTTTTCTTTTCCAAATGCCTATGTATTAAGAGACGTTTAAATTACTTAAAGCTATATTTCCTCAGCTTAACAGCTCCTTATGTAGACTTGGGTGACTGTGGTTAATACTATAAAAAGAGTTCTATAAGGATTCAGGCTCAAAGAAGCATGGGTCCTTAAAGATATCAGCATGGCTGGGACCTGACCCAAATGCTTTCTATCAAATGAATCCATACCTGTCACTCAACAGCTTATCTTATCCATAATCCATTCTCACAGTTCCTCTCTATTTGCTTCACAATAATTCTACCCCAGGGCATTTTTGGTTTCTACCTTTCCCTTTCATTAGCCCCACTCTGCTAAGTTTTCTCTTCCTGTCTTCACTCTGTCCTTGCACTGACTGGAACACTGATATTGGACTGTAAATTTCTTCAGCTTCCTGCAATCTCAGGCAGTGTGCAATAACAGAAAGGACATTGGATTCAAATCCTAGCTCTTTCAGATAATATCCATGTGGCTCTAATTCAGTCATTTCTCTAATTTCCCACCAAAGGTCTCCTAAACAGTTCATGTGCCTATAGCCAACAGCACAAAATGCAATGTCAAGATGCTTGGAACCCTATCAAAGGAAAAATGGAAATCTTGGTGATGAACACTTCCAGGCAGGCTGGTTGTCGGGGACAAAGAGGTACACAAATAAGGGGAAAACTTAGCTGTGGTACTTCCCATTTTAACTAATTATTCTTTCTGATTAGGTGATAAGTTCAATATCAGTGCCTTCTAAATTTTAGCATCCTGAATAAGCGCCATTTGCCCTACTCTAGTTCCACTTTTATGCTTCAATTCCCTGATCCACCTCCTCCCTGACTTCCTCGTGTAATATTAGAGTTCACTTCTCAATATACTCTAAGAAAGGTGATTTCCCCCACATGTTTATGCTGCGTTATTTTCTCAGCTGCCTCACTAAGGGTTCTCAGTGACTTCTATTTAGGCAGTACCCAGCTTCCCTCTACTGGCTTCTGTGTTCTCTGCAGGCCATGTTTAGCCCTGAGTAGCACATAGAACAAGGCCCTTGCAGTATCCTATTTTTACGCCAATTTCATGGCTCTTGGTCTTTCTTCATACCTAATGTCTTTACCCTCAGTTGGGCTGGTTCAGATGTATACTTATCTTTCTTTTGATTTATAGGTACAATTAAGAGTTGATTATTAAAAAAAAAATCTGGATAATTAGGGGGTACATTCTTGAATGGAATGAATCTTAAACATTGCCTTCATTCAGCACTCTCTTTCCAGGCAAGAGCTTGCGATTTTACTTGTTTTCATCCTCAAAGTAGCATTTGATTGATTGGTTCATTGGGCAAATTGACTTCTTGTAAATAAAATTTTAGAATAACCTCAGGCCTTCCACATCTCATTTTTTTCCTCATCAATAAGGTTTCCAGATTCTCCTTAAAATGTCACTCTCCTTGAATGATTTTTCATGAGAAAAAAATTTTGTACATTAATGTAGAAGCTGCTAAGAACTTTCCCTTTCGGCCAGAGAAGGACAAATAATAGACACCTATTTCAGTACCACTTGGCCTGAATAATTGCAATGGCAAATGATGAATCATTCAAAATATGTTTTATTTATTGATCCTAAGTGAGTACTTGGGAAGACAGAACATATCATTGAGCTGATGGAAGAAATAAAAAGATTATAAAACCTCTGCAAGGACTTCACAGCCCTATTCATGAATTATTAACAGTGAGACAAGTCTTGTCCTGGGTAATAACCACAATTCAAAGTAATTAAAATCCATTCAGTTTCTTCTACCAAATTACTTCTAATCAAAGAATGCCACGACTCAGACGAAGAATGGGGAAAATGTATGAAAACATGACAATTTTGGAAAACTGTAGTAAGCAACTTGGTTTAAATTTTCTCATTAGTCTTCTGTCAGAGTCAACACAAAACCAAAGTCTTCATCTGAAAAGAATAATTTCCAAATTGGAAAATTTAGCATCACTGCATTAAAGAAATAGCATGAATCCCCTCCCAAAAAAACACCATTAGCAAGTGTACATCTAGCTTCAGCCCGAAAAACTCTGGTTCCAGTAAACTCACTAGGGGAAAGACGAAAAGGAATAGGCATTTAGATAGCACCTACTATGTGCCGGGCACTGTGCTGAGTACTTTACAAATATTATCTAATTTGAGCCCCACAACAACCCTGTGAGTTAGGTGCTGTTATCGTTTCCATTTTAGAGTTGAGGAAAGTAAAGCAAACAGGTTAAGTGACTTGCACAGTCATACAGTTAATAAGTATCTGAATCCATATTTGTACTCTGGTCTTCCTTACTCCAGGCCCACCACTCTATCCACTGCACCACCTAGTTGCCTCTTTACTCCAAAGCAACCAATTCTACTTTGGGACAGCCCCAATTATTGGGAAGAATGATGTGACAAAAGATATTGCCAGACTTGGAGTAAGGAAGAACTGGATTTGAATTATGCATCAGACACTTACTGATCATATGACATTAGCTAAGTCACCACGCTGCAGAGCCTCAGTTTCTTCATTGGCAAAATGGGTATTATAGTAACAATAGCACCTACCTCACAGGGCTGTCATAAGGATCAAATGAGAGATTGCACATAAAGAAGTTTGCAAACATTAAAGCACTAAAAAAAAATATGAGTTGCTGCTATTATTGTTGTTTTATCAAGTGGAACTCCATCTCCCTGTCAATTCCAGTCTCCAATTCTACCAATGCCTTCTTGAGCCAGGCGGGATGCTTGATCCCTCTTCCACACACCAGTCCATCAAATCGTCCAAGTCCTCGCTGAGCAATCCTTCATGCTCTGGCCATTTCTTGCTCTCCAAAATAACTCAGTTGTGCCGTCCAAGTTCTGATCTTAGATAACAAATCACTAACTTCAGAAACTGATTAATAATTTACATTCTCTAGAGATGATTTTTAAACGCCAGCAGGGGACTTCGGCCCCTGTGTCCTGATGAACAGGATTTTGTCCTCTTCAATAACATCATATAGCTTGCCTCTTATTTCACCCATGGAGCTTGGAGATGGCCCGAGTCAGTCAGGAATCAACATTGATGGAATTCGCCCCCCCCCCCCGTGACTTCCATTTAATCTGAGGATTCGGGTAAATCTAACAAAATGCCCTGAAAATTCTTTGCTGTTCCTTCAAGGTAGATCAGGATCATAGATTCGAAGATCAGCTCATCTCATAGGTCATCTACTACCCACTCAATCGGCAAATAAAGAAACTGAAGTGCAGAGAATTTAAATGATTTGGCCTGAGTCTCAAAACCAGTCATGGGGAGAGCTGGAACTCAAAATGAGGCCTTCTAACTCCAAATCCAGCATTTTTTCCACTGTACTTTGCTGCCTCCTTCCTTTATTTTCATCATTATTTATTTAAAGGAGAAAGATGATGATGATGAGACTTGAAATATGCTACATAAGGAGTGGTTTAAGGACTAGGTGATGCTTAGAACTGGGGGAGGCATGATCTCTCTCTTTCAGTATACAAAAGGCTAGCATATGAAAAAGGATTGCTACTTAATGTACTGACCTTTAATTTCCTCATCTGTAAAATGAAGATGTGTTAGATGCCTTCCAAGCTTCCTTCTTACTCAAAATTTATGAGTCCATTAACCCCCACAATCCCCCCAAAATAGTGAAGGAATTTAGGTGCATTTTAAGTGCCCCAGAGGGCTAAACTAGATCCAATAAGAGGGAATTACACAGATAGGATTTGGCTCCATACATGTTAATACCTTTCTTAAAAAATTCCATGCAGCCATGGAATGGATGCCTCAGATAATAAATTCCCTGTCATTGGAGTTCCTAAAAGCAAGCACATACTTTGTTCAGGGCATTACAAGACATATTAGGAATACTAGGATAAAAATCACAAATGAAAAATGTTTTGCATGACTTCAAATTGATAATTGGTATTGGATTTCTTGTCTTCTCACTGGGTGGGGGAGGGAAAGAATTTAGAACTGAAAATAAAAATAAAATTTTAAAAGATATCACACAATTCCTGACCTTAAGGATCTAACATTTTACAAGGGGAGAATATAGTCAGTCATTCAACAAAAATGTATTAAAATTTGCTATGTGCCAGACACTGTGCTAAGCCCTGGAGAGACAAAGAAAGGCAAAAAACAATCTCTGCCCTCAGGAAGACAACGTAAAATAACTAGGTACAACAAGATACATACAGAGTAGATAGAAAATAAACTTAGAGGGAATGGCTGAGACTATAAAAGTCAAGGGGATTTCTAGGATCCAAAATAAAGGATCAGACCCAAAATGGAGCACTGAACTTACTCTTTAACTGGTCCCCCTCACCAACGCGCACACACACACACACACACACACACACACTCCACATATGCATATCAAAAATACAGATAGATAGAGACAGACTGAGTCCCAGTGTCAGTGTTTTTCCTAGAGTTACACAGGTAGCTGGTGGCGAAGCTAGGTTTTTAATCTTATACGTGTCCTAGACTTTGTGCCACACCTTTTTGAATAAGGAAAAAGAGGCGTTAAAATTCCTTTAACCTAGACTGTAAGAACATTGGGGACAGGAATCACATCACTTATTAAATACCTACTACCGTGCAGGCACTATATGAGATTCTAGGGATACAAAGTCACAAATGAAATAGTCGCTGTATGCCAGGGTCTTGCATCACGTAAGGAGAGAAAACATGTACACGTCTACATATGTACAAAAAAAATGCAAAAAAAAAAAAAAAAAGTACTGTGCCTTTCACAGTATTTAGCATATAGTAGGTGTTTAATAAAGATGTGGTGGCTGATGGACTCAATTACAAATATATATATATATAGTGCTCGCTTCGGCAGCACACATACTAAAAAATTGGAACAATACAGAGAAGATTAGCATGGCCCCTGCCAAGGATGACATGCAAATTCGTGAAGCGTTCCATATTTAAAATATATATATATATATATATATACACACACACACACACATATATATAGTAGATATCCTATGTAACTTATCATATGTAAGGTATACTCCCCTAGAAACTGACACTCCAGCAAATGGTTCCTGAAGACTTCAGACAGCTCCCATTGGAAATTATAATTGCCCATTTTGTCAGTCACCCTTGCAATGTGGGTGTATTTTCTCCTTTAAAAAAGTTCTAAGTGGTTGTTCACTCATCCCACAGGCACATTCTGTATACCTTTATTGTCTTAAGTGCTCTGACAATCGTGTCGGCAACATTCCGCCTCCTTTTGAATCCACTCTGAGGCGATTTTGTGTTAGCAATCAAAAGTTGTTTTTCTGAAGTCATTTAGGTAAGAAAGGAACAAAGCTGCTCAGTTTGTCAAAAGATATCTGAAGTTTGCAAAGGCATCAACTCAATGCTACTAAATCGGAAGTCAGATTTATTACATGCAAATGTGGCAGAATATTTAAATGGCATGCTCTGCTGAATCACAGAGAACCCTTCCACATTATAAGGTGCCTATGTAGGGTGAGGGTGCAGACAGGTTTGTTGAATAATGATGCTGAACCAACATCACTAGCATCTTTAAGACTGAGATATGGAGATAGATTAGCAACTGGCTTTTAAATGGAAGGCTATGTGACCAACCAATTTAAACATTTTTTAGATGGGTGGATGTATATATGGATGCATGGATGGATGGATGGATGGATGAATGGATGGATGGATGGATCAGTGGGTGGAATGATAGATGAATGAATGAATGAAAAGTACATATTAAGTACTTACTGTGTGCCAGGTGTTATTCTAAGAGGTTGAGATATACTCTGATGGGAGGAAACAACACATAAAGGAGGTTTTGACTGCAAGACAGGTGGCAAGCTACAAAAGCTCTAATGTTTCTATGGCAGAAGAGATGACAATGTCCAGGGACTCTTAGGGATATTGAAGAATATTCTTTGTAGCCAGTAAAGGTCTAAGGATGGGTGGAGATGAACTGAGATGTACCTCAGATCAATGGTTATTTAACTAATTGCCTTGAGTAAGTTAATTGGTTGTTTCAGTCAACAGACACACATAGAACATATTCAATAGGCAGAAAGTGAAAAAGAGCATCAAAAATGTGGTTGAGAGTCTGAAAACACCACCCTGGTAATTTAACATCTGCTCTCTTCTTAAAAGTTCTAGGACACACACAATTTTTTGTCTGTCGATGATCTAGAGGCTGACTTTCCCCTTTGTCCACACACACACACACACACACACACACACACACACACACCATTCCAATGGGAGAGGTCAGACCAGGAAACTAGTAAGTTTGATATTATACTTATTATGAAAGCCCTCTATAAGATTATTGATACTATAAACCGTGAACTCATTAATGTGGGTATTCTCTCCAACAGCACAGATCATAACCTAGCCTTGACTTCTTACCCTGTTTGGCAACTCTTCTCTCTGTTCTCCTCTAATTCCTCCACAAAGGATCAGTACCAAAATAAATGGAGGGGCTTCCTTCGATTTTCTTGACATTGCCTTGATACCAATGGATCAAGGGCTTCCCATCAGTCATTCCTTAATCTTGAAACATGATTGTTTTGTTTTCCTTTTATATCTCTCTGAAACATTCTACCATTTCTCCTGCATAATTCATCATTTGTGATCTGTTGCAGTCTACCCCCACTCATCAAAGACCTTTCCATTGAGCTTGGATTGGCCCAAAACTTTAATTCCCAGAGAGGGTGGTTTTTCAAGGCTCACTGGAATAGAACATCATTGGAAGGATATTGATGTTAAAAAAAAAAAAAAAAACCTTTGTCCAGGGAAAAGATTGGAATCATTAAAAACACTGAATAATTTTCCAAATGAAATCAAAACCATTCTTTCCCTTATATTTAATTCTGGAGCCAGTTCATTTTCCATTGGCAGGGTCTGTTCAAGCTATATGTACTGATGTAATGGATTTAGTGCTGCTGTCCATAAAAATGTACGTCAGTCTATACAATAGATATTTTTCATCCCCTTACTTTTCTGTCTTGGATGGTTAGGTCTCTTTTGAGTGACTATATATCTCATTTAAGAAGTTCCATAATATTCTACAGCTTGTTATAATCATCACTATGCCATTTGCAAACAGGAGCATCTGGAAGACCTTGACATTTATAGTAAATCCATCCTCTCTGTGAACTCTGTACTGGTCATTCCTACGACTTGTCAAAGATGAATATGCAACTCCTTATTTTATGTCTCCAATGCTACTGATAAGAAGGCTAATTAAACACAATTAAATCTACTGCTATATCTTTTATGTATTCAGGAGAGGCCTTGCTAGAGAAGTCTTTAAGATGCTTTTTAACTATTGATTTACAAATAGTGTTAGACAGAATTAACAAATAATAAGTATAGTAGGAGTTTGTATTCTATAGATTCTTCATTTACTTGTATTACTCCAAAGGCAGAACCCATTTTGATAAAGCGTATCTCCGTTAAGAATGTTATTAATAAATGTGTAGCTTACTCTCATAAAGAATTCGGAGAGATGGAGAAGTACACATGTGGATCAACTGTTATTAATATTTTAAACAACTTTTTTGATAATTATAGAGTTTAGGACTTTTCCAAATACCTGGCATTGTCTCCTTTGGATAATATTGATCCCTCTAAACCTTCCAAGCTTTGACACTTTCCCCATAGATCTTCATTTATATTTGGTCCAGTCTAGGTGCTCTTTCCATCTTTGTTTTCTTTAGTGTCATTTCTACTTCCTCATATTGCATTTTGGATACTATATTTTTATAGTGCAAATGCTATCTTTCCATAATTACTGATTTTATTTTTATAAATATTTTATTTATAATTTATTTAAAATATATATATTTTATTTTTACAATTTATTTGATTTTATTTTTTTCTTGATTGCATTTAAATAAACATTTTAACATTTATTTTACAAAATTTTGAGTTTCATATTCCATCCTTCCTTCTCTCCTCTTCCCCCTCCTTGGCATCAAAGTCACCCAGTATCAAAGTATAAGTTGATTTAATTTTGTGTATCTTGTCAAGTTCTTGCTAATTATCTACTTTTTCATCTCTAAGATAGATTTTGGTGCATGGGCAATTAACAATTTCCTTGGTGGGCATTTTGTAAATACTTATCATGAGCACTGCAAGATAAGATGACCGAGGGTCCCATTAAATTATTTGTTGCCCTTAGATATATGAAATCCAATGTCTTTATTTGCCTCTCCAAGGAGAATCTATATTTCTACTTAAGTGAAATATCCTGATGAAAGAGTACCCCATTATTAGACAGCCACTCAGGGCTGATGCCTAAGACATAATAATCTGATTCACAGTATGATGTCCATACTGTCAACCCTCAACCTTTTGTTCTAACTCTGACCTCCATTTATCACATCCCGTAGTAGGTGTAAGTTATCATGTGGGGACTAAAACTTTTAATTGTGCAACTTAGAAAGCTTGATTGTCCATCTCAGCTTGCAAAAGCTCAGGGAAGCATTTCCCAATGTTATACAATTTACTTCCCTGGGCAAAGGTCAAGCAAATCCCTCTATAACCCATCTACCAACCAATGAATCAATGTGTATTTATTAAGTGTCCATGTGCCAGTCACTGGGCTGAGAACTGAGGACACTAAGATAAAAAAAGTTACCCCTACCCTGAAGAAGCAAGGATATGTTCATATGTTCTGTCTAAAGAGGAAACATAAATATGTACAAAAAACAGAAATACAAGATAATGGTGGGGGGTGGGAGGCACTGTCAATTAGAGAGATCAAGAAAGATAATCTTCACCTTTTCCACCAAGACAAGGCCTTTCCATTCCTTTCCCTTCTAACCCTTCTCTCAACCCCTCACAACCAAGAGTTACTTTCTGATTTTATCATTTTCTGGGACATTCTTTAATTTCTTTATAAGAGAGCTTCCTGGGGGATAATCAGAATGAATCTGTGTATCATATCAGAGTCACTTCTACATAATTTATTGGAGGAGTTCATCTCCTTTCATCCTGATTGACATTCCTTTTCAAAGGAACATTTGTATAAATTCGACCTAAACAGTTCCCACAATTCTTTCCTACAGAGTAGATGCAAGAGCTCAAGATAATGTACCATAACCGTTAGCTGAACTTACAATGCTGCATGAGTGTTAGCTAACATGACTTGGACGTGTAATGCAGTGTCTGGAAGCAAGCTCCATCCACAGTAATAGCTGAACTGAAGCCAACAAATCCTGTCCTTAGCCTCTTTAAATCCATTCTCACTAGCCATACTATTAGTTCAACCTGCATATGCCAGCCTCCTTCAACTCAGCAAGTATGTATTTCCCAAAGAAAACTGCATGATGGGCAATACAAATTCTGGTACACATAGCAAAGGTTCGAGAATGAGCTCACATAAACTCCTGGAAGAAGAATATCATTATTTTATGGAGTATTCTCCCAACTGTATTAGGAGTAGCCTATATCAACTGGGATTAACTTAGATACGGTCTCAGTGCCTCAAATCCAAGGGATACCTAACAATAAAACAATAACAGCAGCAACAGCACTGGACCCAGAGTCAGGAAGACCTAAATTCAAATCCTACCTCAGACACTCCCTAGTTATATGACTTTGCATAAGTCACTTTACCTCTGCTTTGCTTCAGTTTCCTCAAATGTAAAATGGAGATAAAATATCACTTTCCAGAGTTGCAATGAGAATCAAATAACATTTGCAAAGTACTTAGCACAATGCCTGGCAGATAGTGTGTGCTATATAAATATTATCATCATCATCATTATTATTATAATAAAGCTCCTTAAAATTTTCAGTATTATATTATCTCATACATATGAAATATATATATGTAATAAATATTCAAGAAGTTCATTTAGTATAACATGACCCAAATAACCTATAAGTATTTCAAAATCAGAATTAATTAATATATTTCCTTCCCCCCAAAAAAATCTATCCCTACTCTGAACTTTCTGGTTTCCTTTGAGGTCACCACCATCTTTCCAGCTATTCAGGTAGACATCTTTAAATCTTCCCTCCTCCCCACCCTCCATCTCCAATCAGTTACCTAGACTTGTTGACTTTATGTCCCCAACATGTCTACTCTTCTTTCCATTCTTGTGGTTAGTACACTAGTTCAGACTTTCATGACACCTCAACTAGAATATTATAAATCCCCCAACTGGTTTCCCTGCCTCCAATCTGTCCCTTCTCTAGTCTATACTCTTTATTGCTGCTAAGTTGATACTCCTAAAACATAGATCTGACCATGTAATTCCCTGCTCAAAAAAGCTTTCACAAGTTCCTGTCATTTCTAGGATGAAATACAATATCCACAGTCCAACATTAAAAGTCTTTAATAATATGGATTCCACTTGCCTTCCCAGTCCAACTTAATATTATTTGCCTTCAGATACTCTCCATTTCAGTCACTCAGGCATACGTGGTGTTCCTCCTACACAACATTCCATCTGCTACCCACATTCCTTTGCACAAGCTGATCTACATGCTGAATTATACTCCCACTTTCTCTGTACCTCTTACAATCCCCATCTTTCTTCAAAGAACAGTTAAGATGACATCTCCTACATGAGATTTTCCATATGTTCTCTCTCTCTCTCTCTCTCTCTCTCTCTCATACACACACACACACACACACACACACACATTTACTTACCTGTTGTATATCCTCTGCACCCCTCATATATGTAAATTCATTTAAAGCAAAGACTGTTTTCATAAGATCATAAATTTAGAGTTGAAAGGGACCTTATAGGTAATCTACTCCAATCTCTTCATTTTGTAAATGAGGAAATTGATGCTCAGAGTAAGTGACTTACTCATGTTTATGTCAGAGGCAGAGGTGAACCTAGGCTCTCCTGTTTCCAGCTCCAGCATCCACTACACCATGCTGTCATGCCTAGCTCCAAGCCTTGCACACATCAGTTGTTTAATAAATACTCATTGAATTGAATCACATACTACATACAAGGTACCATGCTAAGTGCCAGGAATAGAAATGTACCATCTAGGCATCACTGACTTACTGTTTGTGCCCTCCTCATTCCTCTCCCTCCTAATAAGAAAGAGAGGGGACCAGAAACATCACAAGATTGCCATGAGTCTACCTCCTTGAATAAATGGGCAAGGAATTTCTCCTATAGTCCCTTCACTTCTTCCCCACCTTTTCCCCTCTCTCTTAGAGACTAGGGAGGCGGGAAGGGTAAGAAGAGGAAAAACCCAGCTTCAGGGGTCCTTTGGCAACAAGCCATACCAGGTGATTACAACCAAGAGAAATAAAAGACAGGTTCCTGGCTTGAGGAAAGAATGTCCCTTCCAGTTCTCTACTTGCAAGTTAAACTAGAGAACACGTAAGATAAATGGTTCACAAAATATGCCTTGAAGTGGTCTCCTTGACCAACAAACCAAGAGTGGGCTCATGTATATATACATATATATATATATACGTATATATACATATATATGTATATATATACACATAGGTGAGGCAATCAGGGTTAAGTGACTTGCCCAGGGTCATACAGCTAGTGTCAATTGTCTGAGGCCGGATTTGAACTCAGGTCCTCCTGACTCCAAAGCCGGAACTCTATCCACCGAGCCACCTAGCTGCCCTGGGCTTATATATTTGATGAAATGTAAAGCCTCCTAAGAACTGGGCAACAAATTCTTCCCAATAAATCTGGGTGGTATTTACAGTCATGCTCATTCAAACAATATAGAATGAACTCTTTAAATGGATCAAAATTTACAAAATAAGATCAATACAAAGATCTATAGTGGATGAGCTCTTCACTTTCTTGATGTCATGAACCCTTTGGCAGTCTGGTAAAGCTATGGACCCCTCCTCAACAAAATTTTCTTAATGCACAGAACAAAATACAGAGCATTACATAGGAAACCAAACATTAGTGAAAATAATGATGAATTTTTGCTTCCCTGGTATCAGTGTCAGAAACCCCTGTTGTTGTGTTGGGGTTGGGTGACTGGGAGAAGATTTTTGTGCAGAGATGGAGGGGAAAGGAGAGAGGGAACAAAGAAAATGCCCTCAGTCTTTTGCTTTTTCAGCCTATGGAGAAAAAAAAAATCCATGATCTCTTGGTGGCTGGTGCCCAGTCTCCCTGCAATATACATCTAATCTTGCTCAAACATCCTCTTATCTTTTATTCTGCCTGTCTCACAGCATACACAAACTTCCTTCTACTTCCAGATCTCATCCCCTCTGGAATCAAATCCTGTGGAGCCTATATAGACAAGAAAAACTATCACTTCTCCTAGAGTGATATTATTAATCTGGTAAGCTCCTACTTCCCTCAAGTTTGGAATTTTGCAATTTCTCGCAACATCAGCAGCAGTACAATTGTCATCTGGAACCATACAGCATAGTATCAAATACGCATTAGTACATAACATGGCACACAAGATAATTAATTAACCCAGTATCCCAAGTAGTGACCTCAGATTATCATGCACAGCAAATATGTTGTACAATACATGTAATAGACATAGCACAATGCAAAGTATTGTTTACCTGGCTGCTACAGTAACAAGAGGTCTAATACATATGGAACACCTTGTAAGCTGTATCATATCACTCCATGCATGTCCACAGAACACAGAATACCCATTAATAATAGCCCCTACCTCACAGGGTTGTTGTGAATAGCAAATGAGAAAATATATGTAAGGCACTCCACAAATCTTGAAGCATTCTATAAATGTTAGCTATTATTAATATTAAGCTCCAAAGGAAGATTGTAGCCAGATTGTGAGGGCATTCAGTGTCATTCTCCAGAGTTTGTTTTTTATTGTCTAGGCAAGGAACCATGGGAGGTTTTTCAGCATGGAAGCTACAGTTAGTCCAGTGCATCTGGAAAAGTATTTTGGTAGTTGTGTAAAAGGTAGACTAGAGGAGGAAAAGCTGAGAGAAAGAGTGTCCCATTAGGAGACTCTCAAATAATAAACCAGGAATGAGGTTAGGAGGGTCTAAACTAGGGTGGTGGCAGTGCCAACTGAGAAGAGGGGAGAGATGCAGAAGAGATTATGGAGGTCGAATCAACTGAAATTGGTAGTGGGATGGAAATGGTAGGGCTAATGGAAAGGGGAGAAGCAAAGGATGGTGGTGTCATCAGTAGATATAAGATGGAAGGGAAGGTGGGGAGAGGATGAATTAAGTTTAGGGTATATTGAATTTAAGGTCCTAACGAGACACATACTCACCTAACAAGCATTTAGTAAAGTGCTGTGTTATTATTATATGTAATAGAGAGCATGGATATTACTCAATGCACAAAGACAAAAATGAAACATTCTCTGCCCTCAAGGAGCTTTTATTCTAATGATGAAAACAAGATGTACATGTACACAGAAAATTAAATGCAAAATTAAATATAAAATAATTTTCACTAAGGAGCACTCTAGCCATTGAGGGAATTAGGATCATTTCCTGTTGGAGGTGACCCTTAAGTTGAGTTTTGAATGAATCCAGGGATTTTATGAGGTACCGGTGAGAAGATAGTGCATTCTAGGCATGGCGGAGAACTTATGCAAAGGCCCCGAGACAGAATTTCCATGCATAATGGAAAATGACCACTAAGCACATTCCTTATGAGCCTGTGCACAAAGCCACTGATACGATTTCCCACACAGAAGAGGTTAAGAGGCCTACTTCTGGGAGAGTCATAACGACAATGGACAATGGACAATGGAGAACGGATAATTGGAGAGATTTGGAGCATGAACAGACATTCTGTAACTTGTTCCTGTCTGCTAACAATATAGAGAATGGAAGCCTCTTTGGTTACAGCTCTATAGTCAGAATTGGGGGGAGGGAAGGTATTCAAAAGTTACAAGTTGATTTCATCCCTTCTCTTCCAGGTGATTTCTTCTTGTCTCATGGTATCCAGTGAAATAAGAGTGCCAAAGCTATGAAAGGAAGGATTTAAGGCCCTCCTCATCCAAGACCAATATATTATCCATTAATATGATATTAATTAATACAAATTATATATATGTATATAAGTTTTAGACATATAATTAATACAAATGAATAATATGGCCCATTAATCAGACTACAATTAATAAAATACCTCGACTCTTTTCCAGGATATTTGGCTTTTTATTTGGAGTGAAGAACATTGGAAAGGACAACGACCCTGTGAGAGTCAAGAGGTTAAGAGAATAAGCCATATGCTGTCTAGGAAAGGAGTTCAACCTGGGGTTGTAGCCAGTCAGTCTTGTATGAAGGTTCAAAGATTGAGCAGCAATGTTAGATTGTCAGCCTAGTTTGAGCTGCAATACAGCATGCTAGCAGGGCCTCTGCATCTGGACATGAACTGTTAGGTCCGATGCTATTGAGAATCTTCTTTAAATCTGAGCCCATTCTCCCCAGGGACTAAAGTGGTAGAGAGTAGAAGGTACCGTTGAGTTCTAGAGGTGGAAATGGCTACACTTTTCTGTTTGAAATATTTTTGAAGTAAATATCCTTTTGTAAAAGCTAATTGATGTTCATTGGGTAAATGAAGCGAGAGGAACAGTCACTGGCAGCTAAGTGGGGGGAGGGGAACCAAACTGAAACGGGGTATGGGCTGATAGCATTCAAGAAAATATGTCCCAAACACTTGGAATTAACCCAAGGATTCTGAGGGGGAGATGTGATCAGCTTGGATTTAAGAATGTGATCGGAGTATTCCTTATACATGTATAAGGGAAAAAGAAGTATGCCAATTTGGGGGGAACATAAAACGACTCCAGGAAAGTACTGCATAAGAAACCTGCAAAGGTAAGCTGGAGTCAGGTTGAAAAGGACTTTCAATGCCAAACAGTCAGTCAGTAAGCATTTATGACTCACCTACTCCGCGCCAGACGATGTACTAAGCACTGTGGATAACAAAAAAAAAAATTTTTTTAAAAAGGCAAAAGACAGTTCTTGCTCTTGAGGAACTCACAGTTGGATGGAAGAAACAATGCATACACATACATACATGCATATACATACATACATACATACACACACAGTAAACTGTAACTCAGAGAGGTGCTAATATCAAAAGAGGTGTAGGTAATTTACCATAGAGGACATGGGGAGCAAATAAAGCTTCTTTCTTGATTATGGGAATGATAGTCAGATGTATATTCTAATGTACAGAGTCATCTGAAGCCCAAGTCTTTGTCACAAATTCACTCACTCTGTTGCTCATAAAACCATCAAATTCCCCAAAGTGGAACTTTCCAAGGACAATAAAAGAGCCAACATGCGACTGTTTCACCTCTCATTGGTCCCCCAGGGAGCTCCCAATACAGCATTCCAAATCGGTCAATCCCTCTTATCATACTTTCTAGCCCCTTCTGCCTTGCCTGATTTCATATTCTCCTTTTTGTTCCTTTCCTTTATTTGCCCAGACTCTCCTCCACAGAGCAGTGTGAGTATGCAAGAAAATGCAAGCAAGCAGAAAAAGAAAAAAAAACCCACCACAGGGGATATGTGGCTGTGCTGAATCGCTCTTCTGAACAATGCTGTACATTATATTACAGTGAAAAAGATTATAACTGGAATTGAACTCTTTCCTCATTACAATGATTGTAATGGGAATGATAAATGGGTTCAAATAAACCTATTCATATTATAAAGTGAAGATTTCTATCTCCTCCACGGATGCTGTATCTAACCCAATTTCATGATGTCATTATCTTGCTCAAAATGGAATAGAATAGATGACAGTGTAAAGAATCCGTCACATATATTTTCTATGGGTGTGTTATGATCTTTCCAATACAGAAAACATTTTCAAGGCTCACACTGTCGCATTGTCGACAATTTCCCTGTCATTGGATTTAGGTAAATCATGAAGGATGTCACTTACTCTATATACTTGTCAGGCTCAGGAGAGCCTGGTGTCAGGAGAGCCATGTTTGGGGCTTTTTTACCCCAGAGATTGGGGTGTGGGTGGTGCTGTCTATGCCCCAACTATTCTCCCATTCTCCCACAGAATCAAGGAAAACCACAGTCTCAAAACTGTTAAAACTATGGGTACCCAACAAGCATTGGAGAGTTATTTGATGAGTCTGGATAGACACAATATATTGTCAGTGAAGCTTTGTGTAGGAGAAGCCGTATGAAAGATATTAACAGAAAGATGTATGTTCAGAAAGGCAGTTGTTCTGGTCATGTAGTAAGAGCAATGTTCATATCTTCCAAAGTTATCTATGCAATGTCAAGAAATCTATGGCAAAGAACTGAATACACCAGGTAGACACATTATGGAAGATTTATAGAACATGAGCAAGAGTGCTTAGGATGAGAAAGCAAATGTACACGCTACTGGCATAACACGCAACACTTTCCTCAAAACCTACACGGTAATATCTTCTGATGGAAGACACCCACCAGCGGCATCAAAGCAGACTTTGTAGAGGATGTGCAGTGCTCTTGTCTGGCATTCCAAATCTGGTACTCAGCAGTCTTCTTTACATAGGAGGTCCTAGCCTCCTTTTCTGTTATTTCCATTTCTTTGAATCTGATTTAGTCCTGAGGTCCCCAGCCAATGGTGCTGGTTTCAGTACAGTGTGATCTGTCTGTCCAAGATATGTGAAGAACCCAAGTATTAAGCCCGGGCACTATTCCCCAATGGATAAGTGAGAGAGAGAGAGAGAAAGAGAGAGAGAGAGAGAGAGAGAGAGAGAGAGAGAGAGAGAGAAACAGAGACAAAGACAAAAAGAGAGAAACAAAATGTTCTCAAAAGAATAGCAACCTATTAACCATCATATGGAAAATTCCTCCAAATCATTAGTAATAGGAGAAATGTCAGTCAGGTTCATGTAGCCACAGGTAGTAAGGGTCATCAAGCTGTATTTAATTGCAGGAAAATACAAGGAAATCAGAATGGACTGGGACCCAGGTAGACTCCTGTCAGAAAGGAGTTGTAATTTACATGAGTAAATAAACTTGTTTGCACCTGATGGGTAGAACTAGTGGTAGTTACAGGCAAAGTTATGCCTAAAAGAGGGAGAAAACTTTCTAACTAGACAGGAACATGGGTTAGGATGGAGACTAAACTAGGGATCTCATTAGAAAACTTTCAGATGAGGACTCTCCTCTACTAATGAAACATGTGACTTCTCTGCAATTGGATGATGAGGATGATGATGATGATGCCACCCAGATTTTGATGGCATTTTAAGGTTTTCAAAGCAGTTTACAAATATTACCTTATTTGATTCTAACATCAACCTTTTAAGATGGGTGTTACAAGTATCCTCATTCTACTGATGAGAAAACTGAAGCTTAGGGAAAATACATGACTTGCCCAGGGACTCAGAGCTAGGAAGTGTCAGAATTCAGGTCCTCCTGACTACGTGTCCAGCATTTTGACACACTACCTCTTCGCCCCTAGGAATTTCATAGGTGTGGAACCACCCTCAACTAAATCAGGTTATAAACCCCCACTGTCTCAGGAAATGATCTCTGTGAGATTATGTGGCTGAAAACTTGCATCACTTAGTGATTAATGCCCCAACAAGGAGCCTCTCAAACAATAGCAAGGCTGATCCTTTTCAAGATCTTTTTCAGCTTCCAAAGCTTGTGTTCCACTGACCACCAGATCTGTAAAACTGGTTCTAATCTCTCTCATCACAACTCCAGTCCCACATCACAGACTGCCTCCTGGACATCTGTAGGAGATAGGGACTTCATCACAGAAAGACAGGTCGGACAATGGGAGTCTAGCTTTCAGATGTGTTGTGACCTCTGCCTGGACCTGTCCAGTGGAGTTGTCCTAATTTGTCTTTAACATTTCTATAAAGCCAGTGTTTTGATCCATTGGATAACAACTTGTTTCTGATCCAATTGCTGGGTCAGTGCCTAGACAAAGAACTCCATTTCAAATAAAAAAGTGCTGCTTATGGCTAGCTTAAGTGAGGCTTCTGCCGAAATCAAACTCACGGTGCTGGAAACTTCCTATACAGTCAAACCCCTTCTCAGGGTTTTGACTGATCATAGATTTATATCTGGAAGGAATTTAGAGGCAATCAAATCACACACAGATGAGGAAACTGAGGGACAGAAATGTAAATGATTTTCCCAGGGTCAAACAGCTGGTAAGGGGCTGAAGCAGGATTTAATCAAAGGTGCTCCTGACTCCAAGACCAGTTCTTTAGATGCTACAAAATACCACACATACTTTTTCTACTGCTTTGAAATAACTTATTTTGCCATGGCAGCCTGACTACTGTTGCTTTAATGTTTCCGTGACCCCCAATTTTAGATTCTCTACGGTCAATGATATCTCCACCTTTTTGTACTTTAAGCATCTAAAACTCAAAAGGTCTAAAATAAGACTCATTCCTCCCACCTATAATGCACCTCTCCTAATTCCTTTACTTTAGCACACTACCACCCTTTTGGTAATCCAGATTCCCAAATTTAGAGTCATCAAAGCCTCTTCTCTCTCCTTACCTCCCATCAGTTGTCAACTGTACTTCCACACTGTATCTCTCATACTTACATTTCTATTTACACAGTCATTACTTAATTCAGTCCCTTATTACCTCTCACTTAGAATAGCCTCTTTTCAGCTTCCAATATCTCTCTTCTCCAATCCATTCTCCAGACAACTGTTTCACACAATTTTTCCTTAGGCATAGGTTAATGATGCCACACCCCTCTTCAAAAGTATTCACTAGCTCCCTATTGCCTCTAGGATAAAATACAAACTCAGCAGCCACAATTTACATCCCACCTAGTTTTTGAAACTTAGTTTGCTTAATTCTCCTCCAGAAACTTTGAGGTCCAACCTACTAGCAATTCCCAAACCTGTGTAATCCCATCTTCTACCTCTATGTCTCTGCCCACCTCATTCTCTTGCCTTGAATTCTCTCTCTTCTCACCTCAAGCACTTGGAATCCCTAGCTTCCTTTAAGGTTTAACCCAAGTACCTCCTCTTCAAAGCCTTTCCTAACCCCTACCACACCAGCTGTTAGTGCTCTCTTTTCCCTCAAATAACCATTAGTAATTTGTATAGAATCAATCAGTCAACATTTATTAAGTGGTCTACTATGTACCAATGGCTCAGTGTACAAAAAGAGGTAAAAGACAGTCCCTGACATTGAAGAACTTACAGTCTAATGGAGAAGACAACATGCAAACAAATATATACAATGCAAGCTATCTGCAGGATAAATTAAAAGAGGGAAAGCACCAGAATTAAGAAAAATTGGAGAAGGCTTCTTTTACAAGGTGGGATTTTAGCTGGACTTCAACGAAACCAGGGAGGTCAGCAGTCAGAGTGGAGAAGAGTCAGCATTCCAGGCATGGGGGACAGCCAGAATCCTGTTCCGCAATAAAATGTAAGCTCTTTTGAGGGTAGAGACCACGTTATTTTGCTTTTCTAGCCTAGAACCCAGTATAGCATCTTACTGAAGATGAGAAGATGTACTTCTCTTCTTTTTTTGTAGAGGTGGATAACTACTGGCATGTATATATTTTGTATATAGCTATTTATTTGTATGTTACCACCACCCCTATTAGTATGCAAACTTCATGAGAATAAGGACTTGACTTTGTGTCATTTTGCCTTTCTTTGTATCCCCAGAGCTTAGCACAGTCCCCAGCACATTGTCAGCACTGAAGAAAAGCACATGGATTGATTGGTTGGTTGACTGATACCATCAGACTTGAATGGTGGGTTGTTCAGCTTTAATAAACTGCTGTTTTCCTTTTTCTTAATCTTTGTTATAAGAGATGACTGTGAGTAGGGGAGCAGGAAGCAGAGATTTAGAAATGAAGTGATATAAAAACCAACTAAATTAACTTTGTAAAAAGAAAGAAAAGGGAAAACAATCAGGACTTTCAAAGCAAAGTCTCATTCCCCTGATTCTCCTGGCTCAGCTCACAATGATCGGTGTACAGAAAGTAGCCTCAGAATTGAGTCCATTCTTAAATGTATGGTATAACTACTCCACTGTATATCATGTGACCCAGCCCTGGTCCCAGTCTTTGATGGTTTTCCAGCAGACAGAATAGGTAGCAAGATCTCAAGATATCGGAAAAGTTTCCCCACTGATGAACACAAACAAAAACAAATGCAACGTTCTCACAGTTCCCAGATGCCTGAAATTCTGCACGTAAATTTTTTTTTTATCCCTGCTTAAAATGGCAGTGCCTGTGGAACAGTTCACAATGGTGATTATCAGAATATAAACCTCTGTGGGAATGAGCTTATCAGCTCCATTCCTGAGAGCAAGTTTTCCTTTTGAAAGCATCAAAAAGGCATTTATCTTCAAGTTAAACAAGCACAGATTTTTATAGACGCTTAATTGCATGAAAGTTCTGGACTTAAAAACACAAGAAACTTCAAGTCCCAACTCTGTGACTTGTCAGCTCTATAATCTTAGGTAAGCCACTCAGATCACAGCTAGGGGGCACAATGGATAGAACACTGGGCCTTGAGTCAGGGAGACCTGGGTTCAAATTCTGCTTCAAACACTTACTTGCTGTGTGACCTTGGGCAATTCACTTAATTTCTGTCTTTAGTTTTGTCAGCTTTTGAAATGGGCATAATAACAGCGCCTACCAAGATTTATCTTGAGGATCAATTGAGACAGTATTTGTACAGCACTTGACATCATGCATAGCACATAGTAAGGGATGTAAATGCTTATTCCCTCCCCCTCTGTTGATCGTTAAAATGAGTACGATGATATTTGTACTGCCTTTTTCAGATGGTTGTTGCAAGGAAAGTGTTTTGTAAAAGGAAAAGTGCTCTAATTATTCATTCATCCATTCAAGAAGAAGTATTTATCAAACATCTATTATGTGCCAGGTGTTAAATTGCAAAGAGAAAAGATTTAGGACCTGAAATGGTTCTTGTCATTGATAATCAGTGATCTCAGTTGTGTCTTACTCTTCATTACCCCATTTGGGGTTTTCTCAGCAAAGATACTGGAGTGATTTGACATTTCCTTCTCCAGCTCATCCTACAGATGGGGAAACTGAGACAAAGTGGGTTAAGGTCAATCCCTATCCACTGTGCCATCTGGCTGCATCTGAAACAATCTTAGGAGTCATCTATTCCACACCCCCAATTCATTTCACAGGTAAGAAAACTGAGATATAACATAAATTGTCTGAGATTACACAGGTTCTAAATGGAACATGTGGGATTAGAACTCAAGTCCTCCATCTCTAAATCTATTAACACTTAGTCTACTCTTCTACCTGCCTTGAGAAGGGAGAGACCCTGCCACAGAGCTACACTAGAATATAGACAGGAGAGATGGGAGCAGTGCTAAGTTCAAATTTTGCTGACTTGGATATTTTGTGACATCAAGCCCTGTGTCGCATGGTAACAAATATGACTCAGAGGAGCAATGCTTATATCATTCAGGGTCCAAAGACCTGAATTAGAATGTCAGATTTTCAATGGAATAAACATTAAGCATTAATGGAAGTGCAAGTCCTTAGGGCACAGGAAAGGCTGACGTGGGGGAAGAAGCAAAGCAATGCTGAACCAGGAAAGAGATCTCCTGAAGAGGACGAGCCAAAGAAAGGGATCCAGTAGGTCCCCAATTTAAAAGAGTTTTCATGTAAACTAAGTAAAAAAAACTTGGTTATTCTACCTCCTGAAGAACCACAACAGCTATCCGAGCCCTCTAAATTCTGGCACCCTGAAGCAGAGCTTTGATTACCCTACCCTAGTTATAAATACGCCAGAATGAGAACCTAGGTTTGATGACTGAAGGTTCAGCTGCTTTCCTTTTGTTACATATTTATATTGAGAGTTTTCCAAATGTATAATGTAAACATGATTCTAACATATGGGTAGCAGGATTAGCATTTCAGTCAATCAATAAACAATTCTGGGGCACCTACTTTGTGTCAGGCACTGTACCAAGCACAGAGGCTACAAGGAAGGCAAAAAGACGATCCCCATTCTCAAGGACCTCCCAGGCAAATCGAGGGAAAAAATGCAGATAACTTTACAAGCAAGCCATATACAGGAGAAACTAGAGGTGATCAACTGAGGAAAGACACAACAATGAAGAGGCATTGGGAAAGACTTCCTGTAGAAAGTGGGATTTTAGCTCAGACCTGAAGGCAGCCAGGGAGAGACTACTGATCAGACAGAGGAAAAGAACTCCTCACTTCCCTCGCATAACCCACTTGCTTTGCTCCTGTTGGCCATGGCATTATGAACAGCCAAGGATGTGCAGACACAGCTCTCTCCAGCAGCCTTGCCAGCCAGCCCAGCATGTGTGCAGTATCATTCCATCAAGTTGGCACTTCCTACTCTAATTTGCGCATGGGGAGATTGTTTTTTTCTCCTGCAGCTCTCTAAGAATTTCATGGGGCCTTAATGAATACCTAAAAGGGGGTGCAGCACTTACAGGCCTCCGCCAGATGTTGTTTAATAATAACATCACTCAGTCTTTTGGGAGACCAGATTAATGGGGCTGTACACGGCCTCCTGCTATGCCATCTCCCTTAAAAGTTTACAATTTCATTAATTTTCTTTATGTGGATGTAGGCAAACACAGGCTCCTAACTCTGCTCATGACATTGGTGTTGTCTCCACTAGGAAACTGAAATAAGGCAATTCTGAGGCCAAGAACTCATAGGAGTGAATATTTGTTTCCTTGGTGGCACTGCCAATTAATTTTTTAAGTATGCATAATCTCAAGTAGACCAATAATTCATTAATCAAATTTGATGTTGCCAGGTAGGGTTTAGGGGCAGCTAGGTGGCACAGCAGATAGAGAGCTAGGCCTAGAGTAAGGAAGATTCATCTTCCCGAGTTCAAATCTGGCCTCAGACACTTACTAGCTGTGTGACCTTGGTCAAGTCACTCAACTCTATTTGCCAGTTTCCCCATCTGCAAAATGAGCTAGAGAAAGAAATGGCAAACCACTCCAGTATCTTTACCAAGAAAACCCCAAATGGGGTCACAAAGAGCCAGACATGGCTGAAAAATCACTGAATAAAGATAGGGTCTAGTCTGATCTTGCTAGTTGATGAAGATGGGTCCATGTGTTATGATGGCCAGGCATAAGAGGGAACTTCCTCTTTCTTTGGGGGCCATCAAGAATTTCATGGAACCTTAACAAACACGTAAAAGCACTCACAGGCCTGCACCAGATGTTGTTTAATAAATAACATCATTCTGTCTTTTGAGATACTAGATTAATGGGGCTGTTCTCAGCCTCCTGCTATGCTATCTCCCTTAAAAGTTTAGTTTCATTAATTTCCTTTATGTGGATGTAGGCAAACGCAGGCCCCTAATACGGCTCAGGACATTAGCGTTGTCTTCACTAGAAGACAGCAGTCTGAACCAAAGCCCAAAGTTAACTTTGAAGCTCACATTCCTCTTCCGCAGAACGGGTATATTCCCAAAGCTTCAAGGAAAGCTCCACAAAGATTACAAGGAGTCAACACATTTGATTATATTTAGACTCCTACTTAGAGGAGGATGTTTAGAGACCATCCAATTTAGAGATGAGGAAACTGTGTCCCAGAGAGGATAAGTGAAGGGTGACAGAACAGTGACTAGAACCCAAGGCTTAACTACCACTGTTTCCACTCTAACTCAACTATCCCATGCCTGGCTTGGGTACTTGGTGTCCTCTGACTACCTAAGTATAATCTAATCTAAAAAAGCATTCAATAGCAATATTATTTCAGCTGTAACTCTATTATTTCCATCCCAACAATATTTCTTCATCCCAAAATTGAAGTCAAGAGTGGGGCAGCTAGGTGGCACAATGGATAGAGCACTGGTCCTGGAGTCAGGAAGACCTGAGTTCAAATCTCGTCTCAGACCAGACACTTGACACTAGCTGTGTGATCCTGGGCAAGTCACTTAACTTCAATTGCCTCAGGAAAAAAAAAAATGAAGCCAAGAGTGGCTGACATAAGTCTTCTGGTCCTTCACTATTCTCACATGGTGAGATTTTGCCTTATTGTTCCTTTTACACAGTTTCTAATATGAACCCCAATCTTTAGGGAGGCCTCGCAGCCCAGTAGAAGGAACTCTGAACTCGGAGTCATAGGACATAAGGCTGAATCTTGACTCTGCCACTTAACTACCTGTGGGATCTTAAACAAATTGCTTAGGCATTCTGGGCTTCCAAAGTTCAGAGTCACATCTGACTACTGGCTACACAGACATTAGGATTTTTACCCAGTAATCGCCAGCTTAAAAAATAATAATACTAGTTAACACTTGCACGGCATTTTAAGATTTGCAAAGCACTTTACATGTGTTAATTCATTTTATTTGAAACTCTCAACAGCTCTGTTGCTTTAATAAATAGAATAGAGGGTCAAGTCTTGGAGTCAAGAGGATGGGTTCAAGTGCCACCTCTCTCTCACACACACATGTATATATACATATACAGAAAGACTTCCTGTAAAAAGTGGGATTTTAGCTGTGACTCAAAAGAAGAGAGAAAGAGGAAAGAGAGGAGAGAGAAAGAGACAGGAGAGGAGAGGGAAAAAGAAGAAAGAGAGAGAAGAGAAAGGGAGGGAGGAAGGGAGAGGGAAAGACAGAAAGAGAGAAGAGAGAGAGAAATATACCAGATGTATCAATGAATAAGTAGTTTAAGCTCAGGTCTCTCGGGCAACTCCTTAAGACTCTAAGTTTCATATTAATAGCCCATAGGTACAAACCAGAGTTACCCACGTGAATAAAATCACAGGCCAAATATAACGATAATAATAATCCAGGGAAAAGAACCGCACCCAAGCAAGATGACAGAATTAGTCTCTGCCAGGTATTTTACATACCAAAACATCTTCATTTTGAAGGGAAGCATTTTATTAAACACCAGCTTCAATTTCCTCCTTCTTTCTTGGATCTAATAATGTCCCTGCACCAAGTATTTTGTCTATGTATGTGTGTATGTAGACACTAGATCTGTGCTGTTATCCATGTTGGGAACTCCAAATGAAGAAATTTCTCTAGGTATAGAAGTAGATACAGTGCAAGATGGTGTGTCAGAAAGACCTCAGTCTGATGACATTTTTTTTTTCCATCTTAAAAGGTTCCAACAATATTTTATCATCCAAAAAAAAAAGAGGCCAAGAATGACCAACATAAAAATTTTCTTTTTCTTCCCTATTCTCACATGGTCAGACCTAGCTCTATTATTCTTTTTCTGCAGTGTCTAATACTAACCCCAAGCTAATAATACTGCCTTAGATACATTATCTGTGTGACCCTGGTCAAGTCATTTAACTTCTCTGAGCTTCAATTTCCCATTCTCTAAAATATCACTAAAAATAATAAAATAAACTTTAAAAATTAAAAGATAAATAATATCACTAAAAAAATTACTACACATGGCTACTTCAGGTATTAAATTATATATATATATATATATATATATATATATATATATATACACATACACATACACATATAAAATTCCTTGGTCCATAGCCTACCCAATACACTTTTCTTGTGATACACTCCTCTGAAATGTCTTCAACTGGAATAGCTCAATCAGGCACCCAAAAAAAAAAAGAAATCATATCATTTAAAAAGGGCAGCTAGGTGGTGCAGTGGATAGATCACCAGACCTGGAGTCAGGAGGGCCTGAGTTCAAATCCAGCCTCAGACACATAACACTTACTAGCTGTGTGACCCTGGGCAAGTCACTTAACCCCGCTGCCTAGCCAAAAAAAAATATATATAGGTATGTATATATGTATATATATGTGTGTGTATATATATATATATATATAATGTTTTGCAAACCTCACAGCACTACATAAATGATAACTATCATACACAAAAAAACCCAGAATTTTTGTACATACATTATATATGTTCTTCAGTCATTTTTCAGACACTTCCAACTCTTCATGACCCCATTGAGGGTTTTCTTGACGAAGTACAGGATTGGTTTGCCATTTCCTTCTCCAGCTCATTTTACAGATGAGAAGACAAAGGCAAACAGTTAAATGACTCACCCAAGGTCACACAGCCAGGAAGCGTCTGAGGCTGGATTTAGACTCAGGTCTTCCTGACTCCAGGCCCATGCTCTGTCCATTGCAGCATCACTTGGGGGCCAAGTCCAACCCATCCTCCACCTTGTTTTACAGATGAGGAAACTGAAGCAAGGAAGGAGATATGATTTGCTCAGGGAGACAGGATTCATAGAGGTACAACTAGAAGGAAATCAGAGGTGATGGAAAACCCACCCCTCGTTTTACAAATGACGAAAGTCAAGTCACAGGAAGGGAAGTGAGCTGTCCAAGGTCACAGAGAGTTAACTAGAATCCAGGTCCTCTGAACTCAGGCAATGCTCTAACCATTGCACCACACTGCCACTTCTCATTTTAAATCATCTCCCCTAGGGTAGAGACAGTGTCCTGTATGACACTCCCTCAAAGCACCCAGTGATGTATGCTGTACTGAAAGAATCCTGGACTGAAAGTTGGGAGACGTAGTTTCTATTCCCATATCTGCTCCCAGACTTGCTGTATGGTCTCAGACAAGGCATTTTCCTTCCGTGTGCCTCAGTTTCCTCACCTTTAGGATGAGAGGGTTAAAATGGTTCATCTATGAGTTAAATTCTCATACTCCCTGATTTTAAAGTATACAAATAAATGGTTGTCTCCTTTTCACCATCAGTTAATATATTTGGATTGACAGGAAATACTCCCATCCCCAATTCAATCCACTACCAATCCAATTAATTCCAATTAGAACTAAGGGATTTAATTAGTTTCCCTGATAGATTTTTAAAAAAACAACATCCTGCTAAATATAAATCTTCCTCCTGTCTTTTCCAGGCTTGGCAACCTCCCCAACTCCTAATACTTCTTTCAGCCCCTCTACCCCAAATGTGTTTTTCCTGGTTCCTTGTTCTTTGTTTCAATTTATTGAGCATGCATTCTTGTTCTTCTTCCAGCGGCTGACCCTGATTTAGCAGAATTCTCTTAGGAGGAGAGACATGGTCATTTTAAATTACACAACTTGTTTTCACAGAGCCATCGGCATGGAAGGCACTAGAAAAGGTCATAAGGTCGAGTTCCTTGCCTGCGGTTGAATTCTCTCAATTCCATGCTGGACATACCTCCAAACTTAAAGTCTGTGAGAGAGGGCACTCCAGCGTCTCCCGTGACACTGAAAGGCCTGGAGATCGTCTTGAAGGGGAGCTAGAGAAATGCATACCCATTTGATGACTTCTTGGACCTGGGGAAGGCTCTCCTTGCCGAAAAGTTATCTCCCCAAATTATTGCCTGATATTCTGCTATTCAATATCCATTCCTTTACTTCAAGATCTTATTGATCAAATGCAAACACTCCTAAGAGGAGTGTAAGGTAATCCCCAAACAAATGACTTCCTGTTAATTTATACTCACTCATACTTACCCACTCACTCCCCTACCACCCAGATATCAAATATCCTTTAAAGATGATCTTCCTTGGTCCAACTACCCAACACACTTCTCTTGTGATACACTCCTCTGAAATGCCTTCAACTGGCACAGCTCAATCAGGCACCCCCCCCCCAAAAAAAAAGAAATCGTATCATTTAGAAATCATATCATTCAGCTAGGTGGTACAGTGAATAGATCACCAGACCTGGAGTCAGGAGGGCCTGAGTTCAAATCCAGCCTCAGACACATAACACTTACTAGCTGTGTGACCCTGGGCAAGTCACTGAACCCCATTGCCTAGTTAAAAAAAAAATCAAATCATATCAATCAGGCACCCAATTAAAGGATATATTCTTAATTTATGTTACCTCAGGGCACCCAGAGTCTGAGGGGGTCAAATCATGAAACTAGTACAGAACAGGTGGTCAGTAGAGGAAACGCAAAGCCATAAGTTTCCTACACTGGCTACATAGAATAACTATCAACCAAGTTCCAACTATTAAATAAAGAATAGTAAAGATGATAAGGTGGTGTAGTAGATAGAGTGCCAGACCTGGAGCCAGAAAGACTCATCTTCCTGAGTTCAAATCTGGCCTCAGACACTTACTAGCTGTGTGATCCCTAGAAAGTCACTTTACCCTGTTTGCCTCAGTTTTCTCATCTGTAAAATAAGCTAGAGAAGGAAATGGCAAACCTGTCCAGTATCTTTGTCAAGAAAACCCCAAATGAGGTCACCGAGCGTCAAACATAACTGAAACAAATGCACAAAACAAAAGGTGATAAGCAATAGGATAGACTAGGTGGGTTAGGAGAGTTGGGAAATGTTGCATGCAATTGATGCAACCCTAGAAACTGGCTAGTCAGTGAGAAGAAGAAAGTACATTGGAAGCCTGGGGACAGATGAGAGCCAAGGGATAAAAGAGGCAACGAGCACGTTGATGTTTAGGAAATAGAGAGGAGACCTGTCTAGCTAAAACAGTCTTTTCTAATTTATATTTAACTATGTTATCCATCCTTTGGACAGCAAAGTGAACGATTAGCTCCTTAAAGGTAAGGAAGATGACTGTTGTACTTTACTACATTTTTCTTCATCTCGGTATACCTAGAATATTCTGCCACATGCCCTATAGATGTTCAGTAAGTGTGAATTGAGTTAAAGTCATTGAACGATTAAAATAAGGGGGAATATAAGAGGAAAACTTGGAAGGGAACATTTATTGAAGCTCAATTAAGTATCTTATTTAAGGAAAAATAAAACCCTTGAATTAAAAACAGCTTCATCAATTATTGAGAAAAAGTAAATAACATAAGAGGATATTTTCTGAATAACTTGGGAGAAGCTAAGACATCAATTAGTTATTCTTTCTGGGCAAGGAGTTTTCTCAAAGGAAAATGTTGTCTGCAGTGTTATTATTTCTAACTCAGTAATAAAAGAAAACAACTGAGGCCTAAATTTAATATGAAATTGCCAGGGAAATAAATGTCATGTGTCCACAGAATTTAAAAGTCTCCTCTGATCTCTTATAGATAATTATGACCACTGAATTTGGAGACAGAAAATTTGGCTTTGAATCATGCTTCAATTCTTACATTGGAAGACTCCAAACTGTGTAACTTTGGACAAGTCACTTCTCCCCTCCAGGCCTCAGTTTCCCTATCTGAAAATGAGATGGTTGAACTAAATGATTTCTGTTTTCTGTTGTTGTTATTTTTTTTTTGTTTTTGTTTTTGGCTAGGCAATGGAGTTAAATGACTTGCCCAGGGTCACACAGCTAGTTAAGTGCTATGTGTCTGAGGCTGAATTTGAACTCAGGCCCTCCTGACTCCAGAGCCAGTGCTCTATTCACTATGCCACCTTAGCTGCCCCAGGACTAAATGATTTCTAAGGTCTCTTTCAGTTCCAGTATTCTGTAATTCCTATCCTCTTTCATCCTTAGTCTTAACATACAACTTTCAGTTCTGGGCTTTTAAGTTTTTTGTAAGAAATCCCCAGCACAGTCAAATTTTGCCCTGATGTATAACCCTGATAGCTGTGACTGATTTTTACTTTTATGCCTTGTTATATATTCTTTTTGTTTATTTTCTTTTTAATTTATGGAATAAAATGAGCATTTCCATAACACATTACAATAAAAAGATGATTGCACATGAAACTGCAAATCTACCATGCATAACTTGCTATTTCCTCCAAACATACGACAAACTTATCATGCAAATTTCTTTTTTTTCTTCCCTTCCCCATTTACGATAGTAAGTACAATAGCCTGTAATTTCAATTATGAGTCATGTCCATATTTGGGTACTTGTGCTTATATCCTAAGCACAAGTTTTAAAAACTGTAGCTGCATATTCCTTTCAAAGTTATGTTGATACTAGCCTTTGATTTTTACTTTATATTCATAATCCATAATTTTTAAAGTGCTAGAAATCCCAAAGGTCTGAGATCTCCCTCTCTACTTCATAATTCTTGATTAAACCATCCTGAAGAGGAAAACGTATTCTGCTTGGTTTTGATTCCTCTGAACAAGATGTCCTTACCCCTCAACACACACACACACACACACACACACACACACACACACGATAAGCTGACTACCTGAAATCTTATCCTCATGAAGAATGATTCAGGACTTGATATTCTATATTATCTTAATTCATCCTCAGTTGCCTCTCTGCTCTGACTGGAGGGTTGAAGTATGAAGCACAAAACTCTTCCCAAAGCCTTTCTTTATAGAGGGCTTACAACATTGCTGGCAATTCCATTTTCCATTGGTTGCTCTGATTGCCTTTGAATGACTTCCCAGAATCACCATCCTTAAGTGGAGTACCCGACAGCAACCTGTCTTTCAGCTTCCTCTTATGTGTTGTCATCTCCCATTAGACTGTAAGCTCCTTGAAGGCAAAGATTATCTCTTTCGCTTGTTTGTATCCCCGGAGTTTAGCACAATGCCTGGCACATGGTAGATATGTTAATAACTTAATAAATGTTTATTGAGTTGAATAAAACTGAAGTTAGAGTAGGGAGACCTGGGCTTATTCAGCAGTATTTCCACTGACCAGTTGTATAGTAATGAACTAATCATTTCACCTCTCTAAGCCTCAGTTTATTGATCTTTAAAATGGGGATGTGTTGGAAGAGGGAGTCATCATATAATATAGTTCTAGAGCTGGAATGACCTTTGAGGTAATTTTGTCAATCAGCCAGATGAGGAAACTGAGGCCCAGAAAAGTGAAGAAATTTGCCCAAGACAGTAAGTGGCAGAGCCGGGATTCAAGCTGAGTAGGGGCAGAAAAGACTCAGTAACCATAGGTCAGAGTTGAGGTGAACCTGTTGTAACAAAAACCAGTGGAACACAAGAGAAATGGTGAGTGGGAAGGGGCAATGCTACCCAAGAGGCTACAAGGCAGGTCATCTGAGCATTGACAGTGTTCAATCCCTCTACCACTTTCCCGGAAGTTCTATGAATCTGTGGGTCACTGAAGGAAAGCTCAATCTTCTCCCCATGCCTATGGAATCCACAGTCATTTGATGGTGGCTGGTGTTGAACTTATTGGCTAAGTAAGAACTCTCTCTCTTTCTCTCTGTCTCCTCTACCTAGCTTTAATCAAGTAGCTCTCAGAAGGACATGACCCATTGGAGAAGTGGGTTGACTAAGGCACATTGCAGGTGAACAAAATATAAAGTAATGATGAAAACAGTGATGAGAGTTTAGACTGAGAGGAACTTATAGACTTAAAAAAAAAACATTGCAGTCAGGAGGATAGAAAGCCAGGCATGGTGTGCCAAAAGTTAGGTCCCTCTTGTGCTACATACCGGCTAAGTGAGCCTGAGCAAATCACTTAATCTCTCATGGTCCTAGATAATTCTGTAAAACTGTAACCGACCAAGAAAATATTGATCTGCTTTGATGGAGTTTGGGGAATATAGATAAATATATACAAATATATGTGTGTATATATAAATACATACACACACACACAACTCCTCCCAAAGCATTTGTTAGAGGTTTCACAGCCCTTCTGGTAATTCCATTTGCATTCCATTCATTCCATATGTATTATGTGTGTGCATGTATATATACATACATATACACATGTGTGTATATATATATATATGAAACTAAAAATAGGGAGAGAGGGAGAGAGAGAGAGAGAGAGAGAGAGAGAGAGAGAGAGAGAGAGAGAG
>NW_020949548.1:5935893-5943743 GCF_900497805.2 Vombatus ursinus | reverse complement strand
GAGAGAGAGAGAGAGAGAGAGAGAGAGAGAGAGAGAGAGAGAGAGAGAACAGCGCCTTCTATTTCTTATCAGCTTCAGAAACCACATCCCTGAAAGGGTAGGGTGCCTTAGACTAGTAAACTGTTCCTTTCCATCGTCATCATATCTTATGCCTCAGGGTCATCTATTGCCACCAAGCTTTGTGGCCTCATTTCCCGACAATCTACAGTCATGACAGCTGGTCATGCTGATGATGGTAACTGATATTTATATAGTGAGTTAACTTTTGCAAAAGTTGTTTTACACGCACTATCTTTTTTGAGCTCCACAATAACTGTGGGTGGGAAGTATTACCGGCATCATTATCTTCGTTTAAAAGAAGAGAAAACTAAGCTCTAGAGAGATTAAGCAACTTTTCCACGCTTCCCTGTAGCTAAAAGACGTGATTCAAATCTAGTCCTCCTGGCTTCAAGTCCAGTGTTCAAAGAGAATAGAGAAAAATGATCATTTCTACAAACTTATTCATCTTAAGGGTCAAATTCCCATTCATGGGAAATTCGTCGAGCCTTTGGGTCACAGAGGCAAATTCTAATTTGGTCTAATATTCTCTATTATAAAGCCCGAGGAATGAGTTACACAAATACCTTCCAGATCTTTCTGGATACTGACTCTGGGAAGCAGCCCATTTCTTAGAAGGTCCATAATCATGCCTGCTGTGACACTGTCTAGATTTCTCTATGCTTTAATCAACCACCTGGTGCCCCTTGGTATCCAGCTATCCCTGCCCATTCCATGCCCTCTGGTACTGGCAACGCTTGAGAGTCGTTGGGTGACCATTGTGTGTGAGTTTTGAGCCCCTCAAATGGCATCGATGAGTTTTCCAGTACAGAGCTGATCATCCCCCTGTCAGCCACATGCCACAAACCCCTCTCCCCAATGCTTCACATATTTGGCAGATGACTTCCAACAGGTGCAGTTGCGTCTTAAGAGGCACATGGTGGCAGTCCATCAAGATGGCCAGAGAGGAGAAGTGCCTTGTGAAGATCTGACATCTGCATTGTTATGCAGCCTGCCTATCACTGCCTGGCACCTAGAGCCCCAAGGCAAGGGTCCAAACAGCAAGCAAGGAGGCACAAAGCCATTGTGGCAGATGGACATCAACAGTCGCGGCCAAGAGGCTCGGCACTCACATCAAGGAGAAGCTGGGCAGGGGAGGGGCTCAGTAATTCAAGCCAAGAATATTAAAATAGCTATTTATCCTGGAATGATGAATCTCAGGTTCAAGAGCAATGTCATTTCTAATTATGGCCTGAGCCAGACTCCTTGCCCAGTGTGGGGAATCGATCCCACAACTAGAGTGGTTGGGGGCTTGGGTAGCCTGAGTCAGGACAGGATTTGGTAGGAGCCAACCAAATGGATCATTAAATCTTTATAGGGGATGAGCCCCTTTTTCCTTTGCCCAGAGCAGATGTGGCCTCGTTGCCAGATATAAATAGTGAGGAATAAGGATGGATAGCTCTTTGATCAAGGTGGTTCCCCTATTTTTCCTGAGTGAATAGGAAAACTTGGGAATTGTACAAGATTAAAATAGCATTCTGTTTTCAGAGGGAAGACAGGCTGAGTCTTGATTGGGGATACTGAGGTCAGAAAACAAAACAGGTGGGAGGGTTGGATGTGGATTTATACCATAAAAATATAAATAATTTCAGCAAATATCCCATAGGTTTAGAGCCAGAAGGGGCTTTAAAGGGCCTTCCTCATTTTTAAAGATGAGGAAACTGAGTCACAGAGAGATTAGATGATTTTCCCCAGGTCAAAGAGATACAAGGTACCAGAGTCAGAATTTGAACCAAGTTCTTCCTGACTTAAAATCCAATATTCTATTCACCATGCCATCATCTCTCTAATTGACTTTTTTACACTAGTCATTAGGTGGATAATCAAAGTTTACATAAGATACAATTCCTACCCTCATGGAGTTTACAGTCAGAGTTGGGGAGAGGCGACATACAGAAACAACTATAACAAAAAAGAATGGGTCTACATAGACAAAATGAAACTGAGCTAAATTTATTGACCTGATGAGGAAATCTGGGCTGAGTATTCAGTCAATTATTAAACAAACACTTAGTAAGCACCAATTATGCACCAGGAATGCTGCTGGGCATTGGAAATAGAAATTCAAAAGTGAGACAATTGAGAACCTCAAGGATAGCGAATAAAATATTTAATGGAGAGTGGTAGACACGAAGGGGCCACTAGGTGGCACCATAGCACACAGAGTGCTGGCGCTGGAGTCAGGAAGACTCATCTTCTGAGTTCAAATCTAGCCTCAGACACTCACTGGCCGAATGACCATGGGCAAGTCACTTCACTCTGTTTGCCTTAGTTTCCTCATCTGTAAAATGAGCTAGAGAAGGAAATGCCAAACCACTACAGGATTTTTGCCAAGAAAACCCCAAATGGGGTCACAAAGAGTTGAATCTTAGTGAATCGAGACAGAACAACAAAAAGACAGAAATGGGAGCCTTGGTCTAGGTAGTCACAGGGCTTGTGAAACATTAAACAGTAGATTGCTACGTCCTGCCCAGTAGACATGATAACACTGGCTTCATTAATTTTCCCTAAGCAGGAGGTAGAAGGTGAGGAAGGTGGTCCACCGGCAGCAGGGCAGAATCCTGGTAGATGGCTAGAAAGGAGGAAAGATGGTCTGAGACAGGCTAGATATAGAGAAATGATATGAAATGAGAATTAACTCACTAACTCTCCAATCCAAGGCAGTTCTACCCCCGGGTGAGTCCGAAAGACGAATGGATTCGCTCCCCCTAGACTGGAAAGCTGGGCCTGGGTAACCAAGCATCTATCCTCTCCTGGATTTCAGCCTTTCCCTCAGATGCCAGCTTGCATGATCCATGTCACTGATGCCATTAACCCAAGGGAGGCCTGAAATTGGCTCTGTTTCACTTCTGCCTTGGTCTTCTATGATATAAAAAGGCATTAAAGATACTATTGGCATTCATGTTTCTCTCTTACGGACAATCAAAGAAAGTTAGAAAGTAGGGAGTGTCCTTGTAATGAGCTCAAATGGAAAGAAGGAAAGCAAAGGTCTCCTTTCTATAAATTCATCCTCATTAAGTTACCCTTTTAAAAATGACATTGATTCCTTCTCTTTTTTTTTTTTTTACATGAACAGCTGTAATTTCTCAATGTCTCTGTTTCTATCTGTTTGTCTGCCTCTCTTTGCCTCTCTAGAGGCAAATGGTGGAGCAGTGGATAGAGCGCCTGGATTAGAGGCAGCAAGACATGAATTCGAATTTGATCTCAGACACTTACTACTTGTGTGCCCTTGAGCAAGTCACTCAACCTCTGTTTGCCTCAAGCTGTATAATGGAGATAATAATAGCACCTCCCTCACAGGGTAGACAAACATTTGTGATATCATTGATCTTCTTTGAAAGCAAAGGACAAAAAACAATCTCCCAAGGTTGTTGTGAGGATTAAATGAGATAATATTTGTAAAAAATGCTTAGTACAATGTCTGACACATAGTAGGCACTATATAATTTTTTTGTCTACCTCTCCCATACATACACACACACACACACACACACACACATACACACCTCTTGTCCCAAAGTAAAATAGCTGAAATAAAACAGCAACTAGGTGGTGCCATAGTGCACAGAATACCAGGCGTGGAGTTGGGAAGACTTATCTTCCTGAGTTCAAATCTGGCCTCAGATACATACCAACTGTGTGATCCTGAGCAAGTCCCCTGTTTGCCTCAGTTTCCTCATTTGTAAAATGAGCTGGAGAAGTAAATAGCAAACCCTTCCAGTATCTCTGCCAATAAAACCCCAAATGGGGTCACAAAGAGTCAGACACAATTGAAAAAGGACTAAACACAAACAGCTAAGTAAAACCAAACAACAGAGCAATTGTACCTGACAGCATACATCTATGTTCACCCAATTGTAGGTTTAAGCACTGGCAGGACACTCAAAGCCCATCCAGCCCAACTCTATAATTCTGTAGGTGAGGATATAGAGGTAGAAGGAGGGTAGGTGACTTTTCCAAGGTCACATAGGTAGTAAGCCTTGGAGGCAGAATTTGAACCAAAGTCATCTGCCTCCAGAGTTGGTACTTTTTCTACTCTTTGATACTCCTGTTCTGCTTCACGGAGATGGTTTCCTCTGTTTTGAGGAAGATGAAAAAATAAGTAAAAAGGCAGGGTGCTACAACAACAGTTTATTGAAAAAGGAGAGGCAGAAATAAATGTCACTGCTCTCCGCCGATCAACAAACATTTATCAAGTATCTACTGTGTACCAGGGACTGTGCTATTCAGTAGAGATTCAAAGACAAAGGGGAGAAATGTCATCCCCTAAAGAGCTTGCATTTGAGGTATCTAGGTGATGCAGTGGATTAGAATATTGGCTTTAGATTCAGAAGGACTTAAGTTGGAATCCTCCCTCAGACTTTTAATAGTTGTATCACCGTGGACAAGTCATTTAATCTCTCAGCCTCAATTTCCTAATCTACAAAATGGGTGTAATAATAGCCCATATCTCACAGGGGTGTATGAGGATCAAATGGGATATGATATGTAAACTCTGAAAACCTTATAGCCCGCTGTACTAATTATTTTACTGAGGAAGAAACAGAGCCTGTTCACAGATAAGTAAATATAGACTATATATGAAATAAATATGAAAATTCTTTGGAGGTGAAAAGAAGGCACTAACAACCAGGAGGGATCAGTATCAGAGTTAAGAAGAGAAGTTGCCCCCTGAGTGTTGTTGTTCAGTCATTTTTCAGTTGTGTCTGACTCTTCATGACCCTATTTGGAGTATTCTTGGCAAAGACACTGGAATGGTCTGACATTTCCTTTTCCAGATCATTTTACAAATGAGAAAAGTGAGGTAAACAGGGTTAAGCCACTTGCCCAGGGTCACACAGCTGATGTCTGAGGCCAGATTTGAACTCAGGAAGGTGAGCCTTCCTGATTCCAATCCTGGCACTCTATCCACCATACCACCTAGCTGCCCTGCTCCCAGAATGGGGCAGCCAAAAAAGGTGAGGGGGAAAGTGCTATAAATAGCCCAGCTAGGAGTCAGGAGAGTGAGGACCTATTCCTATTACTCACTTTCTTTATGACCTTGAATGAGTCATTTACCAACCCCCTTCTCACTTCATTTCCTCATCTATAAATTGGTGGAAAAAAAATACTTTGCTGTCAGCTTCGCAGCAAGAAGCAAATGAGATAAAAGCTATGAAAAAAATTCCTAACTGCCTTCAAAGCTCTGCTGACATACCACTTCCAGCAGGAGGTTTTTCCTTATCCCCTTCCCCGTTCCAGTTACAGGCACCTCCCCTTAAGCAAAAAAAAAAAAATTACGTTGTCTTTAATTTAAGCGTGTGTGTTTATGTGTGTACGTTGTCTTCTCCTGTAGAAAATAAGATCACTGAACAAACAAAAAAATTGTGCCAAAATACAGCACAAGTATTAGTTAAACGTTAGGGTTTGAAATTGTCCATTTCATAAAAATCCATGCAAGTAGTCACCTCAACTGTTAGATAATTATACCTCAATAAAACTTAATGTGGGCAAAAAAGAAAGAAAAAAAAAAGAGAAAATAAGGTCCCAGCGGGCAGAGATAGTTTTATTTTATCTTCATATAGTTAGTACCGAGCAGAGTGTCTCACACATAGTAGGCACTTAAGAAATGCTACTGATTGACTGAAGGCACCATATAATTATAAGATGATAGTATTATCAAATGAGATAGCATATGTAAAGCATTGTACAAACGATCAGGAACTCTGCAAGTGCTATTTTATAGCTGAGCCTTTGAGGCCAACAAATAAAGGCAGTTTCTCGGTATCATGAGAACAGTTATTGATGTCCTGTTTTACAGATGAAAAATCTAAGATTGGGAGTGGTTAAGCAACTTGGCCTAATTGTCAGCAAGAGACCCAGGACTGGCACCCCAGACTCCTGGTTCCTTGTCAAGCTCTTGCTTCCTGCTCACTTTCTAAGCTAACAGGGAGCTGCCTACATTTGGATCGATGGAGCAACGCTTCTCATTCTGGTCAGAAGCCCCTTCTGGGGACTGGGCTACATGGAGCTAGACTCACAAATCACCTGTTGAGGTCAATGATATTGACATTTTCTGCTTACTTAGGAGCTGCTCCGTCTACCAGCCACAGTAAATCTGAATTAGCCTAGTAGGGCATGTCACCGATGTTCCTTACTCCAGTGGAGACATTTGTCATGTCATCATCACGAGGTGAGGGGGCCTGACTCAATATAAATAAAGCAAAAAACTAGGCAACATCTTCAAAGTCCTTAAATTGCATACAGAGAGGATGCCAAGACTTAGGTTCTGTGCAGTTGATCATGACACCCTATTCATTCATTCATCTATGCATCTGTCCATCCATTCAACAAGCATATGTTATAGAAAAGCAGTATAATATACTAGGAACTAGGTGGTGCAGTAGATAGAGCACCTGACTCTAGGCCAGGAAGAAGTGAGTTCAAATCTGACCTCAGACGCTTACTAGCAGTGTGACTCTGGGCAAGTCATGTAACCCTATTTGCCTCAGTTTCCTCAAGTATAAAATGAACTGGAGAAGAAAATGGCAAACCACTCCAGTATGTTTGCCAAGAAAGGAGTTATGAAGGGTTAGATACAACTGAACAATAATAGCATAGTACAGTAAACAGAACCCAGGATTTGAACTCAAGAGAATGGGAAACTGAATCTTCTGATTCTTACCAGATGTGTGACCCTAGGCAAGTCATTTAATCTCCGTCAGCCTTGGTTTCCTCATCCCAAAATGGGGATAAGTATCCCTATATTCCCTATGCCCATAGATAGGAAGCCAGCTTCAGAACAATGAGCTCTACTTTCATGTATAACTTCTAACCCACAGGGACAGTATTCTTAGGCAAAATCAATGAAAGTAGCAGATCAGGCACTTTACTGAATTGGTAGAGGAATTTCCCCTCAATAGGAGTTCACTGTACCAATGAAACCAGAGATGTGGACAAAAAAATCACATTTCTTTAAGAAGACCCTCTATGTACAAAGTACTGGGCTTAACCCCATACCTGTTCAGTCAAAGCAATGTTGACAATTGAGGTAATTACTTAGATAATTCAAAGCGAAATACAATTATCCTTTAGTATTCTAAAAGCTATCAACACCTGCTTCTTTCTCCAGAGACTATACTTTAATGAGGGGGGAAGGAAATGCCTCAGAAGACACTCTCAGGTCTGTGCTAGTCAGCCCAGACAATTCATCATCATAAGCAGTTCCCATAGTGACAATCCTGCCTGAGGTCGTGCTCACAAACTCTTTCCCATAACCGATGGGCAGACAAGGCCAGTGAGCTCCCCAAGGACCCTCTCCACTCAGCGATGGTATCAGAGTTGCAGTAGTGCTCAGGTAATTACAAAGTCCATAGGGATGAAGTGTGCATCGCCATTTAAGTGACCTTGGTCATTCAAGAGGTATCTATGAGAAAAGTCAGAGTGGAGGAGAAAGAGCATCTAAGATGGCAGGGAACATGCCACCTTCCTTACGAGGCTTTTCTCGATTCCCCACACACACCCAACTGTTAATGTATTTCTCTACAAGGTTACCTTAGAACTTTTGAAAAGAAGCCAGCAGGGGCAGCTAGGTAGCGTGGTAGAAAGAGCATCAGCTCTGAAGTCAGGAGAACCTGAGTTCAAATTCGACCTCAGACCAAACACTTGACACGTACTAACTGTGTGACCCTGGGCAAGTCACTTAACCCCAATTGCCTTAAAAAAAAAAAAGAAAGAAAGAAAGAAAGAAAGAAAGAAAGAAAGAAAGAAAGAAA
>NW_020949548.1:5715653-5935883 GCF_900497805.2 Vombatus ursinus | reverse complement strand
AAAGAAAGAAAGAAAGAAAGAAAGAAAGAAAGAAAGAAAGAAAGAAAAGAAGCCAGCATCCTATTGCCACCTTGTTTTTGCTTGGTCATTTTCAGTAGTGTCTGATTCTCCATCACCCCATTTGGAATTTTCTTGGCAAAGATACTGGAGCTGTTTGCCATTTCCTCCTCCAGCTCATTTTATAGATGAGGAAACTGAGGCAAACAGGGTTAAGTGACTTGCCCAGGATCATACAGCTCTTAAGTGTCAGAGGCCAGATTTGAACTCATGAACATGAGAATTTCTGATTCTAAGCCCAATGCTCTATTCACTGAACCACCTAAATTCCCCTGCACCACCTTGATACCTCAAATGCAAGCTCTTTAGGGTATGACATTTCTTCCTTTTGTCTTTGAATCTCTAGTAAGTAACACAGTCTCTGGCACATAGTAAATGCTTGCTATATCTTTGTTTTAGCATGCATATGCATATTATCTCTCCCATTAGCATATAAGTTCATTGAAGGTAGGGGCTCTTTTACTTTCATTCATTATATTATGGTTGACCCAAGAAAAGAAGAAGGCGTAAGACCAATGCATTGATCATATAAGGTTGAACATTACATTTACCTGTATTTCTGTCTCATCCCACTACTAGACAGTAATCTTCAAGAGGGCAGGTACCACATTTTATCTAAACTTTTAACACTGCTCAGAATCTAGTACTTGACTGAACCACAGTAAATGCTCAGTAAATATTTGTTGGATAAATGAATAGACATTCTAGCCAACAGATTGAGGTTAGGTGTCTGCAATGATGACTTCAGGTTAATGACTAGAGATGAATGTGTTTGATGATGCCAGAATCTTATTGGCTCTAGTAAATTATAGAACCACCCACGCTGTACTTCTGGAAATAAATAAGTATAAGGACCATGAATCAAAGGTAACAGTTTGGAATAGAATTAATGAAGAGAATGAAGTAAAGAAATCTTTTATTTTTTTTTTTTTTAGAAAAAGGCAAAGAAAAATTTAAAACTAACAAAAAGAAACTGCAGGGAAGTTGAGGAAGGGGGATTTCAATTAGCTACTTAACATAGATAAAAGAGGGGAACAGTTAGATAACTATACAAAAAAAGCCAATTAATAAGTAAATCTCTAAAATTAAGTAAAATGGTAACAAATGAGAGGGGCTTAATGAAGAGAAGAGAGCCTTTTGGAAAATTTTAAAAGAGATCAAAAAATAATGGAAGAGGCTAAGTACTGTCTCTAAATGGAAAAAGGAATTTAAAAACTCCTAATTCAGAAAAAAAAAATCATTGTTAGAGACAATTGGAGGAAAATATAAATGTGACTGATAACTTTTAAAATATGAATTATTTAAGTAATCCAATAAATATAGAGGAGTGGATTATATTAGAAAATTAACCTCCATATTCTGTTGCTTATAAGAAACACACTATAAAGAATGAAATATAGAGAATAAATATGAGAAGCTGAAACAGGATTTGCTATGCATCAGGTGAACTCCAAAAGGCTGGAGTAGCAAATATTCTATCAGATGAACCCAAAATATTCAAAATACAAATAGAGGTAAACAAGTATATTACATTATGCTGAAAGGAACTATACACAACAAACCAGAATTAATATAAAATGTATATGCTCCAAAAGCATCAGCATCTAAATTCATAAAGGAAACATTAACTGACTTACTATAGGACCCAACAATACAAAATGACAGGCTATTTCAATGTCCTTCTCTCTATTTTGGACAAATCTAACAGAAAAATAAACAGGGAACACAGAAAATTGAACAAATTACTGGAGAAACTAGAGTTAAAAGATGTATACCATCTTCTAAATGGGACTGCTAAAAAATACACATCCTTCTCAGTACCACAAGGAAGTTTTATAAATTTGACTATGGCATAAGGCATGGAGTTATTTCAAATGAATGTGAAAAAGCACATATAGTAAGCATATCCCTTATAGACTACATTTCACAAGCACACACACACACACACACACACACACAAAGAAGGTAGTAATCCACTTCAGCAAGCACAAACAAAAGCACAGACTCAAATGGAGACTTAATGAAATCCTAAATAATGAGTGGGCCAAAGAATACATTATAGAGCCAATTAATAATTATAGGGAAGAAAATTATAATGATTAAAAAAACATTTCTAGGATGCAATTAAATCAGTCTTCAGGGGAAAATTTTTATCTAAAAACATACATTAACAAAATAAAAAGGACAGGATAATAAACAGAAAGAGGAACCATAGAAATAACAAACTAAAAACTGGTTCTTTGAAAAGACTACCAAACGTGGTACACCTTTAGACAATCTGATTTAAAATAAGATTACAGAGAACAAAATCAACAAAATAGCAAACAAGGTGAAATCATAACAAAACCAGAAGAAATAAATAGACATTTCAGAATCTACTATGCATAAATACAAGCTTCCAAAATTGAGAATACAAATAAATAGAAGCATAGCTTCCAAAATATAAAATAGCAAAAATAATAGCAGGCTAAACAGAGATCTCAAATAATCTACTCTCATAAAAGCAAATAGAACTAGCTTGAAAGTACTACCAAATACAAAAACTTTTGGTCTTGATGGACTTATAGGAGATTTCTATCAAACTTTTAAAGAGTAATTAATACTAATACTACACAAATTATTCTAAAAAATTGAGAAAGAACTCTGCTAAGCTGATTCTTTGAGACAAATATAGTCTTGATGCCTAAACCAAGAAAGGATAAAGCAAAGGAGAATTATAGATCAATATTATTAATGAATATTGATTCAAGAAATTCAAAGAATATATTATCAGACTATAACAATTAATCCAAGAAATCATTCATTATGACCAAACTGGACTTATACCATGGAGGCAAGGATATTTCAACATTAAGAAAATAATCAACATTAGTAATCAAATTAAAAACATAAACATACAAAACCACAAGATTATTTCAATAGGTGCAAAAAAAAAAGACTTTGACAATGTACAGCACACTTTTATGATAAAAAAAAAAAATACAAAATAAACAGTGAAAGACTTTTTAGTACCAGTAAAAATACCTATCTAAATCTAAAAGCAACAATCACATGCATTGGGAATACACTAAAAGCTTTCCCAGTAAATAAAGGAAGAAAGTAATAATGCATAGCCCCCCCACTATTATTTGATACATTTCTAAAATTGATAACAATAAGAAAAAAGCAGGAAATTGAAAGTGTAAAGGTGACAAAGAGGAGATAAAACTGTTCCATTTGCATATCAAGTGATCACTTACTTGGGAAACTCTAGGGGGTCAGTAAAGATACTAATTAAGAATTAACAGTATCAACAAAGCTGAGGGCTACAAATTAAACAGCATTTTCTTATAATCAATAGCATTTCTTTATAATAATTTCTTTATAATAATAATGATAAAATATACAAGGCAATAATAGAAAGGAAAATCACATTCCAAATAATTTTAAAACGTATTGAATACTTAGAAAAACTTCTGCCATTAAGCACAAAATACTTATATAAATTCAATTAGAAAGTCCTCCTTAATGCATTAAGAAAACTGGAATATCTGAAGGAATATTAACTGATCATGGCTGGTCTGGGTCAATTTAATAAAAATGACAATACTACCAAAGTTAATTTATATTTTTTCACATCATACAAATCAAATTATGAAAGGGATATTTTAGAGAATTCAATAAAATAACACTGGGGCTCATTGGGCAGGAAATGTTACATGGGCGGAACTACGATTTAGAAAAGCCATTCTCGGGGCAGCTAGGTGGGGCAGTAGATAGAGCACCGGCCCTGGAGTCAGGAGGACTTGAGTTCCAATCCGATCTCAGACACATAACACTCACTAGCTGTGTGACTCTGGGCAAGTCACTTAACCCCATTGCCTAGCCAAAAATAATATAATAATAATAATAATAAATGCTTGTTCCCTTCCCCTATCCTCCAAAATCACTTTAAAAAAAAAAGCCATTCTCTCAGTTGTGTATAGGGAACTCTGGGGGTCTCCAAGACTCTTTCACAGAGTCTAGAAAGTAAAAGCTATTTTCACAATAATACTAAGGTACTTTAATTTCCAATATGGGAAATATCAATAGATATAACCCCCATAAACAAAAACTCTTTTGAGGTCCTCAATAATATTTAAGAATATAAAGGAGTCCTAAGACCAAAAAGTTGGAGAGATGCTGCTTTAGAAAAATAATCTTGGATGGATTGGAATGCGGAAAGAGAGAAGAGAGGATAAGTACACCGCCTTCCACAGACCACTATGTAAAGCTTTTTTTAGGTAATGTGAATTTGCCCGATTCAAGGAGGGCGTGTCTGGCCCTTGGAGGTAGGAGGCGGGCACATGGTTCAAGGACACTTGGGGACTGGGAACAAAGAAAGGGAGGAGTATAAATAACACAGGGGGCAGGGCCAGCCACAAGAGGGCCAGGACAAAAAGAGGAAGAACAAGGCGGAGGGAGGAAGGGCAGCACAGACATGAACATAAACAGGAGAAGACAGGTGATGAGGAGGTCGGGGCAAACGGGATACTGTGGACAGACGGAAGACAGACACATGGGCGCCGACACAGGGGTGGGTGGACAGAGGGGCACAAAGTTCTCCTCCCTCGGTGACAGAGGTCACAAGTCAAGTCCCAGATCTGGTAGTGGTAGAGGGGTTGGTGGTGTGTCTATGCATCTTTTCTTCAACTTTCACTTAGAGGGATTTTTGGAGAGATTTTTTAGGGTTTTTGGGGGGGAAAAGATGGGGGGCTAGGAGGCTGTGCAGTACCGAGCATAGTGGCAGGAGGAGAGAGAGGGCACAGTGCAGTACAGTAAAGTTAACACAGGGGTGGAGTTTTTGTTATGTTTGTTTTGGAATGTGGATTTCTTCCAGAATTCTTTACCGAAGTTGAATGTCGAATTTGCAAGGCGAATTTACTGAATTTACACAAAGCTGGAACTGTCTGTATATATGATGTAAAGTAGAAATGGCAATATATTGGCAATCTAGGATGAATAAGAGTGAGGAGTCAAGGATGCCATAGACGTTTCAAGTCTGGATGACTGGAAGGATGCTGGTACCCTGAACAGTTACAGGGCAGTTGGGAAGAGAAGAGGGCTTGAGGGGAAAGATAATTACTTCTGTTTTGAACATGTTGGATCTGAGACGCCTCTGAGATGTCCAAGAGGCAGTTGGTGATGTATGAATGAATATCAAAAAAGAGTTGGGGGCTAGGTATATAGATTTGGAAATATCTGACTAGATATGATAATTGAACCCATGAAAATTTATGAGCCCACCAAATAAAATAGAATAAATAGAGAGAAAAAAGAAACAGAGACTTGGGGGGTAGTCATGGTTAGAAGGTGTGACATGAATGGAAAAATCAGAAAGGAAAAACTAGGGAGAGAGCAATGTCATGAAATCCAAGAAAGAAGCAAGTACCCAGAAGGAAAAGGTGTCAGATGCATCAAATACAGCAAAGAGGTCAAAAAGGGCCCAGAGCAAGAAAAGGCTGTTAGATTTGGAAAGTGCTCACTATGTGTAAGGTTCTTAGGATGGAAAAGTAAGATCTCAAGGAATGAACATTAAAATAATAGAGGGAGATGACATATTGGAAGTTTAATACGGAAAGTCAAATACGGAAAGGACCTAGTGGTCCTTAAGTTGCAGCATCAAGGCTGATGGTAATATATCTTCCTTAGTGTTGTTCCCATTGATAAAACTACAGACATGTGTCTGTGGTTTTTTTTAATTTAATTATCTTAATAAGAAAAAAATAAAATAAAATAAAAGCCTGGGAGTTCTATACAAATCATGTAATTTATTTTTATATCTGAAACTTTTCACTGATTTATGTAGATCTCACACTTCAGAAATACAATATAAAATGAAAGAAGCTATCTGGGAAGTTCACCATAGTTTTCTCATGAGGCCAGAAATATTCAGATTAGAAATAACAATTATTTACAGAAAAGAAGTTATCTCTAAACAGTGGCAGTTGTAATCACAACATGAACTTACTACATCGTTGATTTTTTTTATACCAACAAATAGCCCTAAAATACTTATAAAAAGCTCTCATGAAGGAAAACCCCAAGAAGTTTTAGAATGCTTAGTAACCAGGTATCCAGAGTATGAGATGAGCCGTTGGATCAGCAGCTGATTAAATTCATAGATAGATAGATAGATAGATAGATAGATAGATAGACAGACAATGTGTGTATGTGGATATATGTATGGATATACATATACACACATATACATATATATGTACACGTATGTATATGCAAACACACACTCTAGATGTTTTCTACACAGTCTGGCATAGTAGGTACAACACTCAAACTGGATCCACTTCTGCCTGCCTCAATACTTACTAAGGGTGTGATCATCAATGAACCTTTTAACTTCTCAGAATCACAATTCTGAATTACGTTGTCTACAAAATGAGGATATTGATACTTACACTGTATATCTCACAGGATTATCAAGTGATTATTAAGTCAAAATATTTCTGCCTATAAATTCCATTTGTAAGTCCTAATTCTGCCCTTTGGGTCCAAGTAAGAAAAAAAATCTAATGTTTTTTCTACATGATAGCCCTTCAGATAACCTAAAGTAAGCTTTCTACCACTACACACACACACACACACACACACACACACACACACACACAGAGTCAACTCCTCATACATCCCCACTTTCTTCAGCCAATCTTTGTAGCACCCATCCCACACCATCACTGTGAGCCTCTCCTGGAGAAGCTCCAGGTCGCTTCTTAAGAGGCAGCACCAGGAACGAGGCATAATTCCCTAGAATTAGTCTGACGGGGGCAAGGCGCAGCAGGACTACTGCTTCTTTCATTCTTTAGACTGTTTCTGGTAATGGCTCCAACGGCCATGTTATCTTTTTTTAGCATTCATATCCTGCTTTTTCATAAGCATATTTTTACTTTTATTGATTTTTAAAGGACACATGCTAAAGAATATACAACTCTTCAATTTCATATTCTGGGGGAAACGCAAATATCTTTACATGGCTGAATCAGTCATTGATTTCTCTTGACTGTGAGAAGTGAAAATCCGTTAAAGGATGAAATCAGATGACCGATAAAGTTAAACATATACTACCCACCACCCCAGTAGTAAAAGGAGAAAACTGTTCCTTAGGAAAGAAAACAGCTGGGTTCAAATTTTTGAAGATTGGCTTTCCACTGAGGATAAAGACCAGGCAACAGAAGGATGCAGGTAAGTTTTGGTTCAACATAAGGATCAGAGGTCTAGTGAGGAAGGAACCTCAGAGACCCTCTCCAGGGGTGGGGAAGCTGTGGCCTCAAGGCTCGATCTTTTGACTACATCCAAACTTCACAGAACAAATCCCTTCATTAAAAAGATTTGTTCTGTAAAACTTGGACTCAGTCAAAAGGCTACACCCAAGGACCTAGAAGACCACATGTGGCCTCAAGGCCGCAGGTTCCCCACCCCTTCGTCTAACCCAACCCTATTCTTTTTTAGATAAAGAAACTGAACCCAAAAGAGGTCAAATGTCTTGACCAAAGACACACAAGCATTAACTGTCATAGGGTCAGTCTTTCTTAGGCAAGATTTGAACCCAGGACCTCTGAATCCAATGCCACGGCTCTTTCTCCATTGTTCCAAGGAAAAACTTCCTACCTATTGGAGGTAAGAAAATAGAATGATCCTTAAAGTTTATAACATATTTCCTATATGTTAGTAGACATGTTATAGAACAGTGGGATCAAACTCAAATAGAAATGGATCCCTGTAGTCCATATATTGACTTAGAAAACTACAAATTAGCATTACCTATGTTTTACCTTATGTTTATTTATTTTGTGAAATATTTTCCCCATTACACTCTAATCTGGTTCTGACCATACTTGGGAGTTTTGCGGGCTGTGAGTTTAACATCTCCATTGTAGAGAGTTCAGGTTTTATGTTGCAGTTAGACTAGATTCCACTAAGGTCCTCTTCCAACTCTATGACTCAATAAATCAATTAATCAGCAAGCCATTATTAAGCACCTACTTGGGGCCAAGCATAGTGCCAACTAGCACTGTAGGTACAGAGACAAAAATGAAATAATCCCTGCTCTCAAGGAGCTTACATTCTCTTAGCTTTTCCCCTTAGGGCTTCGTAGTATTTTCCTTTATACCTGCCCATTATACTTAAAATCATAGATTTAGAAATAGAAAGAAGACCATTAGAGATCATTCAGCCCAAATGCCTCATTTTACAACAGAGGAAATTGAGGCCTAGAGAGATACAATAACTTGCCAAACATAGCACGTAAATGGCAGGGCCAGGATTTGATTCCCAACCTAATGCTTTTTCCTGGGCATATTATGGAACTTACTCTATTTACTCTATGTTGCATATAATATATCTCTTAATATATTGTAAGTGTCATGGAGGAGACTTCCCCTCCTCCCCCCAGTAGACTGTGAAGGCAATGAGAACAAGGACAAGTCGTATTTAGATTGTAATATTCCTAGTACCTAGTACAGTACTTGCTCACAGAAGACACATAGTTGTTGAATCTAATGACATCCATGGTAGAAACAAACCTGAGTTTGAATCCCAGAAAACCTTTCTTCAAAATCCTCGAAATTCATATATTGTACTTCTTAAGGGAACAGGATGGGGACAGAGGATGAATTCCGTACTCACATAATGTTAGCGCTGGGAGGGAGCTTAGAGATCTGGTATTTGTTGCTGTTCAGTTGTTTTCCAGTCATGTCCAACTCTTCATGACCCCAATTGGGGTTTTCATGGCAAAGAGAGTAGAATGGTTTGCCATTTCCTTCTCCAGCTCATTTTACAGATGAGGAAAATGGGGCAAACAGGGTGAAGTGACTTGCTCAGGGTCACACAGCTAGTAAGTGCCTGAGGCCAGATTTAAACTCAGGAAGATGAGTCTTCCTGACTCCAGGCCCAGCCTTCCATCCACTGTGCCAACTAGTTGCCCCAAGATTTGGTAACTAAAGCCCAAAAGAGGAGGTGACTCATTCAAGGTCACGTAGTAATTGACAGAGCTAGGACTCCAGCCAGGGTCTTTTGTGTGCAGTTGGAAAATCTTTCTATTAAGCCATGCTTCCTTCCCCCTTAAGTGCTTGTTAAAATAACAATAATGCAACCCACATTTATTTAATTGCACTGTTATAGTGACAATACTTTTTTACTCAACATTTCTGTGGAACACATACCAGTTTGTTCTCCTAATGTGCAAAGCTTTTTAGCAAAGCTTAATAGAACAAAAAAAAAGTAAATAAAATGGTCTTTTGATGCTAAGTTTCCAGAATGTGTATCTGTTTCCAAATGGTATAATTAGAGGTGCTAAGGGCAGGCAAGAAGGGGAACATGCTTACTTCCTTAAAGGTAATTAGTGTTACTTAGTCAGAAGATTGGATCTGTGATTCTTATGACATCTCAAAAAATGCTCTCCGAGTCAAAAAAAAAAAAAAAGCGGCATACAACATGGTAAATGGTGCTAATGGAAGAAAATACCTTCAGTGCTTTTCAGTGTCAGGGAAAATCATTTCAGATTGGATTGGATTTTTGTTATTTTCCCCCCAATAGTCTATTTCATTTATATCACTAGTCTCAACTTTAGCTGAAAGAAGACACATTAAGAATGTGCCTAATGGCTCTGAAATTAACCAACACAAAATCAAGATTCAGCAGTAGATCCATGGAATGTGGTCAATGTAGATAGCCAAAAAGGATTTGTTTTGGACGATGAGTCAATTGATTTGCTGGTGATGCTGAAATTCAGGGGAGTCTTATAAAATGTTCTATTTTGGGGCAGCTAGGTGGCGCGGTGGATATAACTCCGACCTTGGAGTTAGGAGGACGTGATTTCAAACCCGACCTCAGACACAAGATACTCACTAGCTATGTCACCCTGGGCAAGTTACTTAACCCCAAATGCCTCAAAAAAAAAAAAGAAAAAGATAAAATGTTCTATTTACCTATAAGATACTGTGGAGAATTGAAGCAATTATTATACAGATCATTCAATAAGGGGAAAAAATGCCTTACTAGTCAGGCAGCTTGGGGATTGAATCTTTGGAAACAGCATCTCAATTATGGAGTTCTTTTACATGTAGACAATCGTACAGAGCTGGAAGTTTTGCAGTTGTTCAAGGATTTATTGGCACAACTATAACAAAAAGTACTTCATGAGTCTAAATTAATGTATACCATATTTAACCTTGGAATTCTTCTTGCCACTTGTCCCATCTCTGACCTCTAAAATGTGAGTGGGTAACTCTTAATGCATTGAAGGTAGATCATACCACCAAGCCTCCCCCAAAAAAGGCTATTTTGAACTAAGAAGTTGCACAAGACAAAATGAAAGTATGCACCCTCCTTTTTCTATCATGTTTGCATTGCTCTGATCCCAGATATCATCTCTTCCCTGAAGCAGCTCCCTAGAATGCAAGGTTGCTACTTGGTTAGGTAGGATTTGTAGAAAGACTTTACCAACTCAGTGACATATTGAAGGACATTTTCATCTGTTAAATTCTGACTTTTTTTCTGAAATGAACTGAATAAATCTTTTGATCAAAGTGAAGAATTAAAATATAATGGGAGAGGGAATTACATAGAATTTAGCAGTCACAATATAAAGAAGCGAGAGCTTGGAATATGATATTCCAAAAGGGAAAGGATATAAATTAGAACCAAGAATAAACTTATTCATCTGGGCAAGTGACTTAATCCTGTTTGCCTCAGTGTCCTCATTTGTAAAATGAGCTAGAGAAGGAAATGGCAAACCACTCCAGTATCTTTGCCAAGAAAACCTCAAATGGGGTCATAGAATTGGACCCAACTGAAATGACTAAACAACAAAATTGTAGAACATTCCCCATGTAGTATGGATGTATATAACTCCCCAAAAGCTTATATGTCCCAAAAACCCATATCCTACTTCTAGAATTGTCACATCTCCAACCTGGCAAATAATCAGTGCTAGTCTGATCACTGGATTAGAGTTAATAGGGTTAGATTAGACTGTTTCAGGGTACTAGAGAGATCCCAGGAATAGATAAATATATTATCAAGATAGACAAGCATATCTTGAAATACTAAGTTTGAAGAAAATTAGAAAACTTCAGGGACATTCTACAAAATTAAATGAATTACCCAGTATTTGAGCAGGTCATAAAGGTCTAGAAGACCATTTACCATTTATTTCCTATGTCCTTCTGGACCACCTTGGATGTTGGCCAAAGGCCTAATTTGGTGAATATCCAATTTGTTATATGATTCTCTTTCCTTTTGCTGTGAATAGGCTGGTCTATAAGTAGTCCTATACCTAGGATAGCTAGAATCTATGTATCCCAAGATACATAGATTCTCCTTGAGGTATACTGAGCTATAGACAGGGGAATGGTAAGCCCATTGGACAGAATGGCACAGGTTCAGCCACTCTGAAAACTGGGACTTATTAGAGAAATATCACTAAAGAACACCTAGTAGTGGTTTCCCCTCCCCAAACTAACTCCTTGCACATAGACATAATCAGACCTTCCAAAAGTTGATCCACCAAGGCGAATGTATTTCATGACATTTTCTGAAGGAGTTCATATATGTTACCACACTCTGTTGCCCTCTGCCCATATTAGTGAATTCAGTTCCATATCACAAGATATGAAGGATCAAAGTTTCATAAATTTAGAGGTGAAAGGGCCCATAGAGCTCATCTAGTCCTAACCTCTAATTTTACAGAGATAAGGAAAAGGAGAGTGAGAGAGGATAAATGACTTATCCAAGGTCACCTTGATAGTACATTGCAGAGCCAGTATTCAAAGGCTTCTAACTCCTGACATTCTTTGAAGTGAGAGTCAAAAATCAAGTTGCTTTCATTAGCTACTCAGGGCTGTTTTATGAGTAGGGGATGGCTGAGAATGCATCTTGTCCTTCCCAAAGGCATCTTGACCCAGGATAACAGGATTCACTTGAAGTGGAGGTCCATGAACAGTTTAGTCATTTGCATGGGGCTAGAAACCACTGACCATCTGGTGAAAGAATCTAAGAAACTCGGCATCATGCAAGGAGACACAGCTGTCTCCATCTGCTTCTGGAGCCACTCTGTTACTATATGTAAGATTCCAAAGGTCCCAAGTAGTATAACCAGCTCTGTAATGGTCTCCTCCAAATGTCACTGTAATATCATAGTTTCTAGGGATGTTCTTTGAGCTATGTAGTTTGCACGAGGTCAGGGTTTCTTCTGCTCTTCGAGTCATTCCAGAGAATGGATTTTTAAAATTTGGTTATGAAACAATGTTGTTGAATCTCTGATCCTACCAAGGTGGACAAGAAGCCTCTGGATTGGGCCCAAGGGAAAGAACTCTGGATCATTGAGTGCATGACAAGTAAACAAGACACCAAAGAGGAAAGAGGGTGGGGTGGAAAGGAGAGGGGGAGGAAGAGGGGGAGGGACAGGGTCAGGGACATTAGCCAAGGGACTGTGTGGGAAATAGGAAAATAGGCATTTGTCATTTTGGTCAAAGACTATGTAAGCCAGCACAGAGACAGGGAGAAAACACCATGAAGGGATATGGAGGATATTGGCTGGCTAATCGTTTATCATTTGTCTCATGTTACTTTTCTGCACATGAAAGCATTCTGTGTTAGCGGTGGCAACCCCAGACAATTATATGTAAAACAGATTCAATATTTGATGAATCTCCAGAAGTTTTTAGGAGCCAAAGTATAAAAGAAAATATTATAATAATGAGAACTTCCCAGCTCAGGGCATACATTACCTTGTAACACAGTGAGCTTCTCATAACTAGAAGTTTTCAAATGGAAGTTTGATGGCATTAAGAGGAAGGTTAGGCATTATTTTCTGAGGCCTTTTCCATGATTCTATGATTGCAGAATCATAGAATATCAAAAATTTAAGGTCTTCTGCTTGTGGGAGCCAAGATGGTGGAGTAAGAGGTGAGTCTCTCTTACCCTCCCCTATTAACCCCTGAAAGCCCAGAAAATATCACCCCAGGAAAAACCCTGGAATAACTGAACCAGAAGAAACATGGGGTGCAGCAGTCCAGTAGCCCAGGTAGCTTGAGGAATTAACTGGAAAGGCCCCTCTTACCTTGGGGGAAGGGGAGCAGTACAGAACAGGAGGCATCCCAGCAAGCTAGTGGAAAGCCCCACCTTAGCACACCAGGAAGAGATCCTGAAGCCCAGGTGGTGGAGCAGGCAAACACCAACACCTGGACCCCCGAGTGCCTCACTCAGGGTGGGGGAACTGGTGGAAACCAGCTCAGAAAACCAGATGCCTTGGCATTCTACCAGCTCTCTGAGTACCTCAGCAAAACTAAGGAAAGCAGTACTCCAAGGGGCCCCAGGTGGATAAACACCCTACCACATCCATCTGAAATGAGCTGAAGAAAACAAAAAGAAGGAAAGGCCTGGGTGAGCAGGAAATCTCCAAGAGCCATACTACCCAAACCTACCCCTAGAGTTCCAGTGTTGCTGATTCCAGCCCAACACCAGGTAAGTTGTCAGAATCCTATAGCCAGCAGTTGAGGCCCCAGCACATAAAGCCAGTGACCAGGCCATAGGCTCCCAACACAAGAAGCTTGGGTCAGTGCCCTCTGCTCCCCAGCAGGAGAGCCCAATCTCTTTAAAGTCCAGGAAATAAGCAAACACCATGAGCAAAAAGAAACATACGATAGATTCTTACTACAGGAAGAGTGAAGATCAAGGCAGAAATTCTGAAGAGGACAACATTGTCAACAAACCCACATCTGGAACCTCAAAAGGGAATGTGAACTGGTCTGAAGCCCAAAAAGCCTTCTTAGAAGAGCTCAAGAAGGATTTTAAAAGTCAAATGAGAGAGGTAGAAGAAAAATGGGAAAAGAAATGCGAGGTATGCAGGAGAGAGTCAATAGCTTGGAAAAGGAAGGACAAAAATTAACTGTAGAAAACAAGTCCTTAAAAAATACAATTGGCCAACTGGAAAAAAAAAAGTACACTGAAGAAAACAAGTCCCTAAAAAATACAATTGGCCAAATGGGGAAGCAGGTACAAAATCTAATAGAAGAAAACAATGTGCTAAAATTTAGAATTGAGCAAATGGAAGCTAATGACTCTATGAGAGAGCAAGAATCAGTCAAACAAAAACAAAAGAATGAAAAAATAGATGAAAATGTAAAACATCTCACTGATAAAACAACTGACCTGGAAAATCGATCCAGGAGAGACAATTTAAACATTATTGGTCTACCTGAAAATCACGATGAAAAAAAGAGCCTGGACAGTATCTTTCAGGAAATCACAAAGGAAAACTGCCTTAAGGTCCTAGAACCAGAGAGTAAAATAGCCATAGAAAGAATTCACCCATCACCTCCTGAAAGAGATCCCAAATTGAAAATGCCAAGGAATACAGCAGCCAAATTCCAAAATCACCAGGTCAAAGAAAAAATACTGCAAGCAGCCGGAAAGAAACAATTTAAATATCATGGAACCACAGTCAGGATTACACAGGACCTTGCAGCTTCTATATTAAAAGACTGTAGGGTGTAGAATATGATATTCCATAAGGCAAAGGAGCTTGGATTACAACCAAGGATCAACTACCCAGCAAAAATGAGCATGATCTTTCAGGGGAGGAGATGGATATTCAATGAAATAGGGGACTTCCATACCTTCCTGATAAAAAGACCAGAGCTCAACAGAAAATTTGATCTTCAAATACAAGATTCAAGAGAAACATAAAAAAGTAAACAGGACAGAAAGAAACAACAGTTATTAATAAGGGTAAACTGTTTACATCCCCCTACAAGGGAAGATGACACTTGTAATTCTTGAGAACTGTATTGTTATTACACCATGTTAAAGGGGTATACGTAAAGGGGGTGGGTATAAATTGACTTTGATGTAATGATGGAAAAAAATCTAATCAGGTGGGTTAAATGGATCCAAGTAAGTGATTTAATCTGATCTAAGAAAATGTACTGAGAGAAAAGGAAAGGAGGAGGCAGACAAGGGTAAATTACATCATTGGAAAAGGCACAAAAACCTATTACAGCAGAGGGAAAGAAGGGTGGGAGATGAGCATTGTTTGAACCTTACTCTCATCAGATTTGGCTCAAGAAGGGAATGACATAATCAGGCATAGAAATCTAACATGCCCTATAGGCAGTAGGAGGGGAAAGGGGAAAGAAAAGGGAGGGGGCTAATAGAAGAGAGGTGGGACTGAGGGAGGCATGGTCTAAAGCAAAACATTAGTGAGGAGGGAAAAGGAGAAAGGAGAAAGAAAAGCATAAACAGGGGGAAAAGGATAGAGAGAAACACCGATAGTAATCATAATTGTGAATGTGATACAAAAATGTAATGGAATATTATTGTGCTATAAGAAATGATGAACAGGCAGACTTCAGATATACCTGGAAAGACTCGCATGGTTTGATGCTGAGTGAAGTGAGCAGAACCAGGAGAATGTTGTACACAGTAACAGCCACATTGAGAGATGACTGACTTTGATAGACTTAACCCCTCTCAGCAATACAAGGATCTAAGACATCTCCAAAAGCCTCATGATGGAAAATGCTATCCACATCCAAAGAAAGAACTATGGAGTTTGAATGCAGATCAAAGCATACTATTTGTTATTTTTTTTTTCTGCTGTGTTTTGTTTCCTCTTTCTGGTGGTCCCTCCTATTAGTTTTAATTCTTACTTATAACATCACTAATGTGAAAATATGTTTAATAGGAATGTATATGTGTAGCCTATATTAGATTGTATGCCATCTTGGGGAGGGAGGTAAGGAGGGAGGGGGAGAAAAATTTAAAACTCAAAAGCTTATGGAAGTGATTGTTGATAAATTAAAATAAATTAATAAAATTTTTTTTTTAATTTAAGTAATCTTAGAAGTTTCTTAGTCTAACTCCTTCATTTTATTGATGAGGAAACTGAGGCCCACCTAGATGAAGTAACTTTCCTAAGGTTACATAGCTAGTAAGTGGCAGGTATGGGACTTGAACCCATGTTTTCTGAATGCAAATCCAATGCTTTTTCCATAACACTAGTCTGCTTCCCAATAAGAGAGAAATTTATTGCTTAAAAAAAAATCAGTAGCAGCAGAGTTACCCTTTACTTAGAATATTTAATTCCAGAGAGGGTGGGGTTGAGTGCAGAAGCATATGCCTTGAAACTTTTAACCTTAAGGCATTGTCTGTAGAAAGCTGAGTCACTCCATAGATATGAGCTTTCTTTGATTTTACATATATGCATATTTGTGCCTCATGGTAGCCACCTTGGGGTGGTGGGGGGAGGAAAAAAAAAGAAGAAATTTACCTGATAACCTTATGATATATTTAAAAGGAAAAGAAAGTTTACATAACAGATTTGCAGCTTCATGTGCAATCTTTATTATTATTATATCATTATTATTATTGTTATTGTTACTATTATTATTATGTTATGGAAATATTTGTTTTATTCCATAAATTAAAAATAAAATAAACATTTTTAAAAAGATATGAGCATTCTCTTTATAATTTGCAGGACATCTTCACATACATTCTCTGCATTTCATTTCCCCCACACCCTGTGAAACTGGCAGCACAATTATCTCCATTTTACAGGTGATGATACAGAGGATCAGAAAGCTGAGGTGAACTTGCCCAAGGCGACATAACCAGTAATCATTAGAGAGAGCTGATCCCAAACCCAGAGTTCTTTCCTCTAGACCACAGAAAACCAACAAATGACCCTTCCTAAATTAAATATCACTGAGTGTCCAGTTAATAATTATAATGCAAAGTCTAAGTCTTCCCTTATCTACTCTAGTGAAACCTTTCTCCATCCCAAAGAAGAAATGATCTTGAGGAAGTCTAATTGCAGAGCACTTTCAATTAGGAAGAGACTGACTTAAAGATGATGCTTTCTTTCATTCATGAGTGAATGGAGCTTGAGATCTCTGCAATGTGCCCGTCTCTGAGGTAGGTATGTTCTCAAGGCTGATTGCTCTCCACTGATAATTCCATTTTCCTAGATTCAGAGGCACATAAATGGTCTTGATTGGGTGCTTGGTCAAATAGACTGCTTTAAGGCAAGCTGCTCAGAAGGGCATTTGACGAGTTCTGCATCCTTGGTTCTCCACAAAAACACATCATCAGCTCAATTGATGGGTTTCAGCTCCAAATACAGGTTGAAATGTCATCACAGCATCCACCATTCCACAATCGGACTTGAAAGCATTCCTGACCTAATTCATTTCCATTTTCCATTTTTTATAGATGAGGCCTCCAGAGCAAAGAGAACAGCAGATCTTTATTACTGTATTACACAGAGCAATGATAAACATTGCTTCTGCAAAGCTCCCAGAATAGGAGGCAAGTGATACGATCTAAAGGGGACTGTCAGAATGATCTTTTGCTAACTGTGTCCTGGGTGCTTAGAGGAGCCTAAAAATATTCACACGCACACATACCCAACTACCCAAATACATGTGGGAGAAGGAAGCCCAGGGAGAGGTCAGCCATTTGTTATTTAAATAGAGCATTAATGTAATAGAAGGTATTTGCTTGTTTCAGCAAGACCACAACCATAAACTTTGCAGAGTAATATCTTGCCTTTAATAGCAGTGCTCAGGGATCATTAGAGGCAGTCACGGCAATATGTCCAGGGGAATAATGGATGGCTGTGCCGTCCAGAATTTCTCATCCCACATTACCATTATTAGAAAGTTTTTAAAGGTGACCTGAAAGGGACAAAATACCAACTATATGACACTTTCCACAGCACTTTGTACTAACCAATGATTCTACAGAAAGCAGGAGGGCTGACATCTTCCTAAGATGTTTACAGACCTATCACACAAGGCAGTGCAGCATGGTAGGCTCAAGCCTGGAGTCAATAAGGTCTTGGTTCAAATGCCACCACTGACACATCCTTGCCCTGTGACCCTGGGCAAGTCAATTTTTACAGTGCTTTCCTTGGATTTACCTAGTAAATCACAGATGGATAGCAATATGCATATGTAGAGGGAGTTCTCTGATAAAAGCACACAATTTTCATGTATTAACATTATATGCCGGTTACATGAGAAGGGATCCTGAGGAGTGAAACTGGGTCTCAAAAAGATTAAGTAAGTTATTCAAAATCACACAGCTAGTAAGTGATAGGGCCAGGACTCAAACCTAGAAAATAAGATTTATGTTCCAGTTCCTTTTCTGATTATGCATCACCTCTATAGCACTTCTCATATCATGCTGTTGTTTGATGACATCTCCCCAGTCTAACAGATGAGAAGTAACAACCTAGCACTATAGATAAAGTACCAGTTTTGAAATCAGGAGGACATGAGATTCAAGTCCAACTGACACATAGTATCTGTGTGACCCTGGCCAAGTCACTTACCCTCTGAGGGTTCAAGATAATCCTCTAAGCCTATAAGTTGCACAGAAGGTACTATCCCTGCATTGGTAGAGAGAGTTTCCTTACCTGAGAGTTCCCTATGCCAAAGAAATCACAGGGGCAGCCCCTAGCCCCTTCCAATTGACAAAAATTGCAAATTGCTTTCATTGATGGAAAAATGAAACAGGGACATGAATCTTTGCCATGCAACAGGATTAATGACAACAGTCACCGGCATGGTTCCTCTCAAACACTTCTAGCTATTTCTCACATCTCAAACCTTCAGAGTAATTTCCACAGACTGACCCTAGGCAAGTAGGGGCAGGGGGTAGTCAACGGGGATTGAATGAGGAAGGAGCAATAAATATCCAAAAGTCAAATGGAAAAGAGTTCAAGTCTTATCTTTTTTCCCTAGCCTCAAAAAGACTCAGTAGTAGATGATGGGGTCACAGGACCTACATCATCAGGGGAGAGAATGAAAGGAAATTCAGCAACTCTCACCCAGTTAGAAGCTATGGCTAAGGATTCCCAGTGGAAGTGAGTAAAAGCAGAAGGAATCTTTGACTTTCTGAAAGGCTCTTTTAAATACCTTCTGAGTGGGGATGTTGATTAGTACTAATAAAGCTAAAAATACATCAACTGCATGTTGTCCCTGGCTATCTGATCACAAAAATTGCAATACTTTCCTGTGAAAAGGGATACAGACTTATTACCTCTAAGTATCAATGGGAGAGAGACTCAGGCAACAAAATACTTTCAAGAGAGTAACACTGAACAAACTTGGAAATATCAATGATGGAATGCTGAAATTGATGTATCAGGGAAGCCCAAATCCAAGCACCAGAGAAGGGGGGGCTCAATAGTTCAGAGCTGTGATACTCTAGAGCAAACCCACAGTGTGTCCTTCATGGTTTCAATGAATCATGCAATTCAGGGGCAGGAAGTTCAATTTTCTAAGAACCCCAACTTCTGTCCTGCTTAGAGATTGTGAACTCCCTGAGAGGAAGGACCATCTTTTGCCTTTCTTTGTATCCCTAGCACTTAGCATAGGGACTGAGTATAATAAGCACCTAATAAATGCTTGTTGACCAACTATATTTGAGTCCCTTAGAAAAGTGAGTTTTGGAGGTGGAGCCAAGACAGCAGAGAAAAGCCAGAAAGTTGCCTGAGCTCTCCTCAGTTTGCCTCAGAAACAACATTAAATCAAACCTCTAAATGGATTCTAGAGTAACAGAACCTACAAAAAGATGAACTGAAACAATTTTCAAGCTTAAGATAATTTAGAAGGACTCCAGGAAAGGTCTGGCTCACTTGGGTAAAAGGGGAGTGCAGCCCAGCACAGATGGTGCCCAGGCAAACCAGAGAGAGGCTCTTAGCCACAGCTAAGGTCCCTCAGTCCTGGCTCAGCGGGCTAGTGGCACAGCAGGCCAGCTATGAGGCCTGCAGCCCCAGCACAGAAGGCAAGATGCGTGCCCAGGAACCCCAGCACAACTAGGCTGGGCCACCCTAGCGCAGAGCCTCTGGTACAGAGAGCCAGTGACCTGGCCCCCAGTACAAGAAGCTTTGGACAATGCCGCCTGTGCCCCAGGAGCACAGCTCAACTTTAAAAGTCACAAAATAGCCTTTAAAATAAATACAAAACAGAAAAAAGCCCTCACCACAGAAAGCTGCTATGGTGACAGGGAATATCAAAACACAAACTCAGAAGAGGACAACAATGTCAAAATGCCTACATGTGAAGTCTCAAAGGGGAAGATGAATTGTCCTCAATACCAAAAAGCCTTCTTGGAAGAGCTCAAAAAGGATTTTAAAAATCAAATAAGAGAGGTTGAAGAAAAATTGGGGAAAGAAATGAGTTATATAAGAGAGAATCAATAGCTTGGAAAAGGAAGGACAAAAATTGTTTGGAGAAAACAATTGCTTAAAAAATACAATTGACCAAGTGGAAAAAAAAAAACAAAACACTGAAGAAAACAACTCCTTAAAAAGTAGAATTGGCCAAATGGAAAAAGAGATACAAGAGCTAACCTGAAGAAAATAATTCTTTAAAAATTAGAATTGGGCAAGTGGAGGCTAATGATTCTACGAGACATCAAGAATCAGTCAAACAAAATCAAAAGAGTGAAAAAATAGAAGGAAATGTAAAATATCTCATTGGAAAAACAGCTGACCTGAATCCCAGGGAGAAGCTATATAGGAAGGTGGCAAAGTTTTCTTTTTCTTTATATGGGCATGGCTACAAGTTCTTTCTGTATTCTTTGTTACATTATAAATGTATGCTATATTCCATGCCTTGCTAGCATCCATTGCTTACAAGCAAACTGAACAATCCTAGGAGAAAGACAGAAAAGAGTCAAATTTAGAAATTTCCAGGGTCTAAGCCATAGTCAGTCAAGGTATAAAAACAATTCGAAAAGATGATTAATTACTGAGAAACCTTCAAGATTGAACCTGGTTGGCCTGAGCCTGGGACTGTGGTTCTGGGCCATGGATTCTACTTTAAGTTAAAACTTAAATGGGGTGGGTGTGGGAGGGAGTAGTTTTAGGTCAGGAAAGCTAACCTATGGTAGAGATATTATAGGCCGAAGCCTTTATTTTACCAACCGCAATTCAAATCCTGATGAGTTCAAGTGAATTACATGAACTCACAAAGATAGTGCCTAAACTCTTATCTTGTGACTCTAAATACAATGTCCTTCATCATTACCACAACTACATCCCTTGGATTACAATTTCTTCAGTCAGGACATTTGCTTTGTGAAACAGAACAATAAGAGAGACATTAAAGTTGATCTTCCTCATTAGGTAAATGAATAAAATGGGAGTTGGTGATCACTCAGGCCAGATTAGGAAACCAAATGCCCCCAAATCTAATTTTCAGGAAAAGTTTTCATCTCTATAATAAAAGCCTCAAAGGAACACATTCTTAAGCTGGAATGTTAACTGTAATTGATTATATATGCTCTAGTGCTAATAATTTTTAGAACACACAACTCATTATCAGGTCAAGTCACTTGAAACGAATCATTTGGAAAGGCTTAAGAAGCAAGCAAAGCCTTCTACTTAGAGCTGACACCCATTTCTTCCAGTCCCAGAATAGTTATTTAGGATGGATGCCCCATTGCTTCTAACCAGTCCCTTGAAATGTTAAACCAAGAATCACCTGCATCTATCAAACACCCTTTTCTCCCAGCAGGACATTAAGCAGCCACAGAATTTCCAATTTGCTGATTTGGGGTTTGGAGCACATCTGAATGCAAGAATGAAAGCCAATAGTATCTTCCAAGATACAAGTAATAAAAATGATTTGAGAACAGGCCATTTAGAGAAGTTGATACCTCACAAAAAGCACCTGAGATGTTATTGAAGAAAGACCATCACTAAGCAAAATGTCCAGTGGTTCTCATTTCTGGTGGTTTTTAAATCTTTCTGTAAACACTGTGGTTTGCTCCCCTTAGTGAGCTGAATAGGAACTGGGATGGAGTTCTCCACTGCAGAATTTCTACCTACTTTTCTGAGCTCAATGGAATATTGCTGCAGATATGAAAGGCAAGGGAATGCGTACTTTCTGGTAGCTCCAGTTGCCCCTAGGCACTACTGGCAGTCAAGACAAAAGAAGAAAGGACAATTCCTCAGAAATACAATCAAAGATATCCATCTATTAAGGCTAGACTGAGGCCTGTTCTCATCAGTGGTCACTGCCTCACAGGACCTGACCAAGCCTCTGATGGCCCTTCTGCCACCTACAGACACAGACCAATTATAAAAACTGCCAGTTGCTGACTTCTGGATAAATCCTATGCAGAAGGGCATATGTTGTGTGGAATTGTGGAGAGGTAAGAACTGATCTTAGTCTGGAAGGAGACCAGGGAAACTAGAGGTGGATGTGAGGTGACAGAATATTCCAGGCAGCAGAAAGGCATGAAGGCACCACAGAATGTGATGCTTGAGGCATTGTAAATAGACCAGTGTACCTGGATTCTAGAGAATGTGGAGGGGAGGAAAGTGTGTGACTAGAAGAAGTCAGTTGGAACTAGGTCATTCAGACTTTTAAATGACAAAGATGGGTGTTTTTAATTGCTCCTGGGGGTAGTGGAGATCTTCTAGAAATCAGCGAGCCACAGGCCTGACAGTGACAATATGCTTTTGAAAACTCACTTCTGACATTGTAAGCCAAGTGGAGAAGGCATTGGAATGGAAGAAAAACTTGAGGCAAGGAGGTCAGGGAAAAGGCAAGGCAAATGAGGGCCTGAACCAGAGTTGTGGCTAGATAAAGTGGAAATAAGGGAACATACATGTGAAATGTTGTGAAGGTAGAAATGGCAAGATTTTGCAGTGGATTGACTATGAAGGGTGAATAATAGTGGTGACTCAGGGATAACACTGAGATTATATACCTGAATGAGTGGGAAGATGATACCTTCAAGAGTAACAAAGAATTTTGGAGCAAGGGAGAATTGGGGGGAAAAGATGAGTTATGGTTTGGACATGTTGAGTTTATGGTGATGTCTACAAGATATCCAGTTCAAAATTAAGCAGTGAGGGTGTATGACAGTAGCCTACAGGGGAGACTAAGGCTAAATATGTAGATCTAGGCATTATCTGCCTAGAGCTAATCATTGAACCGTGGGAGCTGATGAGACCTCTGAGAGTAAAAATCCAAAAGAGAATAGGGCCCAGGACCCAATCTTTAGGGGATACTCTCAATTAGTGGGTATGACATGAATGAAAAAGGAACAGTCAGAGAGGTATGAAGAACCACCAAAGGGAAACAAAGCCATGAGAACCTAGAGAGGAATTAATACCCAACAGTGTCAAAAGCTAGAGAGAGGTCAAGAAGGATGAGATAAGGCCATTCCATTTGTCAACTAAAGATCATAAGAAGCCTGGGAGAGGTCAGTTTTAGTCAGATGATGAAGTAAAAAACCAGAATAAAGAGGATTTAGAAGAGAGTGAGTGGAAAGGAAATGAAGACAGTGCTCTCAAGGAATTTATCCATGGAAGGTCAAGAAGAACAAGACCTTCTTCTAGGGGACAGCTCTTTAATAATTAAAGATGGCTTAGCGTGTCCCCTCTGAGTTTCTGCTTCTCCAAGCTAAGCATTTTCTACTTCCTTTAATGATCCTCAAGTGGCATCTTGCACCACAGGCTTCCCTCCTGTAGATAATCTTCAGCTTATCAACGTCTTTCCTACAATATGGCACCATTACTTCTCCAGTTGGCACTCCCTTATTACTTGTTTAAACTCTACATATCTAATGTCAGTGAATTGCACTTCTTCAATGGAAGGGACATCTGGAGCCTCCGTTCTTTTAAAGCCCCAACACCATGAATAAAAGAGATGTCCAAGTTATTCCTACTGGCATGTCATGGTATCACATCCCTGATGTCATGGTCCTCTTTGAGAAAGAAGGACAAACAACAGCTGGAATTGAGACTATAGGAAATCTTTCTTTGAGTCAGTAGGCTTGGAGTGACAAGGCCACCGTGTCTGTCAACTGAGTATGTGTAGGAGAGACAACAGGAACAGATGAGTTATTGTTTCTGATTCCCCTTCACAGAGAAGTTAGGAGGTATGAATCATATAAACTGATTTGAAATATCCTGATGAAGCATACTTCAAAATGTCCTTACCAAACACAGGCTTAAGTCGCAGCAGTGAAAGCTAAATTGTGTTCTATGAAACAACAGAAAGTCTTATTGCTTGTACAGAACCACATTCTGCCCTCACTTACTCATACCCAATTCTCCCCATTTCCAGGATCATATTTCTTCAGGCAGGAATTAGAATAATGACCATCATTGCCTTGGCATTTCTATGTGTTTCTGGACGAGCGGTTCCAGTTTCAAATTGCAACATAATTCAGGATTATCTTTAAGACAGTTTATTTGCCCCAGCATATCAGAAGATGGTGTCTTTCCTTACAAGTCTGTGGCAGTTGATGTAAGTAGATGCTAATACAGACTGTCTAGATAAAATATCTAGCATCATCGGAAACATTTCTATCAGATCTTGACTCTGATCCTTTCTCATGGCAAGCAGAACTTAGTATTTCCTTCCTGTGGCTATGAAAATCCAAAATTTAGTGTAGCATTCCGTTTTGTGGACTAAGCGACATATTCACGACTGACAGAGTTGTAAGTGACTCTGGAGACCATCTAAATAAGCCCCTTCATTTTACAGTTGAGTAAGCCAAAGTCCAGAGATGGCAGGTGACCTGCTCAAGATTACATACCTCATTAGTGATAACACAGGGACAAGAATCCATTTTTCATGATTTGTGACATCCACCCAACATGATGGGGCTTTCCTTTCTTTCTCTTGGCATTACCAGGATACAAGAGAAGTTCTCAAGCTTTCTACCTGTCTACCCTTAACCCAGTCACATAAATAGCCCATCTTCCCCTTCTGGAAGACATTTCTTCGGTGGCATCTTTTATATCTATTCTTTTTCAGAACTCCTTGTTGGTTATATGGACTTTCTGCTCACATCTACCTTGGTTTTCTCCATGATCACTCTGATCAAGGAAATCCGAGGTAGAGTCCAAGTTGAAGAGAGGATCTCTGTAGATGGGGAAGTCCTCCAGATGCTCCCATTTGTGGATGACATTGTGCTCGCTGGATCAAGCCTTCTAACTTTGCAGATAATTTTGGAAAAGATATAAAACCACTCAAAATAATTTGACCAGACCATGTACACAGAGAAAGCCAAGTGGATAAATAATGTATCTGCTTAGATTACGACACATGATTTGATGAACAACCTGAAGTGTGTTTGTCAGTATTAAGCATGTATATCTGGTACCAACAGTACAGATGCACAATGATTTGGACCCAGAATCATATAGGAGCAGGAGAATAGCCTGGGTTACCTTCAGTAAATTGCAAAGTTCCTTTAATGAACTCAAGTTTCTTATGGAGACAAAATTATGTCTTTTTAATAACAACATTCTACAAACTTTGTTGTATGACTACAAGACATAGAACACAATAGTCTCTAAAGAACTGAAAATGGTCTTTAAAGTTAATTCAATGAGAGCCTTATACATTAAGGTAAGGAGAAGCAAATACTGTGTTTTAAACAGAATTTTCCCAGCAATTAAGATTTATAATGAGTGGCAGTTTAACAGCCTTGGAGTCAAGATGACCTAGGCTCAATTCCTTCCTCTGATGCATATTAGCTCTGTGACCATGGGCAGTTCACTAAACCTTTTAATGCCTTAGGCAACTCTCAAAGATCTTTATTATTCAAAGTAAGAAGTCCCTGCACCTACAAAATCATATGACACCCCCCCCAAAAAATGTGTCTGTCTTGCTTTTTGATTCCTGTATCTGATCCATACAATCTAGCCAATTTGGCGAATTTTATAATACTTCAAGGATCCATGATTATATCAGAATGGGACAAACTCAACAGGGAAGGGGGAGGAAATAATGATATATATAGTGCTTAGGGCACTTAGGTGGATGGGACAGCTAAGTGGTGCAGTGGATAGCCAGGCCTAGAGTCAGGAAGACTCCTCTTATTGAGTTCAAGTCTGGCCTCAGATACTTACTAGCTGTATGACCCTGGGCAAGTCACTTAACCCTGTTTGCTCCAGTTTCCTCATCTGTAAAATGACCTGGAGAAGGAAATGGCAAACCACTCCAGGATCTTTGCCAAGAAAACCCCAAAAGGGTTGGACACAACTGAGACGACAACAAAGGCAACATAGTACCCAGGCAGGTACTATGTTAATTGCTTTTAAAAATATTATCTCATTTGATCCTCACAACAACCCTGCAAAAATAGGTTCTGTTATAATCCCTATTTTGCAGTTGAGGAAACTGAGGCAAACAGAGGTTAAATGACTTGCCCAGGGTATCTCAGTTTGTATCTGAGGCAAGATTTGGTCCTGATCACTGCACCACCTAGCACCAGCAAAATCATGAGCCATTGACAACTTAGTAGATGGTCTTCAGGAGTACTTGAGGCCAACATTGTATCATATCATGCTGCTCATGCTATCTCAAGTCGAGTAGGCTGCTCCTCAGATGGCATGTCCACAGGCCAAAACCTATACTCAAAGCCTTTCCAACTTGGCAGAACCTACCAAGACTTGAACTCTATTGGCATGACCTTTGAGAACACAAGGTCACTCCCATGACACAATCAGCCATTGCAGTAGGAATCTAGTAGAAAAGATTTTGTCACCTGAAGAAATCCCATCTCCTATTTAAGGAGAATATAATGAGAAGCTAAGGGAGATGCACATAATTACAACTCCCATTTTTATACTGATGTAAGGTTTACAAACTACTTTACAGATACTATTTCATACTGTCAGAAGAACATAGTGAGGCGGTCATTGTCTTCATCTCCATTTTATAATGATAGAAACTGTGATTCAGAATTTAAATGATTTGCTCAAAGTCATATAGCTGACAAGGGTCCCAGAGAGGATTTGAACTCAGGTCTTCTTGATTCCATTCCCTATGTCAAGCTGGCTTCGGAGTGAGAAATATCTATATTTAAGTCCTGCCAATGGTGCAGACTGATTGTATGACCCTGGTCAAGTCACTTAACTTCTCAGTGCCTTAGACTATAACCTAAAAGTTGTTGATTTCTGTCACTCAAGGAGTTTCCATATGGAGGTCCCCCAAACCAGTGAAAATACTGATGTATTTTTAAAAATACAAAATGAAGTTTACTATTGCAAATGATAAGCCTTTGGGTCATTTATCAGATTACCATAAAAAAGAGCCTTTCACTCTTTTTAGGGGGGCAAGGATTGCCTGTAACCTAGAAAAGGGGTAAAAGCTTCTTTGAGCTACTCTTACTCTGTAAAAGAAGTAGTGTGAAATGCAACACTCTTATTTCCATGTCAGTTGCTAAAAAATAGCCTCAAAAGTTGTGCTCTTGTCAGGTTTCATAATTAGTCTACCTCAACATTTGTCTGCAAATAGCACTGTTAATGACTTAGTCAGTAGCATCAATCTCCCTTCCCCTCTCAATTCTGTGTTAAGATAAGAATTCCATGTGGTGCTCCTCTTTCCCAGACGGCAGAAAATGCCAAAGTCTTTGTAGGGTCAGGCTTATCCAAATCAAATTTTCTGGTTGGCATTCAGTATTAAACTCAATTTTGCTTCATTTCCTTTGCTTTAAAAAATATGACTGGGAGAGAAGGATAGAATTTAGAATTCTAGAGGAATCTATGGGATTAAATAGAATTTAAGATTCTAGTACATGAATTATGAAAGAATATTGAAAAGTATTTTACTGAAGTAGTTAAGAAATCAGAATTTCATACCATTAAAGGCATGTGCTCTCCACCACCACCACCAATCAGCAGCAGCAATAATAATAATAGTAAGTGAATGTTTCTTTTCATGCTATGTTCATAATCTTCATACTGAAGGTAGAGCCAAATTAAAAATTTCAGCACCTAAAGGGGTGGAAAGTTCACCTGGGGCACAACTTCAGACAAAAGGAAGCATACCCCAAAATACCACAATCTTTCTGTTAGTAAAGGACTGACTATTGCCAGAGAGGAGGATTGTGGGGGAAGAGATGGTCAAGGGTAAGACTTTTGAGTAGTAGAAAATTCTGGAACACCATGAAGTTGCTATGCTATTGAAAGAATGGTGGTTATCAAGGGGGAAGGCTCAGGAAAAGGCTAGGGGAAGAAATCTCACATTAGAACAATATTTTCAGCACCCAGGAGTTTCCTTACACTGGTTATGGCTCTATTTTGAAGTAAGAGTCCCTAATTTCCAGCATGGGAAATTATTTGCTATCAAATTATTCTGTTTCATCGCAACTGTGTGAGCTATGCAATTGTCTCCATATCTGATCTTGCTATTTTCAAACCTAGATGACGCAGAGGATAGAGTACTGGCCTTGGAGTCAGAAAAACCTTAGTTCAAATCCTGCTTAGTGTCAAGGTGATTCTGAGCAAGATACTCAACCTCTCAGCTTTGATTTCCCTTTCTGTAAAGTGAGTGGATTGGGCTTGATGGCCTCTAAGTTTCCTTTCAGCTCTAAATCTATGATTTTATGATCCTATGAATCTTGAATTCAATCCACATTTGTAGAGATTTGGGGAAGGAGGGTGGGGATAGGCATGGAGTGGGGGAATGCAGGGGGAAAACAAATATGCTGTTACAATTTGTCAATCAATAAACATTTATTAGGTAAATACTTCCTAGCTTCCAGGCACTATGATATGCTCTGGAGATACAAAGACAACAGTGAAACACTCCCTACCTTGAAGAAGCTTACATTTGAGGAGACCACAGGTATGTACAGTTCTATCAAGTGGCACTGCCAATCTTCAAGCTTCCCTACCTAGAAAACATGGAGTTGCCTTTGATTCTCACCTTTCTATCACCTTCTACATCTAATATAGCAAGTCAACATTTGGCTTCCTTTAAACTTGCCACCTTCATTCAGTGACATCACATGGGTTACTGTAACAACATCCTAGCTAGACTCCCTGCCGCTAGTCTCTCCTTCATATAGCCTATTCCATACATTCTGTCAGACATTTCTAAAACATCGCACTTACTATGCCACTTCAATAATCAAGAATCAACAACGGTGCTCTATTGTCAACTACATGCAATCCATATCCCTCTGCTTTTTTTTTAAGAGCCTCCATAGTAGTTTCATTTGACCCACCTAATCCTATTCTCTACTTTTCTCCAACAAGCATGCCCCATCAGGCAAGTTCTCTGTCCTTGTGTATATTATGTGTACCCCTGTCTTTGTCCAAACCATCCTTCTTGCTTTGAATGCCTTCTCTTTAGCCTTCACTTAGCTAAATTTGGGGGTAGATGAGGTGTTAAGGGAAGACCAGTACCTCTGGTGTGAAGACTGCTGAACCCTTTTCAGGGCTGCTTTCCATATTTGATGTTCATCTGCCCCCCAACTCTCACCTGTGGCTCCAAGAAGTATAGCGTGTACAGTGACCATACCTTGGTAAACCATCTCTGCAGATAGGCTAAACCAGGTTAAGGCTAACTGACAGGCTTCAACCTCATTGGGGACTTAGAGGAATGTCTACCCCAAGTATGTGAAGACTCCTCCCTCCCCTCCTTCTCGTGGAATGGGTGGGGGAGAACAGTTTGTTCTGATGGCCACGAAGCAGGCACTGTGAAGCACTCAGAACTTGGTTGGACATCAAAGATGTCAAGGTCATCCACTGCTTCCCATGCCATCACATTGTCCCGACTTTTGTCTTGCCACTGGACTCTGATGATTCTAGAAGAGACAGTCAGGCTGATGTCCTGGTGCAACTCTGCCTTGCTTAAATCCAATTCAAGCACAGGGAAAGACATCATTCCATGATGTCATTGGTCCTCTTTGAAAAATAAAGGACAAACAAGCAGCTAAATGTTAACTATCCTTCATGGTTCAGCTCCTCTTCTGTACTCCTACTGCACTTGTGGTCAGTACCATATAATCTGGCAATGATCTTTAAGAATTAGCCTTCTCTCCCAACCTAGTCTCCTTGAGGATAAGTGATCAAGCAATCATGCTCTATATTTCTTTATAGCCTTTAGCCCAGAGCTGGGCACTTAGAAGGTCTTTGACAAATACTTGTTGATGGATGGGATGACTGATGGGCATACTAGCAAGGAGGCTATAGAGAGAATCTCCCTTCCCTTGTCAGTTTCAAAATGCCAGAAGGACCCTCAAATTCGAAGGAAAGGACTTTATTGTCAACTCTTTACAGGATCATAGGACATTAGATACGAGAGGGACCTAAAAGCTTACTCAGGTGAAATCCTTAATATTTACAGATATGAAAAAAGACCAGAAAGAAAAAGAGACTTGGCCAAGGTCCCACAGCTGATTAGTCCTGGGCCTAGAACCCAGAGGAACTGAAGCCCAATTCAGTGCTCCTAAAGGTACCTCTGTAGCTTAAATTTATGTTACTTTCTTTCATAATTACCATTTAAAAGAATATTCACTCCCTTGACTCAAGAAGCACAGAATCTTGCTATGGATCTATTCTTGCTGTTGACCCCAGAGACAGGACTGATGATTCTTAATCAGACATCAATAAAGACAGAGTCCAGAGACAGCTGACACATACAGAGCAGGGGAGGGAACAGGGGGGCCCAAAGTTCTCCTCTAGGATGTAGTCTTCCTGACTGTAAATGCTGATGAGAAACCTCTAGTATTGAATTTCAGAATCATAGAATGTTAAAATGGTGATGGACCTAAGAGATTGTCTATTATCAGTCATCTAGCACTTTTCATAATGCCTGGCATATAATAGGTGCTTAATAAATGTTTCTTGACAGACAGTAATACACTAGTTTAAATGCTATATGGACAACTCCTTGGAAATATCTAGATTGTAATACATTTCATTGCAAGAATTAGCCCCTGGTGGATGTTCATAAAACGTGAAGTGTCATGAGTTCATGTTTGTTTAGATATCAGCACAAATGCATTGTTGACCTTACTGAGGTTAGATTATTTTACTCTCTTCCTGCTTGCTAGCCTCCCAGCCTTCCATTCAATAATCAGGACATGCCTTGATTCTCTTATTCAGACATGGAGTGAGTAAGCTATAGTGATCCTACCATTCCAAAATCTCATTTTGGACCTGACAAACCTGTCTTGGGAGAAAAGATTCCATTTTGATTAGCATTGAACTGATGCAGACACAGAAATTTGGGAAAGGCAAAAAGAATAATTTATCTGGGAACCAGATTTTTAATTTTGCTTTAACTCTTAGAAAAAGAGGTAGATGTTCCAAAGCATCACTGAAAGCATTGCAATTTTTAAAATACTGGGGGCAATGCCACCAATACGTTTGCATCCCACAGAGATTTTTTAAAAAAGGAAAAGAATTTATATATACAAAAATAATTATGGCAGCTCTTTTTTGTGGTGGCAAAGAATTGGAAATAGAGGGGATGCCTATCAAATGGGGAATCAGAAATTGGGGAATGGCTGAATCAATTGTGGTATATGATTGTAATGGAATATTATTGTACTATAAGAATTGATGAGCAGGATGCTTTCAGAAAAACCTGGGAAGATTTACACGAACTGATGCAAAGTGAAATGAGCAGAACCAGGAGAACATTGTACACATTAACAACAATATTGTACAATCATCAACTGTGAATGACAGATACTCCCAGAAAATACCATGATCTAAGACAATTCCAAAGTACTTATGATGAAAAATGCTATCTGCCTCCAGAGAAAGAACTGACAGAGTTTGAATGTAGATTGAAACATACCTTTTGTTAACTTTATTTTTCTTGGGTTTTTTTTAATTGGTCTGTGTTTTCTTTCCCAACATGGCTAACACAGAAATATGTTTTACATGATTGCACCTATATAACCTATATCAAATTGCTTGTCTTCTCAAGAAGGGGGTAAGGGAGGAAAGGTGGGAGAGAATTTGGAACTCAAAATTTTAAATAATAAATGCTAAAAATTGTTTTTATATATAATTGGAAAAATAAACTAAAAAATTTTTCAAAAAAAAAAAATCAGACCAAGAGACCAGAACTTTCCCCAGTATTCCTTCCTCTTAGAGGACCATCCCCTTATAAATAATATTATTGTTTTAAAGAAAAGAAAACAAGGAAGAAGAGAGAAAATCCATAAAACCAATTAATATCTTGAAAAAGTCTGAAAATATATGCAACATATGACACCCATTGAACTTTCCATATCCACAAAGGAGTGGGGTTGGGGTATCTTCTCCTGTCTCTTCTTTGGGGTCATACTTGTTCTTTGAGGATGCATATGTTAAATGTCTAGCTAGGTGGCACAATGGAGAAAACAATGGGCCTTGACTCAAAACACCAGAGTTCAAATCTGGTCTCAGACACTGATTAGCTGTATGACCCTGGGCAAGTCACTTAAGCTTTATATGCTTCAGTTTCCTCAGTTTTAAAATGGGGCTCATAATAGTGCCTACCTCCCAAGGTAGTTATGAGGATCAAATGAAGTGATATTTGCAAAGTATTTATCACAGTGCCTGGAAAATAGTAGGTGCTATATAAATGCTTATTCACTTCCCTCCTTCTCCTTCCCCCACAGTGCCTAGCCCATGACTGGAACCAGAGTAGGTGCTCAATAAATATTTGTTGGTTGTTAAGTCAATTTTATGTCACTTCAACATTCAGATACAGCTTCAAACTCCCCATAGCAAAACATTCATTTCATTCATCCTAGTCACTGGGTAAAAAAAAAAAAAAAAAAAAACAGACCTACCCCTGGGAACGCCCAACGACTCCCATAGGATGAATCCAGGCTCTACCTTCTATGTGCATTGTATTGATCACAGTCATAGAAAAGAGCTTTGTATGAGAAATCCCCAGTTGTGTGACTGATAGTTGATATAACATTGATTTATCAGACAAAATGCAGATGTGGGTTGACTGAGGGATTGGTCGACAAGCTACTACTCCCACTGCTATGAGCTAAAGCATTGCCATAAGCTAGTAGCCAGGTTTTGCAGTCTGTCAAAAGTGCTTTTCAGTTTTTCTTTGCTAAAAATTCCAAAATGTTTCACTCTATCACTACCCTGTCCAGCTCTGTGGCAGGACTCACAGTGTGTGGGTTCCCCCTACTGGCTTAGATTTTCAGACTGCAAAGCTGATATCGCCAATGACATCTATCCATGAAATGCAAACTCCAATGAGTCATCAGGGAATTTGCAAGGATTAGGTCTGGAGATAAGAAAAAAGGTGGGGGGGTGAAGCACTACAAATCAGCACTCAGGGTGCTTTCCCAAAGCCTGAGAGATTTAAATTGGATTCACAGAACATGAGAATTGGAAGTTCCTTGGGGAATCACATGCTGCAACACCATGGTTTAACACAGGAAGAAATTAAAGTCTAGATGGGAAAACTGACTTGCTCAAGGCCATATAGGTTATCTATTACAAGAGCAGATAACGGAACCTAGCTCCAGAGATGGGGTCCAGCACATTGTCCAGAAGAATTAGAAAGGACAGACCTTAGAGAGCATTTATTGTAATCTCTTCATTTTGTAGTTAAGAAAATGAAGGCCCAAAAAAGTTAAGCGACTTACTCAGGCTTCTATAATTCAAAGCCACAATCTGAATTTGTCATCTTGCTCCAAGTATAACCTTTTCAACTGTGCCATCTCGTAACAAAATCAAATCTATGACCTTTAGATCTTCAGTCTAATATTTTCCCAAAAGCATTATTTTCACTACTATATTGTAATTCCCTCTATTTTTTTTTCAGGATAAATATGATCCGAACCACACGAATTTGTTGTTTCCTACTTAATACCCACCTAGAACCGTGAGTTTGGTTGTTGTTTTTCATTCTCGAAGGAGACCAAAACAACATCACTATGTTAGAGTCAAGTTCCAGTGTAACTGTCACTGTGGCTGATCAGACTAATATGAGCTTAGAAGACCCTACCACAGGTCGGGCACAAGTAGTCCACGTGAACATTTGGAGTAGACCCGAGGTATACTTGAACTGGACTCCAAATACCATTTTTTTCCAACAGGACTTCCTCTGGCTCACTGGTCTCAGGAAAGCACTTATGTACTATGGGAGGAGGGATGTGCTCTTCTCATGGGCTCTAAGCACTACAGACACTACATATGAAGTAGATTGTACTAGACAGGAATAACTTCTAGTGATTTCATTGATATAGGAAACTTCTGGCTAAGAAAACTCTCTCTACCACAGCGGATCAGAACTATCTCTCCAAATTAAGGTCTTAGAAAGTTGCCTAGATTACTAAATAGTTAAGTAACTTGCCCAGGGTCACATGACAAGTATGTCAAGGGCAGATTATTCCAAGAGAAATTAAACCCACCTTTTAGCTCGCTTTTATAGATCATGGAATGGGGAAGCTCTTTTGACAAAGATCTGTCCTCCTAAGTCTCAGTCAGTCAGTCATCTTGGAGGCAACCTCAGTGACTGGGGAGCACTAAAGGATCCTCTACCCTTTCAGCAATTCAATTCAATAAACATGTATTAAGCCCTACTATGTGCCAAGCACTGTGCTAAGCACAGGGGATACAAAAAGAGGCAAAAGAGTAGGAAGATGGTGTTGCCCTCTATAATAATAGGGAAGACAGGGGATAGGGAGGGTTCAGGGGAAAGATAATTAGTTCTGTTTTGGACATATTGAATTTAAGATGTCTACTGGACATCCGGTTTGTGATGCCTCAATAGGGATGCCCACACTCTCCACGAGGAAGAGGTCATCTATTTGCCTCTAAAAAAAGGTCTCTGCCATGCAGATATGGGTTGAACCACGTCTTCCTGACTCTTTGGTTAGCCAGGAGCATATCATTCACCCTTCCCCGCTTAATGAAGGTCCAGCGACAGAAGTCTTAAAGACGCCCACCTCCCTTGTCCCTTTTGGAAGAGGACCTTAGTGAGTTCTTTAATCGACTTGGTGAGATTGAAGTGGATAGGGCTCTGTTTAGAGGTGAAAGAGGCTGGTCCTCCTCTTGAAGAGTGTGAACATACCTGTAGATACAGTGCTGAAAGGACATACATAGGCTTCCTGATTGGTCCCCAGTCACTAAGGCTGTCTGTAAGTTGATTGACTGACTGAGGCTTAGGAGGAGAGATCTTTGTCCAAGGAGCTGCCTCTCTTCTTGATCTGTGAAAGTGAGCTGACAGATCAGCTTCATCTATCTTGCAATTTCCTTTTGCCTCCCCCTAATCAGATCATGGGGCAGTAAGGTAGTGCAGTACAGCACTAGGCTTTGAATCAGGAAAACTCATCTTCATGAGTTCAAATCCAGACTCAGACACTAGTTAGCTCTGTGACCCTGAGCAAGTCACTTCACCCTATTTGCCTCAGTTTCTTCCTCTGTAAAATGAGCTGCAGAAGGAAAGGGCAAACAACTCTAGTATCTTTGGCAACAAAATTCCAAAAATGGGGTCATCAAGAGTCAAATACAATTGAAAAATGACTGAACAACAATAATGCAGAAGACAGACCAAGATTTCACAGAATATAATTCCATTCTACTGGAAGAGAACTTATGCAATCACACAATTTCATCCCTTCAGGAACTAGAAATGGCTGCCATGAGGTGGGAAAATATGTGCCTACATACCACCTGAGGGGAAAGATCATGAGAGAGAAGCTTATGGGCCAATAACAAGGAAAACCCTGGAAGATTTATTGCAGAAGTACATGGCAAAGCAAATATACGCAAGCCTACTTGACCCAAGAAGGCAATACCAACCTTGGAGTTTGCCTCATAGTTGGGCCCTGTTTCAAAAAATTCTAAGTTCAAGAGTTCGGTCACTGGCCTTCGTGAGGGAGATTTTCTCAATTACATGCTTGTTTAAAAAGGAAGAAGACAGGCATCACAGGTTGTCTAACTCAAAGACCAAAGCCACATCATAGAGGAGGGCAGGACAAAAAATCTCTACCTTGCTGCCTCCACCATTACCCCCTATTATTCTGGTGAGCTGTTCAGGACAGGCAGGTTCAATGGGAAGAAAGTTGTTTATTCAGCAGCCCCCAAAACTCTACCTGTTAAGGGATGTCTAAATACCGGGTGGTACTATGACCTTTGAAGGAAGTGTGCAGGACTCAACATGAAAAAAGAACTTATCAAATGTCAAAGTGTTACCCTAATAAGAACGCTAACTTCTGTTAACTTCTGGGGGAGCTGATGTACTGTTCAAGTGCTCTGTGTCTATTGATTGGCATGTTATTCCTTTGCACTTTCTGTGAAATAAATAAAGTCTACGCAATACCCAATATCATTACCCAGAGTACTTTATCAGGGATAGGGCACCCTGTCAACCACATTTATAGGGAAAAGTTGACACAAAAAAATATATTAGCAGATTTTCCCGGAATAATTCCATGTAAGGACAATGAACTCAAGAGGTAAAGGCAATCCTTGAGATAGGCCTCTGTTTAGTAGCATTGTAAAGAGCACTGGATCTGGAATCAGAGAATTCAGATCCTAGCTCTCGTCTCTAATTACTTGGACGATATTGGCCAAGTCACTTAAATCTCTGGACTTCAGTTTCCTCCTCTGCAAAATGAGGGGATTACACTAAACGGCCTCTAAATTTTCCTACTCCAAATCTATTATGCTACGAGCCCTTGAACATATAGCTACATAATAAATCAGAAATGGCTGCTCAGAAATGCTGAGATATGGGTAATTGGGTTAATTCACCTGGAACTCACACTTTGAGTGGGAAAAGTAGGTATTGTTGTAAGCAATGACTCACAGAGGCTGCTTTGTTTGCCTCAGATGGCACAATTAAAAAAAAATGACGTGAAATTTCTATACCCATAATCAACCCATAACACTTATCTAACACCCACATAAAGAGAGAGACAGAGACACAGACAAGGGGGGAAAGAGAGAAAGGAGGGGAGGGGGAGAGAGGGAGAGAGGGAGAGACAGAGACAGAGAGACAGACAAAGAATATTCTGCTTCTCTCTCAACTTTCATACAACCCTCCCCAGGCTTCACAATTTTTTTTTTTTACCTCTTCCTCTTCAAAGTTACTCTTGATGTTAATTTTAAATGAGTATCACCTATAGGGCAGGACCAAGAAAACTAAATGCTGCAATGCTTTCCAAAATTCCTCATCTCTGTGGTTCTATACCTCTGCTCAAAAAAATGCATAAGGGCAAGTTTGCTATTTAGTGTATTTGTAATTGCAAGGGCTACATTTCCTTAAATGAAAAGGAAATTGACATTGCTTGCTAGAGGATACATGCATGCATAAATAGCAATATTGATGAATTATGGCCTTTTTTCCTCAACATTGGTATATATGTTGTGAAGTCTCACCCCCACCTTAATCTAGGTTAGCATTTACATGTAGATTCTGAAAGGAAAGCTGTAATTCCTTAAAGCAAAATCTTCATTGTTGTCTCCTGAGAAGTAAACCTCAAAGACTAGGACATTGGTTAAAGTAGTTAGAGACCGAAAAATTCCTTAGGATACTTTGATTGTTTTTCAAGTACAAATGCAAATTATTCCAAAGCCTACAGTCTCTTTAAACTATTTTCCCATATATCCCTAAGCTATAGGGCAGATCTCTCCCTGTAAATTTTAATTATGGTCAGCTCAGCCCAAGAAAAATGATTTTCTCTGTAGGACCCTAGTTCTTATAGATAAAAGATTTCCTTATCTTAAGTAGAGATAAGGATAAGTATCCTGGAGCTAGCCTCACCATTCCCGTCAATCAGTCATTGCCTTAGAATCTTTGAGAACTAGAAAATTAAAACATGTCCAATGTAAATTAAAATGGGACTTTTTATATAAAATAGGAAATCTTATCAACTATCATGGGAGTTCAGAGTTCATTATATTCCCACCCCCAGTCCTATTCCATTAGTTATCAATGATACTAACACTTGGGTCACTAACATAGGCAATAGCATCTGCTTTCTCTATCCTTATTAGCTTTTCTGAGAATAAAGGCATCTGTAATGCCCAGATAGTGGGGAGAAGGCCATCTCTTGAGTTGTAATCTTCCCCAATACCCCTAGGGTTACCATCCAACACTCCATTAACCATCTAGGAAACTGCACCTTCCTTTCTCACAGGCCAATCTATATTTCTGAATTATTCAGATAGCTGGTGGATATCCAACCTAAGATCCAAGTCCTGATGCATCTTATCTCATCTACACCAACCTTAAGATCTCTACCATCTACAAGGATTATACATTGATAAACATCAATAATGTGTAAATTTATGCAAACAGCCTACTTATTCCTTCACTGGGAGTGGTGGCTAGTTTATTTGAAAAATCACAGGCAATTGCTGTTAAATTTAAAAAGTAATGTGGATATGAGAATCTGATCAATTCTCCTCTTTAATTATTTTCTTTCTTTGTTTCTTTATTTATTTATTGGTAAGGCAATTGGGGTTAAGTGACTTACCCAAGGTCACACAGCTACTACGCGTCAAGAGTTTGGTCTGAGGCCGGATTTGAACTCAGGTCCTCCTGACTTCAGGGTCGGTGTTCTATTCACTGCACCACCAAGCTGCCCCTTCTCTTTAATTGTTTTCAACAAAACCCCAGAATAAACCCCCAAATTGGTTGCTGGGGAATGTATGCATGAATAAGTAGCAATATTGGTAAGTTTAGGTCTTTTCTCCTTAATGTGTTGGTATATTGTAAAGTCTCGCCACCACCCTATCTAGCTTAGCATTTATAAGTAGAATCCAAAAGGAAAGTTGGAATTCCTTGAAACAGAGTATCCATTATTCTCAATGACTCACCCTGCCTCATTTTGAAAAAAAGGTCATAGTGTACTACAATAATCTATAGAAATCATAGTGCCGAGCGAAGGACTAGTAGCGCTATGCCCAAATCACATTGAGCTCCAGTCCTTAAGGAGATGAAAAATCCTTTCATAGAGAGAGGGTTCATGCACTCATGGGTAACAGGTCCCCTGGAAAATGTCTTCAGAACAAAATATGATGCCACAGAAAGACAAAAGACTAGGTGTCAGTTTTCCTTATTTGTCCCTTCCCCAATCCCACTCTCCCTAGTTCAGTATCATTTAAAATTTCAGCTAAGATGTAACAACAGAGCCCACAAATGGCCAACTTTGCCATGATGTAGCTCTTTTTCAATATGAAAATATTCCCAGGGTAATTTGTAAGCAGCATTTTATTTATTCATCTTTATTAGCTAGCCTGTTTGACAGGTCATAGGCCATGTTTGAATAACAGAACTCTCTGTGGGAGATCAGTATCACTTCAAAGGACTGAATCATAGAATCTTAAAGCCAGAAGTAATTTAGAAACCATCCAGTCCAAATCTTTCATTTTACAGAGAAGGACACTAAGACCCAGAGACAAAATGACTTGCTCAAAGTTATCCAGCTATCAGTTGAAAGAACCAGGAGTAATGCCCAGTCTCCAGATTCTACTGCATCAAGTTGTCCCACTTCACAGAGGGAGCCTGTTTGTATGTGTATTGATCCCCTCTTCCTCAGATAATAGATCCTGGAATATTAGAGCTGCAAGGAAAGTTAGAGATCATTTAATGAATGTTCTGCCATTTTACAGATGAGGAAACTGAGCAGAGAAGTGAATTAACTTAACCGTCACACACTCACATAGTTTTCCCACTATGAGACTCAGTTTCCTCCTCTGAAAAATGAGAATGACAATAACTACATCATCTACCTCATATGGTAGTTGTGAAGACCGATAGTAAAATGTTTATAAAGCACATTGTGAACATAAATCACTTTACTTAAGAAATAACGTAAGCTATTATGTTAGTATTTTATTAAAAGCTTAACAATGAACATCAATACAACCAACTCAATTTACCTAGTAACTATTTACAATTCAGTTAATTAATTTCAACCCATGAAGTGTCATAGTAATTGTTAAGGCACTCCCTCTAAGTCCTCATCAGGATTTTTTCTTCATTAATTCTTACACACTTTTCCTCTTAGATAGTTGTAGTTAGTATATACTCTGGTTTTGCTTTTGTTTTTTTTTGCAGTTTACTATTTCATAAAAAGTCTTTCTTTTATATTTCTCATACTTGTTGATTTTATCTGCATATAATATTCCATTATATGGATATATCACAATTTAACCATTTCCATATTCCTCTAATATTGGACTTCAAATTATTTCTAGTTATTTTTATAGATTACATATAAAGCAGCTATGGAATCTTTACAAAAGGTATCATTATTGTTTCATGTCATCACCCACCCAAAAGTTTTCATGAAATTTACCTGTTAAGAAAGAAATTATTCCTGAAACATGACTTTACGTAAGTCCTGGTCTTTGAAGGATAGCAACCCATAAGAATTTGCCTGAATCCATAAGGCTTCCATAATTTGCTTAAATTCACCAAACATTTATTAAGCTCCCACTATACACAAAGTCCTATACTAGGCATTAAAGAACTGAAGGCATTTATTCAGTTCCCCCAAGGGATCTCTGATCTCATGGATATAACTACTAATTTCATTTGTGCAGAATCTAACACATCAACACCTTCTCATACTCAGAAATTCTGGTCCATGTTTTCTCATAGTTCCTTCATGGAAAACACACCCAATGAATTGGAAGCCTCCCTATGGATAATTTTTTCATTCCCTACGTACCACAGCAGCAATCCGTTCCTCTATTTTCTTAGGCTGTCATTACCTGAAAGGTCTACTTCCTTTTCTAGGCATACATTTATGCTTTTATATCCCTTTTATTCGGTTATTTTTCATTCATGTCAGACTCTTCATAACCCTTTTGGGGGTTTTCTTGGCAAAGATACTAGAGTGGTTTGCCATTTGCACCACTTCTTTTATGTACAGGAAAACCACAGTGATCACTGGAAATAGGCTGCAGTCTATTTATACCCATCATGCATTGCTCTGTTGTCCCTAGTCACCAGTAATTATTATTCAGTGACTATGGTGTTCTGCGACTGACACTCACACAGCAGCATCATAAGAACATTAGTGTTAACAGGGTCAGTTTTTGTGTTTGAGACTGTTAATAGACCTGCACAGTTTGCCAAAATCAGTCCAGTTCACTCCCTTCCTCCAACTCAATCTGGGGCCCAATTTATTCTCCAGGTGTAGTGTTGTCCTAGATAAATGGACTGACATATTAATTTAGTGAAATGGCTGTCCATCAGCATGCCATTTTCCAATATGTATTTTCATCCATTTGGTTTTCCTCTGTGAATTGTTAAACAAATCTCTTTTGTTTAATCATAGCTCTTATTGAAGAGGTATTATATTGTTCTGGGGCTTGATGAAATTAGCAAAATGTCACCTATTATCAGGAAGATACAAAAGACTTCATCATATAATAGAAATCCCTTCTCCATTTGGACCCTGCACAGCATGTCTTCCATAGCAGCGACAAATTGCTTGGTAAATTAATGGGTCATCAAGCAGTTGTATTTGTGGTTATATTCATAAAGGAATCCTGGATTATATTAATGAATACATAAGAAATTCCTTTTTAGTAGTGAGATTTGTCTACATTCCAGCAAATAAGATGCTTTTATATACCAAATAAACCAAGACAGCGAAGTCTTATATTCTGTAATGTAGGTTGTAAGTGGTCATGTCTGGGTGAATACATCCTCAAAAAAAGATCCCCTCCACCAATTGGAGGAAGAGGCCACAGGGACAGAAATGTTGTCAGCTCAAGAGAGACTCTGGGGCAGAAATGAAAAAAATAATAATAATGCCGAGGTTCAGGGCTGAGTTAGGTTGGAAGTGAGCAAAGCTTGGTGGGTGCTTCTTCAAATAGAGGTACCTTGAAAGAACTCACCAGAGGAGGAGTCCACAGGGATAGAAGCCTTGCCAGAGTGAGAAGGCTGTTGGATGGAGAAGGTAGAGTAGCCCTGGGGTCAAACTTTCCACCTCAGGGCTCAATTCCTGCAGACTCCTCCTCCTCTCATTGGTGAATTTATTCCCTGAATCTTTTAAGATAGCACCCATGCTAGTTCACCATACTCACTTCTAAGTAGGCTCACCCTCTTGACTCCCTAGATTACTCTTTTGTCTACTGAACACACACACACACACACACACACACACATAATATATATAAAAAGAGCTTGAAAGGAAGGTGTGCATATACACACCTTCCTTTCAAGCTCTTTTTATATATATTATCTTGACCTTTTAGAAAGTAAGCTCCTTGAGGGTAGGAATTATCTTTTTGTATTTGTGTTTCCAGTGATTAGCAGGATGCTTTATCTAATCTCTAAACCTTTCAGTTGACTATAAGGACAATAAAGATTTAGTCTTTTGATCCCTTGGTAAATTCAACTCTGTATCATCCCTTTCTCTAGAGTTCCTTGCCCTCTTACCTTTTTGCTTGCCTTGCTTTGCCAAGCCCCTTAAACCTTGGATTACTTCCACCATCTCTTACCTTCATTCCTACGTGTGTGTGTTAAGGGATGACTAGCACCTTTGGTGAGGTCTTGCTGAGCCCTCTTAAATTCAATTAATGCACAAGTCAAGACATCACACCCCTTGATATCACTGGTCCTCTTCCCCAAAAGGAGGGATGAACAACAATGGAGGAAAACCTTGATACCAGTATAAATCTATTTGATAAAGAAATAGAGATGATGGGGGAGGGGAAAGAAATAAGCATTTATTAAGCACCTACCATATGACAGTCACTGTGTTAATCACTTTATAAATATTTCATTTGATCCTCATAATACCTGTGAGGGAAGTCCTATTTTATTATCATAATTTTACAGCTAAGTGAACTGATGAAGACAGAAGTTAAGTGACACACCCAGAATTACGAAGGTAGTAAGCATCTGAGGTCACATTTGAACTCAGTTCTTCCTGATTCTATATCCAACACTCTATTCACTCTCCCACCCACCTGCCTCTGAATCTCTTTATAGAGATCCTGTATCTGATGATGCCATATGACTGCAAATCATAGACTATCATGGTCTTTGTAGGATAACAGTCAAGGCATGACAAAAAAGCAGCCAGCATATTCCATTCACATCCAATCAATGAGAATTTATTTGGCGCTTACTATGTACCAGGTTCTGGAGAAGGAAATGGCAAACCACTCCAGAATCTTTGCCAAGACAACCCCATGGACAGCTTTAGTGCGCTATGGTCCAGGGGGTCACAAAGAATCAGACATGACTGAGTGATTTGATAACAACAATATTCCAGGCACTAGGCTAAGTGGTGGGAGTAAAAAGACAAAATGAAAATAGCCCCTACCCTCAAAAAGTTTATGTTCTAATAAGAGAAAATATGTACATATATACATTAAGCATATTCAGACAGACAGACAGATAGATAAAGTAGAGACAGGATAGTGGGCAGTTAGGTGGCACCATAGATAGAGTGCCAGAGCTAGAGTCAGAAAGACTCTTTCCCAAGTTCAAATCTGGCCTCAGATACTTACTAGCTATGTGACCCTGGGATATATCACTTCACCCTGTTTGCCTCAGTTTCTTCATTTGTAAAATGAGTTGGAGAAGGTAATGGCAAGCCATTCTAGTATCTTTGTTAAGAAAACCCCAAATCAGGTCATGAAGAGTCAGACATGACTGAAAAATGACTGAACAACAACAACAGTAACGAGACAGGATAATCTTAGAGGGGACAATACAAGAAGCTGAGGAGATTAGGAGATGACATTTGAGCCTCAGTCAAGGTGTGAGCCTACTGAGAAGTGAGCATGGTGAACTAGCATGGGTACTATCTTAAAAGGTTCAGGGAATAAACTCACCAATGAGAGGAGGAGGAGTCTGCAGGAGTTGAGCCCTGAGGTGGAAAGTTTGACCCCAGGGCTACTCTACCTCCCTCCATCCAACAACCTTCTCACTTTGGCAAGGCTTCCATCCCTGTGGACTCCTCCTCTGGTGAGTTCTTTCAAGGTACCTCTATTTGAAGAAGCATCCACCAAGCTTTGCTCATTTCAACTTGAAAGAAGCCAGGGATTCTGAGAGATGGAGGGGAAAAGGAGAACGTTCCAGGTACAGAGGTCAGCTGGTACAAAGGCACGGAGATGGGAAATGCAAGATGTAAAGTGATGGAGAGGAAATAGGCAAATGTTAAAAGACTGTAGAGCGCATGCATGAAAGAGAGTAATGTATAAGAACAATGAGAAGAAAGGAAGAAACCAGGTTGTGAGGAACTTAAATGTGCAACAGAGTTTATATTTGATAATTGTATATTTGATACAAGGAACCAATGAAGTTTAGGGTCAGACCGGCTCCATAGGAAAATTGCTTTAATTATATGGAGATGGATTAGAATGGGGAGAGACAAGGCAGTGGAGGCAGCGGTGGTGGTGGTGGTTCAGCCATTTTCAGTTGTGTCTGTCTCTTCATGACCCATTCTATGATTTTCTTGGCAAAGATATGGGTGTGGTTTGCCATTTCCTTCTCAGCTCATTTTAGAGATCAGGAAACTGAGGCAAATAAGGTTAAGTGACCAGCCCAAGGTCACATAGCTAGTAAGTATCTGAGGCCAGATTTGAACTCAGGAATATGAGTCTTACAGACTCCAGGCCTGACATTCTATTCACTGATCCTCATGTATCTGGCCATTTAGGACACTATTACAATAGTCTCGGTAAGATGTGAGGCTTATGACTTGAGAAAGAGCTGTATTAGAGAGATGTTGTGAAGACAGAAAAAACAATCACCAGCATTTCTAGATAATTCCAATAAAACCCAGTAAGAAGCAATTGAAATTCTATTTTGAATTACTCCAGACTGCATAAAATACTAGTGTCTACCTTCTAAGATATAGAGAACTATATAAATACAACTACGCATAAATTTTACAGAAATAGACATAAATAATTAGAAAAAAATTAATTGCTTAGGAGTGGGATGAGTCAAGATGATAAAATGACATTTCTTCCTAAATTAATTTCCTTGTTCAGTGACATACCAATCAAACTTCTAAACAATTTCTTTGAAGAACTAGAAAAACAATGAAATTCATATGGAGTAGAAAAAATGTCAGGAATCTCAAGAGAAACAATAAAAAGACATCAGAACAAAAGAAACCTAGCAGCGCCAGATATCAAACTATACTACAAAGCAGAGATTATTAAAACAATTTGATGCTAGCTCAAAAACAAAATAGACAGATTTGGAAGATGGCAGAATAAGGCAGAAAATTACCTGGAATGCCTAAATTCCCCCACAAACAATATAAAATAATGCCTCGGGGCAGCTAGGTGGCTCAGTGGCTAGAGCACCAGCCCTGAAATCAGGAGGACCCGAGTTCAAATCCAGCCTCAGACCAAACACTTGACACTTACTAGCTGTGTGACCCTGGGCAAGTCACTTAACCCCAATTGCCTAAGAAAAAAATAAAAACAAAAATTTTTTGAAAAAATAAAAAATAAAATAATGCCTCAAAATGAACTTTGAGCCACAGAAATAGTTTAAAGATGGGGGAAAGATTCAACCTCCTTGGGTGGTGGTTTGGCCTGATTGAAATGCAAATATCTCCAGGCAGATACCTAGAATCAGCAAACAAGAAGCCCTGGGGGCAGCTGTGTAAGGTAGCAGCCTCAGCTTCAGGAATTGTTGCCTCAGGGACAGTGTTAGAGTCAGACATATGATCAGGGAAAGATTACAAGGTCATCTGCAGGTGCTGGACTCCAGGCTCTTGTATGTTGACCAGACTTGGTCCCTGGCTGCGGGTGAGGAAGAGGTAGCATGTGCTATGAGTGTGGTAGCAGAGGGACAGTGACCCAGCTGAATATGGGCACTCGCAGGAGAGTGGAATACCTGGTTTTGATTCCAGGGCAAAGTAATGATCTGAAGTTTGCAGCTGAGGAAAGACCTCAGTGAGCAAGAGAGTTTGCAATGACAGCATTTCTGGGGGCCCTGGTCATGGCTCAGGAGCAGGGGCAGAGAGGACTGTCTGAGGTCAGATCCCTGGACAGAGCTTAAAAAATAACTGCACAAAAAACCTGAAACCTAAAATATTAACCCCCACACCTCAGGACTAGAGCCTGACTTTAATAGAAAGTTAACAGAGAAGAAATAAGCCACTAAAAAATGACTAAGCAAAAAAGAAAGAACCCAAGCATAGACAGTTACTATGATGATAGAGAAGATCTGAGTTCAAACTCAGAAGAAGATAGTGAAGTTGAAAGAACTACTTCTATCTCAAAGAAAAAAGCAAAATGGTCAAAAGCCCAAAAAGAGTTTTTGAAGAGCTTAAAAATCAAATAAGAGAGGTTGAGGAAAAATTAGGAAAAAAAATAAAATGTAAGAAAATCAAGAAAATTATAAAAGAAAGTCAACCAATTGTAAAGAGAGATCCAAAAACTTATGGAAGAAAATAACTCCTTAAAAATTAGAATTGAACAAGGAGAAACTAATGACCTCACAAGACACCACAAAATAATAAAACAAAAACAAAAGAATGAAAAAATAAAAGAAAATGAGAAACATCTATTTGAAAAACAACTGACCTGGAGAACAGATCTAGGAGAGAGAACATAAGAATTGACCAGGAAGTCATGATAAAATAAAGGAGTCTAGACAATATACTTCAAGAAATTTTTAAGGAAAATCACCCTGAAGTTTTAGAAGATGGAAAAAAAGGAAACATACACACACACACACACACACACACACACACACATACACACACCACGCACACGCACACCAACCACCACCTGAAAGAGATCCCCAGGTGAAAACTCACAGGAACATCATAGGTAAGTTTCAAAGCAAACAGGTCAAGGAAAATACTACAAGCAACGAAGAAAAAAAAATAATTTAAATACTGGGAAGGGCAAAAGGATAAGAGAGGGACTCTTAAAAGGATGAGTAAATTAAGGAATGGAAGGGCAACAGGAGGAGATAAGGGAGGGATTCTCAGAAAAATTTCAGATTAGGGAGGCAGTGGTTAAAAGTTAATTAGATGTTTGAGGAGAGATAGAAAAAGTGAGGGGGGGCAGCTAGGTGGCGCAGTGGATAGAGCACGGGCCCTGAAGTCAGGAGGATCCAAGTTCAAATCCAGCCTCAGATCAAACACTTGACACTTACTAGCTGTGTGACCCTGGGCAAGTCACTTAACACCAAGTGCCTAAAAAAAAAAAGAAAAGAAAAAGTGAGGGAGAGAAGGATCAACAGTGATGAAAAATAGGATGGAAAGAAATGTACAACTAGTAATCATAACTGAATGTGAATGGGATAAACTCACCCATAAAACAGAAACAGATAGCAGAATAGATTAAAAACTGAATCTGACAATATATTGTTTACAAGAAACATTTTAAAATGAGAGATACAGAGTGAAAATATAGGGCTGGAGTATAACTTATTATGCTTCTGCTGATGCAAAAAAGCAGGGATAGCAATCATGGTCTCAGACAAAGTTAAAGTTAAAATGGATTTCATTAAAAGAGAAACAACATTATGATAAAAATATACCATAGATAATGAAATATAGCAATACTAAACTTAAATGCACCAAATGCATAGCATCCAAAATTTTAAAGGAAAAGTTAAATGAATTACAGGTGGAAAGAGATAACAAACTATAATAGTAGGGGACTTCAATCTTATCCTCTCAGAATTAGATATTTCAGGAATCAGAATAGGCAATGAGATAACAAAATTATCTCTTTTTGTAGATGATGTATGATATTCTTGGGAAATCCTAGAGATTCAACTAAAAAGTTAATTGAAACAATTAATAATTTTAGGAGAGTAGCAGGATGTAAAATAAACCCGGATAAACTATCAACATTTTTATATATCACCAACACAACACTGCAAAAAGAGATAGCAAGAGATACTTTATTTAAAATAACTGGGAGTATACCTGCCAAGACAAACCCAGGAACCACATGAACATAGTGTTTTATAAAACACTTTTTATACAAATAAAGTCAGATTTAAATAAATGGTGAAATATTAATTGTTCATGGGTAGGCAGAGCCAATATAATAAAAATGACAGTTCTAGCCTGAATTAATCTACTTATTCAATGCCATCCCAATTAAATTACCAAAAATATGTTATCGAGCCAAAAAGATAACAAAATTCATTTGGAAGAACAAAAAGCCAAGAATATCAAAGGAATTATGAAAAAAAAATTAAAGGTAGGAGACTTAACAGTACCAGATCTTAAACTATATTATAAGGCAGTAATTATCAAAACTATCTGGTACTGGTGGAGAAATAGAAAGGTGGATCAGTGGAGCAGAATAGACATATAATACACAATAGCAAATTATTATAATAACCTTGTGTTCAACATTTAAAGATTTAAGCTTTGGGGATAATAACAATACACTATTTGGTTTAAAAAAAAATGTTGGGAAAACTAGAAAGTAGTCTGGCAGAAATTGGGCATAGACCAATATCTTATACTTTTTACTAAGTTAGTGTCAAAATGGATACATGACCTAGAGATAAAAGAAGATAATCATAAGCAAATTAGGAGAACATGAAATGCATTACCTATTAGACTCATGGATAGGAGACGAATTTATGAATAAACAAGAGATAGAGAGCTTTGTGAGACATAAAATGGATAATTTTGATTACATTAAGTTGAAAAGTTTTGTACAAATAAAACCAATGTAGCAAAAATTACAAAGAAAGTAGAAAATTGTAGGGGAGGGAGGTTACAATTTCTCAAATAAAGGTCTCATGTCTCATATATATAGAGAACTCTGTCAATTTATAACAATATAAATCATCCCCCAATTGATAAATGGTCAAAGGGTATGAACAAGCAGTTTTTTGATAGAGGAATCAAAATTATATATAGTCATATAAAAATGCTCTAAATCATTATTGATAAGAGAAATGCAAATTAAAACAAATTTGAGATATCATCTTACACCTACCAGATTAGCTAAAATGATAGAAGGGGAAAAAGACAAATGTTGGAGGGGATGTGGAAAAATTTAGGCACTGCTAATTCACTGTGGTGGAACTGTCAATTGATCCAACCATTTTGAAGAACAATCTGGAATTATGCCCAAAGAGTTATCAAACTGTTTTATACCCTTTGACCCAGCAATACCACTATTAGATCTGTTTCCCAATGTGATCAGTGAAAAAGGAAAATAACTTGTATGTTCTAAAATATTTATAGCAACTCTCTTTGTGATGGCAAAGAATTGGAAATTGAGGGGATGCCCATCAACTGGGGAATGGCTAAACAAGTTGTGGTATGTGATTGTGATGGAATACTACTGTGCTTCAAGGAATGGTGAGCTAGTTGATTTTAGAAAAAAACATGGAAAGATTTAACACAAAATAACGAAAAGTGAAATGAACAGAACCAAAAGAACATTGTACACAGTAACAGCAATATTGTTCAAAGAATAATAGTGAATGACCAAATTATTTTGAGCTTCATAAACACTCAACTCAAATATAAAGGACCTATAAAGGAAGATATTATACACCTCCAAAGAAAGAACTGATAAGTAGATGTCTAGTATCATTTTACATATATTTATAAATCTGTGTCAAATGGTGGCCTTCTCTATTGCAGAGTGGGAAGGTAGGGAGGGAAGACAGCAAAAAGTATATTAAAATATATATATTTTTAAAAATAGAAAGATTCATCAGTGAGACAGATTAAATACACAACATACAGAAATACAAGTGTCTATTACTCTAGTTATTTGGTTTTTTTTTTTAATATAAATACAATGACCCCAGACATTCAAGCAGACTTGCTTTTTGACAAAAAAAAAAAAAAGCTGGTAAAATTGGATAGCAATTTCAAAAAAATATCAGTTTTAGACCAACACTTCACACCTTACACAAAGATAAGCTCTAAATGGATAAATGACCTATTTTTTTTAAAAGGTCACAACAGAAATTAGAGAAACATGGGTTGCAGCGGGGGCAGAATTGCTATCAGTTATATGGATATGAGAAAAGTTCATAAACAAACAAGTAAACAAATAAAGTATCACAGAAGATGAAAAGGATAATTTTGATTACATAAAAAGTTTTTATATAAACAAATCTAATAAAGCTAAGTTTAAAAGGGAAACGATGGAAGGGGGGGAGGAGGAGGTTTGAGACTATAGCAAGTTTCTCAGATAAAGTTATCATTTCTAAGATATATAGGGCACTGCTTCAAATTTATAAGAAAAAGTACCATGCTTCAATTTATTAATGTTCTAAGGATATGAACAAACAGTTTTTAAGGGAAGAAACTCAGGCTATCATCAGTCATATTAAAAAAAAAAACTGCTCCCAATCACTACTAATTAGAGAAATGCAAATTAAAGTAATTCTGAGATTATATCTTACACTTACCCATCAGTATGGCAAAGATGGGGGAAAAAAAGGAACATGGCAAATATTGGAAGAGTTATGGGAAAAAGGCACATTTCTCTACTGTTAGTGGACCTGTGAATGGGTACAATGTTTCTGGAAAACAATTTGAAATTATTCACAAAAAGCTACTAAACAGTGTGTATGTCCTTCACCCAGGCATATCAGTGTGAACCTATATGCAAAAGGGAAAAAAGAAAGAGGAAGAAGTCATTCATGTACAAAAATACTTCTAGCAGTTGTTTTTATGATTAAAAAAAAAAAGGAAGAGGATGGAATCTGTTTGCAATTTCAAAACAAAATCATCAATAAAACTTTTTTTTTTAAAGCAAGATGAATATTTGGCAACAGATTGTAAACGTGGAGACAGAGACTGAGGAGTCAAGGTCAATACCAATATTGCAAATCTGGACGACTAGAAGGGTGGGGTCAAACCAGCCCTGCACAACATACAACCTACCAAAGGATTTTGCGTGGCCCATGAAAAATGTAGAGGATGCAAAAGAAAGAAAGTAAAGATGTAACAAGTGCTTTGTCCATGCCCAGCTTAACCCACTTTCCACTAGTCATTATTGTGCCCGCCATGTAACTTGGCAGATGGGTTGCCACTGCACACTCTCTCCTGTTTGTCATGTGACCCGAGGCAACCAACTATCGTCAGTGTGTCTCTAAAAACCTATTTGTGGCCCAAAGAAGTTTAGCCTATTTTAATTTTGGCCCCTACCTACTGCCAAGTTGTGCAAGTCTGTGTTGAAGCAATAATAGGTTTTGGAAGAGCAAAAAATGAATTGGTTCTTTTTTGACATGTTGAGTTTGAGCGGCACACAGAGCATCCAGTTTGAAAGGTACAATAGGCAGTTAGTGATAATGAGACTAGAGCTCAGGAGAGGCAAAAGATATAAAGGTCTAGGAATTATGTGCCTAGAGATAATTGCACCCATGGGAGCTGATGAGGTCACCAAGTGAGGGAGAAACACAGAGAAACAAAAAGGTGCAAGAAAGAACCTGGGATACGCACAAAATTACTACTCATGCCAAAGATATAGAAAAGGAGAGTAAAAGGGGGCATTTGGACAATTGGGAGAACCAAGAGAGTAGTGTCACTAAGACCCTGAGAGGAGATGGTATGTAGGGGAAAAAATATGGTCACCAATATCAGATACTGCTGGAAGATCAAGGAGGAGAATTTGATAATTAAGGGATGATTGCTAATTTTAGGAGTAGCTTCCATTGAATAATGAAATCCCAGATTGCCCAGGGTTTAAAAGAGAGTGAGAGGAGAAGTGGAGGCATAGAGTATAGATTGCTTTTTCAAGTTTAGTTGAGGAGAGAATAAGAATACAAGAATTTCTAGAAGGGATAGTAGGATATAGTGAAGGGTTTGGGACTTTTGTTGTTGCTGTTTATTTTGTTTTAATATGGAGAATATTGGACATGTTTGTCATCCCCAAGTAAGAAATCAATAAATAAGGAGAAATTAAAGGTTTTAGGTGCCAAAAAGAGATAACTTTTTTGAGGAGCTGGAAGTATCATAACTAAGCCTTGAAGGACAAGTAAGGTGTCCGTTTATGAGCAGAGAGGTTAAGAAGATCCTACTAGGCAGACAAAATTAATAATATTGATAATAATAATAACAATAACAGCATTTCTATAGTGTATGATATTTTACAAAGCACTTTATATGTATTCTCATATGATCTTCACGACACTACGAGATAGTTATTATCATCCCCATTTTACAGATGATGAAATGAAGGCTGAGAAAGATTAAGTCTGAGCTTACAAATATTTGAGTAAATATTCAACACAGGATTTGAATTCAGGTCTTCCTGAGTGCAAGTCCAGAATTGAAGCCATTATGCCACCACAAGATACATCTTAACTGTGCCAATTGAAGTAAGACAAATCTGAATTTATTCCCCCTCCTCTATTGACCTTCATCGGCTTATTCCTCCTTTGTGGTGCCAATGTCCTCTCCATGTGCCCCATATGGCACTTTGGTGCACACCTGAAATATTGTCATCCTTAGTAGCTGCTCAAGCTTGGCGTCTCTCATGCTTGAGATTTCCCATGATGCTCCTTTATCACATTGCCACCTGGATTGATGTTTTGTCCCTCTACATAACATATTTATATTTCAAAGCCCATATACCTTTACAGTTTTCTCAACAGTGCCCTTTTTTTTCTGGTGTGTCTTGTGGAAATCACTGTCTGCCCTGGGAAATCCCCTTGAGGAAGGTTTCATTTTCTCTTTATATACAATCCACATTCGGCCGTTTTTGTCTGGATGTTTCTCTTTCCTCATTTCTGTTCATCACCTAAAGTGTCACACTGCAATACTGCAAATGGTCACTATAAACATTCTGTTATCACATTGTGGCAATGTTCTTTCTATAGGAAGGAACTGAGATGTACCTCGTCACCAGTACAACAAGAGAAGACCATTATCATGTCATCTCTTTTCTGTCCTTTCCTCCTAGTCTAAATGTTGATTGTTTGCTGTGCCTTTATACCACTTTTTTCACATTTGTATTTATTTAATTTGCCTAAGTATATGTGATTAGAGCAGTTCATGGGGGGACGCCATAATGAAAGTTAGCTGGACTTGGAATTAAAAGACCTGAGTTTAATGTTGTAACACTTGTTACTTGTCTGACCTTGGACAGAGCGTGGAATCATAACGATCTGCTCAAAGGAAGGAAACCTTAAAGGTTGTCTAGGAAGAGCCTTACCAGAAGTCATTTAAACTCTCTTTGCCTCAGTTCCTTCATCTGAAAAAAAAGAGAAAATAATAGCAACTAACTCTCAGGATTGTTGGGAGCATAATACTATCTATAAAGCACTTTACAAACCTTAAACTGTTATATAAATGTTAGTGATTATTATTGTTAATATTAATATTAGTTATTACTGTCATTAGAGAGACAACATGAAAAAACTAGTGATCTTTATACTGCACTATAAAAGAAATTTGCACTTTAGGGACTTGTCACTGGAATGTATAATCCCAGTCTTACATTTTTAGAACTCAGAAACTGCCTTCATTTCAGTAACATTTGTCCCAGCCTACTTAGATGCATTTGAAGGTCATAGTTTTCTTTTTTTTAATCTCCATTATTAAAACCAAAGAAATGTTTTTTTAGGAAATTATGTCTATGGCTGAAGAAATTATAGTAGCCTATCAAAAAGCACTAATTAAGAACCTACTATGTGATTGGTACTATGATAGGCATTAGGGATACAAAGAAAGTGCAGCTAGGAGGCATAGTAGGTGCCAGGTCTGAAGTAAGGAAAACTCATCTTTCTGAGTTCAAATCCAGCTTCAGACACTTACTAGCTATGTGACGCTGGGCAAGTCACTTCACCCTGTTTGCCTCAGTTTCCTCTTCTGTCAAATAAGCCAGAAAAGGAAATGGCAAATCATTCCAGGATCTTTGCCCAGAAAACCCCAAATGAGGCATGAAGAGTTGAATATGACTGAAATGACTGAACAGACAAAGAAAGGCCAAAAAAAAAAAAAAAAGATTCCCTACCCTCCAGGAGCTCACAGACTAATGGAAGAGGAGACAATATGCAAACAACTATGTACAAACTATGTGCGTATGTGTTCGCATACACACACATATACACATATTATACATACATATGTGTTTATGTACATACACATGCACACACAGAGGTAAAGATGAGGAGAGAAAACAATATAGACATGGCACAAGGCACAAGGGGCAAGGCCAGTGAAAATGACCAGAGCTGGAAGTTGTATACAAAGTTAATATATTTTTACACAATAAGAAACAATAAATATGAGGAATCCAGAGAAACATGGAAAGCTTCATATGTACAGATAGAACGTGAAGAAAAAAGAACCCAAAGAAAAGTGTTATGACATATAAAAAGCTCAAGAGACATGGTTTCTAGGTAATCATTTTATTAATCATATTAGCAAATAATTAATGAAAGGGGTCAGTGGCATCCTTGAATGCCAAAAACCTCTCATGGAACTCACTCAACATTTATATGTCCTTGGAAGAGTGAGTATTCAGGAGGGTAGCAATTAACTCTAATTAACTAACAAGTAATGAAAAGAATGAATATTATAATGAGGTAGACCCATTTAATGAGGGGCTGAAGGATTTAATTTTAATCACTCTCATCCCCAGACCACTCCCAGCCTTGGGCAACCTAGACAAAAGATCTACTCCCACCCAAGCCAGAGTAGAATTTAACAGTGCTGAATTCACCTTAGATTAAATTCTTTGTAAGGTTCTCAGTTGGGTGGGGTACTAATTCCAACATTTCGTCTCATTATTCACCTCGCCCTTCAGAGAACTAAGCTTTGACTTAATCTCCAAATGAAGAAGGGAAAAAATCTGAGGATCTCCCCAATTATCATTTCTCTCATTCCATTTGATTCATTGAGACATTGACCCCTTTTATTAATTATCTGGTAGCATGATTAATAAAATGATTAATTACCCAGAAACTATGTCTCTTGAACTTTTTATATGTCACAGTATGCATAATAGCTAAAAGAATATAAATTAATACAATGCAAAAAAGTGACAAAATTCATAGCAAAGACCATGAGAAAGTGTCTCCAGAGAACAAAGGGTGAAACACACCTTCCTTCTCTCATACTAGACATAGAGTATTACCAGTGCTAAATAATGCATACCTTTAGACGGAGTCAGTTGATTTGTTCAATTGTTTTTCTTTATAACAGTCAAGTTCTTTGCATCAGAGGAAAATATGAGAAAATGTACACACAGATGCATTTCCTAAAGTTTTCTTCATCTAATTAGCCCTCAAATGGCCAGCACCCTAAGTTAGTCTTTCATTTCCGCTCATGGAGAACATGGCATTAACCTCCTCGTTGAACTACTCACTTACAATCACTTGCATCTATGCTACATCCTCTACACAGCTCCCAAAATAATCATCCTAAAATACTAACAAGGATACTCCCCCCTTTTTTTTCTTTTTTTTTTTTGTGAGGCAATTAGAGTTAAGTAACTTGCCCAGGGTCACACAGCTAGTAAGTGTCAAGTGTGTGGTCTGAGACCAGATTCGAACTCAGGTCCTCCTGACTCCAGGGCCAGTGCTCTATCCACTGTGCCACCTAGCTGTCCCTGATACTCCCCTTCTTGAGACACCACAGGGACTCCCTACTACTTCCAGAATAAAATACAAATTCCTTTGTTTGCTATTTAAAACTCTTTACAACCTGACTCTAACTTACCTTTCCATTCTTTTACTTTATCTCACATCAATAACACTTTTTAAAAGCAATTTTCTGTATGTCAATCAGATTCTCAACACTTGAGGGGGAAGGAGACATCTGAGGGGGAAAGAGATATCCATCATACCCCGAGTTGTTCCTCTAATGATACTTTGTATTTGTATAGTCCTTTATAATTTTCCAAGCACTTTCACTTGCACTCTCTTATTTCAGGGATTACTGATGATAAAGTAGGAAATAGAGAAGGGAGGTTATGTTCACATGGTCCTTCCTCAAATGGACAAGTACAGGATGACAAAGACATGGATAGAAAGCAGATGATGTTTAAAAGATCAGCTGACAGGCTCAATCTGAGTTACAAGTCAGATGTGACAGCCAAAATGAATTCTGTAATCTTGTGCTGTGTAGTGTTCACAATAGGGGAGGTGCAGCCTACTGTACTTGTCACTGCTCAGACTATACCTAGGCTGCTGGATACACTACTGGGGACCAGATTTTTCCAGAGGATACTGACAAATTGGCCATGTTCAAAGAAGGGTAACCAGGATAATAAAGGGCATAGAAACAATGCCATATCCCATACTGGTTGAAAAAATAAAAATGGTGATGGTGAGGCTTGAGAAGAGATGATTATGAGATGTGGGTGACATGGGTGACATGACTACAATCTACAAATATTTGGGGGCAGCTAGGTGGCGTGATGGACAGAGCACTGGCTCTGGAGTTAGGAGGACCCGAGTCCCAATTCAGCCTCAGACGCTTGACACTTAACTAGCTGTCTGACCCTGACCCAATTGCCTCACCAAAAAAAAAAAATTTTTTTTTTAAATTTTTAGAGTTGTTGTAATATGGAAGATGGTGTAGACCTATTCTGCCCGACCCCAAACGGTAGAATAAGAAGGGAAATCATTGGGCAGAAGGCTGATTTTGGCTCAACATTAGAAAAAGCATCCTCATAGAAAGTACTGTCCAATGGAGGGATGGATTAATTCTAATGAGTACCTAATAAATGATGGACTTTGGATAACTATTTGTTTGGGGATTTTTTTTTAAAAAAGGGATTCCTATTTCAGCTCAGGATTGGACAAAATGGCCTCTGGAATCCCTTTTAATTCTATCAGTTTACAATTATTTGAGTCCATCTTTTGCTTCCTCTTTTTCCTCTCCTACTCAGTAGAAGAAGAAACAACTATTATATTAAAGACAGCATATTGGACTGAAAGGGACTTTAGAGATCATCTAATTCTGCCTTCTCATTTTATAAATGAGCAAACTGAACCTCAGGGTGGGGGAGGAGGGAGTTAGTGCCCTGCCCAAGGTCACAGAGCTAATTAGATGAAGAAAACTTTAGGAAATGCATCTGTGCAGGGTCTTTCCCTACAGATATTTGCTATCTTATCAGGGAATTGGCTTTTGTGAAATAGACTGCAGCACTTTCCTGTGTTGTTTGGTAAAGGAGAGATTCTGGGGCTGTTCAGCTTCCTAGCCCCCTGCCATGCTGTCATCCGCCAGCTAAAGATTCTAGACGCGTTGAATTTTGGTAATTCTATCTGTATGACTAATTGGATGTCACTCACTTTTATAGACAAAGCATACTTGTAGCAACAGTTCAGTCTGTGTGTGTACTATTTGTTCAATCCCAAGGACCAGTTAGAAACAAAAATAAGTTAAAATCAAAGGACACCAAGCTCTCTTAGAAACCAAACAATAAAAATCTCCTAACCACAAATGAGGAAATTATATAAATTCTATTATCATCATCATCATCATCATCACTACTATTATCTAATAGCCTCTTCTCAATCCTAATCCTTCTTGACCTCCCTGCTATATTTGACACTGCTGAGCACCTTCTCTTCTTTGACACTCTCTCTTTTTGGGAGTTAGGGGACGCAGCTCATTCATATTCTCTCTCTCTCTCTCTCTCTCTCACTATATGTATATATATATACACACACACACACACAGACACACACACAGACATACATATATATGTGTATGTATACATACACAAACGTAACTCCTAATTAGTCTCTTATCTATCACATTCACAAAATTTGGGTGTACTCTAAGACTCTGTCCTTGCCCTTTTATAAAACGTGTGTGTGTGTGTGTGAAAACTCTAAGTTCCCTTCTAGCTCTATATACCATATATAAACATATACATACTGGCCCACATATATGTGTGGGCTAGTTCCAGTTCTTTCCAATTTGTTTTTCCCCCCTTGTAGCTGTTGTTGGGTTTTATTCTTACAAATAATGCTGCTATGAGTAATTTTGTAGAGATAGATCTTGTGCATAATGCTTACTGAAAAATAAAAACAATCTATAGGTGTATATATAGTATATATGTATGCATTGGCATATGTACATATTTATATACATACACACAAATGTAGAGTGTGTGTGTGTGTGTGTGTGTGTGTGTGTGTGTGTGTGTGTGTGTGTACCCACAGGAGTGGGGAAACTGCAGCCTCAAGGGTGGCTCTTTGACTGAATCCAAATTTCACAGAACAAATCCCCTTAATAAGAGGATTTATTCTGTAAAACTTGGACTCAGTCAAAAGGCCGCACCAGAGGACCTAGAGGGCCACATGTGGCTTTGAGGCCACAAGTTCTTCGTCCCTGGTACACACACATATATATTCATACTTACATTGAATCTTTTCATACACCAGAGGGCACTAAAAACTGGGGGAAAAAATGCTTTGCTGTCTGATTTCCTGCACTAACAAATTTTTCCACTAGAGGGCACAAGGAAAAAGTTAATTAATGTTTCTGCAATCAAGTGCCCATATAGATGCAGAAAGCATGTAACAGGATAGTAGGCGATATAAAATGTTTACAGCAAACTAAATGAGGATATTTCTTTCAAAATTCATTCTAAGCTTAGTTGTTATCAATAAAAACAACCACGAAAATATAAATGAATAAAAATGATCATGCATTCAAATCATAAACTCCATTATTTAGTTTCTTTTTTTTCTATTAGATAGTAACAAGACATCATGTTGTTGCAATGTCTTCTGGTAAATTCTTGTCCTCTGTGTCTTTTTTTCCCCCTGAATTTTATGGTTGTATTATTATTTAAAGAGTTGTAGTCAGGGCATATAGTTTTCTGAAGCTGCTTGCCTCATTTGTCATCCATTTGTATACATTTTCCCATATTCCTTGGGAGAATTCTTATTTGTCATTTTATATGATATAGTAACACTCCAATACGTTTATGTACCACACTTTCTATAGCTATTTGCCAATCATTAAATCCATGGGCTATTTCCAATTTTCAATTCTTCCTAATTTGCTCCTCCCTACCCCCCATGGCTGTTGTTGGGTTTTAGTCTTATAAATAATATTGCTATGAGTAATTTTGTATCAATAGATCTTGTGGATAATACTTACTGAAAAAAATCAAAACAATTCTTGGTTCCACTAGAAATAAAATGAATAGGGTATCTATATCCTGACAGCATCAAATTTCATCATTTTGAACTATCTATCAATTTGACAGACATGAGGTAGAAACTCAAAATTATTCAAACTTTTGTTTCTCTGATTTTTTTGGTTTGAACAATATTTGAAAGGCAATTGACAATTCATTTTTCTTACTTACAGATCTGTCTGTGCATATCTTTTTATAACTTATCTAAAAGAATCACAGCATTTAAAGTTAGGGAAAACCTTAGAGGTCATGTAGTCTAAACTGCAACAACTAGAATTCCCCCTAAAACATACCCAAGACTTTTCTTGATGGCCATCAACTGTGGGGTGCCCATCATCTCCAAAAGCCAGCTGCACACTTGGGGAACTTGAGTTGTTAGGAAATTTTTCCATCCATTGAGTCAAATTATGGCTCTTTCCACCTTCCATCCATTGTTCTTAGTCATGCCATCTGGGGCCAAGAAGAACAATGCTAATTCTTCTTCTGGATGACAGCCCTTCAAATAGTTGAAGACAACAGTCACGTCCAGCCATCACCCTACAAATGGATCCTATTCTTGCGATTTTTTTTTTTACCAATTCCTGATAGATTTTACATATCAGAATTCTATCTGAAATATACACAGCAAGATTTTTTTGGCCTGTATCTGTTTCTTTCATCTTCATTTTAGATATGCCTTTTGCCATGTGAAAGCTTTTTTATCCTATGAAGATAATAAAGAATTGTTACACAAATACAGGAGCTCTATTTTCCTCGGAGATCACCTCAGTTGGGCTCAGTTAGGTTAGGTGATCATGGGAATTAATAGTTGGAAAAAGGGGCCAGCCTTGAGAGGAGAAGGAAGAAAAATTCAAAACTCTGTCTAAATAAGAAAATTTATTATGACGTCATCCTCAAGGCATCTTCCCCAGCTCCAGATTTATCATCTTTGTAGAAAAGAAAACTAAAGCTTAAATAAGAAACCTGCTATGCAGATTCCTATATCTTCAATCAATCACTAAGCATTTATTAAGTGCTTACTGTGTGCCAGGCAGTAACGAAAACTGGTTCCAACTAGGTCTCAATAAAAATTGGTTTTGTAAGAATGCTTAAGAAAACATTTTGATTGCATATCTTTTTTTTTTTAAAGGCCTTTATCTGATCTCCCTGCCTCCTATCTCTCTTTTCTAATTCATCCTACACATTGCCAGATTTTTTTTTTAAACTGAACCTATGATTCCAAGAGTGTAAGGAACTCCCAAAGAGATACTCTCTCCACCAAAGCAGATTGGCACCTTATCTACAATTTATAATATTATAGAGTTTCCTGGTGAACTGAGCAAGCAAGTGACCTACCCAGGGTCACAGAGCCAGTATGAGTCAGAGGCAGATGAATCTTCATAAAACACAGCTTTCGTCATGTTTTCCCTTAAGAACCTTTGGTGATTTCCTCTCTACCTACATGAGAAAATCTGAAATTCAGTGCTTTCCCCAATCTATCTCCAATCTGCTTTTCTGTTGTTACACATTCTACTCTCTACCAATGAGTCCTCTGCTCCAAGACAGATTTCCTCGTCATAACTTTTTGTTATTCTTGTTGATGTTTCCTACACCTGCAATGCCCCCCCCTCCCTCTTCCTCTCTTTCTTTTCAAAAGACTTAAAAAACTCTTTATAACTTTTACTTAAAGCCAGAGCCAACTCAAATATCACCTCGTCTTTGAAGTTTTCCCTTGCCATTCAAATCCACGAAGGTCTCTCAGATGTCTGAATCTATAGTATCACTCATCTATGGAACTTGCTGTTTTGACCTCTGTCCCTTCGCCCGTGCTGTGCCTTCTACCTGCCTTCTCATCACCAAAAACAATTCTACTTGTTCTTTTCCTACTATGCCTTCCAGGCTCAGCCCAACCATGAAGCTTTCTCTGACTCCTGACAACCAAGTCATCTCTCCCTCCTCTAAACTAAGATACCACTCTGTTGCTTTCAAAACATTGTTCCAGCACATCAGACTTTATACAATTAATAGTCTTTTATATTCATGACTTATCTCCTCTGCATGACTGTAAACTTCCTAACAGCTAACAAGAGCAGGGAAATGAAGGGAATTCCATGATCGAATTGATGAGTTTGCAGAGAAATGAGCCTTTGGGACTTTTGAGAGCACCTCCCTGTGAAAGGTATTGACATACCTCTTGGTGCTTTCCAGAGAGTAGTTCTATAAAAGCTGAGTGGATTGACCTGGCCCCCATTGGGATGAACTCTTGTTAGAAGGAGCCACCCTCTTTGTTCTGGCCTCTTACTTGGGTTTTGTTTTGTTTTTTTCCTCCCCCAATCGAGGTTAAGTGACTTGCCCAAGGTCTCACAGCTAGTAAGTGTCAAGTGTTTGGTCTGAAGCCAGATTTGAACTCAGGTACTCTTGACTTCAGGGTTGGTGCTCTATCCACTGCGCCACCTAACTGCCCCTAATTCTATGATTTGGGAAGACTTGAAGACCTTGTGGAAAGTAAGATTCCCTTGAGAGGAAGGATAACTGTATTCATTATCAATGGGTTCTTAAGAGTCCTTTAATTTTTAATTTTTTTGGGGGTGAAATAAAGACTCTTTTGTATCTCATGTATGCATTGTACCTCTACTGAGACTGACTCTCGGTCAAATCTCAGGGAGGTAGACTTAGAGTTCCATAGACATAAGTCAGTTATCCTTTATTCGAGAGGCATTGTGGTATAACAGGAAAGACGATGAACTGCAGGTCAGAAGGCCTGGGCTTCAGATTCTAATTCTTCCACTTACTAGTTTTGAGACACCTTATATCTCCGAGTTTCGGTTTTCCCTTCTACAATATGGAGATGTTTGCACTTCATAGAGTGTTTCTGTAAAGAAAATACTTTATAAAACTTGAAATCCTGTCTAAATGGAAACTTTTATCAGCTGCTGATCTTTATAGCTTTCCTGTGCCTGACACAGGGCCTTACACATAGCTGGCAATCAGTAAATCTGTGATGACTCCTTGCTTTAGAGGAGCAGATATAACAAAAGTAAGGATTGGGAGCGATAAGGGAAGTTATAAAGACAAGGGCAGGGATAATGGAAAAAATAAAAAGGACTTGGTGGTGACGAAACATATAGACACACACATAGGAATTAACACTTAACCAAAAGACTGGAGCCTTAAGGCAAGGGATATTGACAAGATGATCACTAATCACCACTCTGGCTTGGATATATTCTAGGATCTAGTTTTCCACCAGATTTTAGTGGTGAAGCAGAAATGATAAAATTTTGACACAACCTTAAGCATTCATGAACCTCAGTTCAAGAAAATAACAGGTAAGATGTTTCTCATTAGGGAACTTTGAAAACTGATTATAATTTCACTATGCCTAAAAAGTCTTACAGTTTTCATAATATGTTCCCTTGGACCTCCAATCCACAATCATCTTTCCCAAGATGTTACTGTCGGTCCCACTGGACTGACCCCCTGTGACCAGCCAAGGGCTGCTACTGAAAACCCTCTAACAAACGGACTGCAAAGCCTTCTGGGCAGCATGGGATGGCAAGTCAACAAACAGTTAAGTGTCCACTAAGTTCCAGGTACAGTGCTAAGTGCTGGGGATATAAAGAAAGGTGAAAGACAGTTTCAACTCTCAACGAGCTCATAGTTTAATGTAAAAAACAACACAGACAGCTATGTACAAACAAGTTATAGACAGGATAATTTGGAGATCATCAGAAGGGGAAAGACATGTAATGGAATACTATTGTGCTATAAGAAATGATGAACAGGCTGACTTCAGAAAAACCTGGAAAGACCTGTATGGTCTGATGCTGAGTGAAGTCAGCAGAACCAGGAGAATGTTGTACACAACAACAGCCACGTTGTACAATGGCTAATATTGATAAACTTAACCCTTCTCAGCAATACAAGGATCTAAGACATCTCCAAAGGCCTCATGATGAAAAATGCTATCCACATTCAAAGAAAGAACTATGGAGTTTGAATGCAGATCAAAACATACTATTTCCTATTTTTTTTCCTCTTTTGTTGAGTTTTGTTTCCTCTTTCTGGTGGTTCTTCCTATTGGTTCTAATTCTTACTTATAACATCACTAATGTGAAAATCTGTTTAATAGGAATGTATATGTATAGCCTATATCAGATTGTGCGGCATCTTGGGGAGGGTGGTGGGGAAGAAGAGAGAGAAAAATTTTAAACTCAAAAGCATATGGAAGTGATTGTTGATAAATCAAAATAAATTTTTAAAAAAGAAAGGGAAAGACACTAGAATTAAGGGAGTTTGGAAAAGTGGATTATAGAATTTTTGATAGGACTTGAAAGATGCTAGCATTATGGGCAGCACTGTCTGCAAAATGATTGGTGCCTATGGAAAAGAGTCAGAAACAAGTAAGGGATTTAAACAAAGTCAAAGGGTCAGTCCTTATCAGGAAGCAAGCCAACCAAGGACCAGAGGCAAAAGGTATGTCCACGTCCAGAAATGCAGATTCGTTAGTTAGGAGCATCAGAATATAAAGAGCAAAACAGGTAAGCATGGTCTATGATCAGTCAATAATTCAGAGAGCAGGGCAGCCAAAGGAATGCGAGTTCACACAAACAGCATAGTTTCCAAGCTGACTCACCTGGCCAGAAGACCCTATCTCCACCCTTTTGAGTTCTAATGCTGAGGGCTAATCTCACCTGCTAGGGATTTTTAGTCAGAGCTACAGCTGCAGATAATAATGATAATGGTGCAGTGTGGAGACCGGTGGATTTGGAATCAGTGGAACCTGCCACAGCACCTGAGACATTAGAACATATCCAAGGGGCAGGCTAGCATGCCGTCCCAAAAGGTGTCAAAAAATCTGAGAATGTTTAGCTGAAAGAACAAAAAAACATAGGGGGACATGATAAAGATGCCCAGAGAGCCATCCCAGAAATAGTGAAAGAATCCAGGGATATTTAGAGAACATAAAACATGGTGCCCAGAAAAATAGAATGCTTCTTGAATTGAACTGGAAAGATACTTATCTAAGTGTAGACCAAACTAGATGGGATCTTCTAGCTGACTCTTCCATTTAGATTACATTCAAATCCCAGTTCTGTAACTTCCTACCTGCTTGACCCTAAGCAAACCACCTTATTTCCCTGAGCCTCACTTTCCTCTGATGTAAATTGAGGAAATTGGGCAGGGACTGTTCCATTTTTGTTTTTGGACCCCTAGTGCCTCAAACATAGTAGGTGCTAAATAAATGCTTAGCTAATACATAATCTTTAAAATTCCATCTAATTGAAAACCCTATGCTTCTACGTTCACATTAACATTGGGCTGTGAGTTAACAGCGTTCCAGCTGTTAGTTAGCATAGTGCCTGGCACATGGTAAACATTTTAAAAATGCATGTTGACTGAATGAGTCTTCCAAACTCCTATTATCTAAACTTATTCTCTAGCATTTATTTGGTTTTCAGTATTCACTGCCTTGTATTTTATGATTGTGTGCCTTGCCTCTAAATTAGATCCTGGAGGGTAGTACCTGTCCTAAGCTGCTGCTTCTTCTCCCCTCCTCCTCTTAATCTTCCTCTTCCTCCTCCTTCTTCTTCTTCACATCCCCCAAAGTGGCTCATATAAATTAGTTTTTCAATAAATGTTGGTTTACTAATTCCTTCAAACAGAACATGTGAGGATAAAAGCTCATAGGAATACACAGAAAAATATTCGAGATAGGAAACAAGCAGACATTGATAAAGTAAGAAATGTGAAGCAGAAAAAAAAAAATCAATCTCGTAATCTTCAGATTGCCTGGGGCATTCCCCCACCCCCCAACCCCAACACCTCCTTCCACCCAAGCCTGGCCTCCCAACAGTGCCCGAAGCTCTGAAATGCTCTTTTTACTCTCCCACCCACATCTAATAAAAATTTCTATTCACACACACACACACACATATTTTTTAATGGAAGATATGAGATAGGGTGAAAGCATTTTTAAACAAGGGAATTCTGACCCATAACCCCTTAAATCAAATCAGCAGGCTTCTGAATAAGCCATCCTTGCCAAATTTTAATACCCCCCTGTAAGTTATTTAATATGATACAGGCTCCTAAACAAATAAGATTCCCAGGGAAACTTAAAGGACAAGACTATTCCCCTCACCTTCAAATTGGATTGTTGGAAAGTCCGAGGATTTGAGAGTTGAAATCAAAGAGGTAAAAAATCAGTATCACTAGGTCTCGAGAGTTGGATGGGACAATCATCTGACTTCCTTTCATTGGATTTCCTTTTGATTAAAATAAGCAAACTTATTATATTTGCAGGTTTTAAGCTTAGGCCTGTAGACTCAGACTGCAGTAGATGAAAGAGGCTGAGGAAGGCACAAAGCAAACAGGGGGAGAAGAGCTCACACCCCTTCAACCTCAGATACCCAAACCAGACTCCCTCACCCTTCTCACTGTCTCTATTTTTCAGGCTTCTTTTCCTCCCTGCCAAAGATCATCCAGCTGCCTTGAAACTTATATTTCTTTAGCAGCTAGCAGTTTAGTGTGGCAGAAGAACGCTGGGCTTGGGGTCAGATGACTTAGATTGGATTTGGTATTTAATTTTATGCATGTATGCTGACCCACCAAGAGAATGCAAATTGCTTGAGAGATGTGCCTATTGTATTTTGTCTTTGTATCATCCAGCAAATCAATGTGCACAGAGCATATTAACACATGCTTGTTAAATTGAGTTAAATTGAATTGGAGTGCTGGCCCTGCTGCTTTCCAACCATGTGATTGTGGACAAATTCCACGCTTTAGACCTGGAAGAGATGTTGAAGCTTTTTGTTTTTTCTAGTTCTGAAGTTTTCCAACTTTTGATGTGCCATGGACCCTTTTGGCAGAATGGTGTAGCCCACTGACCTCCTCTTAGACTATTGTTTTTAAATAGATAAAATAAAATACATAGTGTTGCAAAGGAAAATAATTATAGTAAAGTGGTTATTAATTTTTTTAATAAGTTCATAGACTCCAGGTTAACAATTAGGTTTACAAATTAAGGATCCTGGAATCATATATTTAGAGACTACTAGGACCTTATAGGTCCTTCCTTTTACAAAATGGTAAACTGAGGCTCAGAGAGATCACACATCTTTACCAAAGTCTCATAGGTAGTAAGTAGTAGAGGCAAGATTTGAACACCAGCATCCAGAAGCCCAGGGAAGCAAAGTGACTTGCCCAAAGTGATAATTAGTAGCAAAGCAGTGATTTGAACTTAGGGCCCAATACCAAATACCAAACCCAATGCTCCTTCCATTATGCCACATTTTTTCATACTTCCTACTGCAAGTAGACAATCTGCACACATCACTCCAAGAGATGGGATAGAGTAAAAATAAAAACTGGTTCATAGCAGGTTCCATTTTTAGGGCCTGTGCTTCTGATAAAGGGGCTATGAAAACAGAGGTAATTAATGCTCCCTTCATCTAGTGCTCCATTAGATGATATCGAGGGATGAATAAGCATTTATTAAGTTAATGCTATGTGGCTGAGGCTGTGTTAAGCCCTGGAAACATTAAGACAAAAGAAAAGGGGTGCCTGCCCTCAAAGAGCTTTCAGTCTAGTTGAGGGAGATAACATGTTCACATACAAGCTAGTGCATACAAGGTGGCTGAATTTGGAGTTGGAGGACTTGAGTTCAAATTCTATCTCTGATACTTATTTCCTATTTATCCTGTATAGCGTTTGTTTTGTATATATTTGCCAGCATGTTGTCTCTCCCGTTAGACTGTAAGCTCCAAAGGGCAGTGACTGTCTTTTGCTCTGTTTGTATCCCCAGTTCTTAGCAAAGTGACTGGAACTTAGTAGAAGCTTAATCAATATTGATTGATAAAAGGTTAGTTAACTTTAACATTTAAAAAAAAATGATTAATCAACTATTTTTTTGACCTTGGGCAAGTTGTTTGGGCAAATCTCTGGAGCCAAGTTTTCTCATCTGTAAAAGGAGAGGGTCAGACTACGGACTCTGAAACCCTTTTAATTCCTATATCTATGATCCTATGAATTTTGTGGCCTCTGAAAGTCATTTCGCATCTTCTGGTCTCAAACAGCTCATGTTCAGATACTGAATCACTTACTACCTGTGTCACCTTGAATAAATCCCCTAACCTCCCTAGGTCTCACCTTCTTCATGAATAAAAAGGGAGAGTGGTCTAGATGACCTCTCAGGCTCTTTCGGACTCTAAATCTATGATCTTATGGTAAACAGATTAGGAAAGTGACTTAGGGTCCCCATCTATAAAAGGAGAGGATTAAATTACATGAAGTTCAAACTCCCTACTATTCCTAAAAGGGATACGGTGATCCTATGGTATAATGTTGTTTGTTTTTTTTTTTTCTCCCATTGTACAGGAAGATTCAAAGATGATGCCAAGATTTATAACCCAAAAGACTTTGAGCATATGTTAGTACCATTAACAGGAAGAGGAATCATGGGTAATGATTACTAAAATAGTAGCAAAATTTTTACTTGGCCATTTCTAAACAATTTCTGACCCTTGAGAGAAAGAATAAGGAAAGATAGGCTCTCTTTTTTGCGGTACCAAAATATCATCATCACAACCTGTATATATACAGGGCACTTCTACGCTGTTCCTGGCAGAGGAGACAGAAATGGATTGAGTCCCAATTTCTTGCTCTCCAAGATTTTGTCTCCCAGGATCTAAAAGTAACACAGATCATATCTCCTCACTCCTATAACATATCTTGTATTCATTTCGTGTATGTTTTTATATAGATCATATCTCCTCACTCTCATAACTGACATCTTGTACTCATTTTGTGTATGTTTTTGTATAGATCTATTCATGCGCATGTTATATACCCTGATAGAATGTAAGCTCCTTGAGGACAGGAACTCTTGTATTTTCATCTTTATGTCCAAAGTACCCAGTACAGTGCCTATCACATAGTGGGTGTTTAATCATTAAGACTTCCCCTGGCAGAATGGGCCAATGAGAATCTGTTCCAATGGCCACGAAGACAGCTGAAGCAGGCACTGTGGAGTGCTTAGAGCTTGGTCAGACGCCAAAGATGCCAAGGTCAGCCACTGCATCCTGGGTCATCGCCAGTCATCCTGACTTTTGTCTTGTCACTGTCCTTTGATGACTCTGGAAGAGAGAGTCAGGCTCGTGACTTTGTACAACTCTGCCTCACTTCAGTCTAATTCACACAAATCAAGACATAACCCTGTGATATCACTGGTCCTCTTTGGTGGGGGGTGGGAAAGGATGGCAAAGAAGGAACAACAACAACAACATTGTTATTCAATGCCTTTGCTCTTTCTATCATTGTTAGTGTTTTGGAGGATGGGATAGGAAAGGGGAGGAGAGTACAGAAAATTTAGGCCAGTGTGGACAGAAGTCTTAAAGGAAAGAGAAATGGAAGGAGAAAAGGCACTGATTAAGTGCCTACTGTATGATAGGCACTGTGCTGAGTGCTTTATAAATATTACCTCATTTGATCTAGAAAGATCTAGGTTCAAATCCTACCTTTCATGCGACAATGGGCAGGCATATCACTAACATTTACCTACTAGGTAATAGAGTTTTACTAGGTAAATCTGTATTGGAGGTGAGAGGAAAGGAGGAAGGAGGAAGGGGGAAAGACAAGAGTTTACAGCTGCGAAGGACAGGAGGTGGTGCTAATATGGCGGCTTTTGGTTATGTATCATAAGGGCTGCTAGGTGACGCAGTGGATAGAGCTCTGGGCCTGAAGTCAGGAAGTTTTTCTTTTGTTGCTTCAGTCATGTCTGACTCTCCATGACAACATCTGCGGTTTTCTTGGCAGAGATAACTGGAGTAGTTTGCCGTTTCCTTCTCCAGCTCATTTTACAGATGGGGAAACTGAGGTAAATAGGATGAACTGACTTGGATATGATCATACAGCTAGGAAGGCTCTGAGGCAAGAAGACCTGAGTTCAAATGTGGCCTCAGATCATTGGGTCACAGCTCTGGAACTGGAAGCAATCTCAGGAGCCATCTTGCTCCACCCCATTATTTTACAGATGAGAAAACTCATCAAAAAAGTTAATTTTGTTGCCCAACATTGCACAGGTATTCAGCATCGGAGGTTGGATTAGAACCTAGTCCCTTTAACTCCAGAACTAGTGTTTTGGTTTTTTTTCCCTTATAGGGAGTGAAAACTGGAGTGGGATGGTGGGAGATAACCAGCATAGGGAGAGAATTAAAGACCATTAGATATAAGGATCATGGGAAGGAATGAGGATATGTAAGCTAGAGAAGGGGAACATAACATTTGCTGGTGGGGAAAATAAATCTCTTTCAGGATTGTTACATGGAAGCTCTGCTTAGCTACAAAGTGTAGGCTAGGATGAATGGGTGGAACATTCTAATTTTAGCTCCATACAAAGAAAAGCTTAATTGGGGTTGTCCAAACACATAATGAATATCTTGGTGCCACAGTTCATTCCCCTCAATGCAGATCTAGCTAAGGCTCATCCAAGAAGTTTTTGTTGCTGTTCAGTCGTTTCAGTCCCGTCTAACTCTTCATGACCCCATTTGGGATTTTCTTGGCAAAGATACCGGAGTAGTTTGCCATTTCCTTTTCCAGCTCATTTTACAGATGAAGAACTAAAGCAAACAGGGTGAAATGATTTGCGCTGGATCACACAGCTAGCAAGTGTCTGAGGCCAGATTTGAACTCAGAAAGATGAGTCTTCCTGACTCTAAGCCCAGTGCACAATATACAGCTCCATCCATCTAGCCGCCTCCAAGATGCTACAGGAAGGACTATTTATTTATAGGTTAGTATAAATATAGATTAGTGTAGGTTAGCATAAATGGCTTCTGAAATCCCTTCCTGCTCTTATTTCTACACCTTCTAAAAACAAAAGGAGATATAGCAGAAAACAGAAAGAGAGACAAAGACAGAAACATGGAGAAAAAGAGAGACAGAGACAAAGAGAAAAATAGAGAGACAGATACAAGAACATAGTCTTCGGGCAAAAATACCTAATTTAGTACTTGCACTTCAAATGTAGCCTGTGATCTTTCTGTAGTGAATTACTCCCTTCTGTCCCCATTCTTGTGTCTTACTTTGGAGACATACTTGCTGTTATTTTTCCCTATTCCAGAGTTTAGGAAAAATAGAACAAGGTATAAATCACTCCTGAGCATCTGGTCCCTACTGCAGTAATAGAATGGAGGCCAGAGTCCTTCCATTGATAAATAGAAATATCCAGAGAAGGCACAGAGTACTTGACATTTCTGGTGATTTTCTCTGTATGACTGCTTGGAACTGTAAACACATATCTGGCTGTGGCAGACTAAATAAAGAGGATGATTAAGGCCCTTCTTTAAACATGAAATTGCAAACCACAAACAAGTTCAGTTACAGAGGTCTTCATGGTGCTTGGAAGCCCACATTTTTTTTTTTTTAATGTTCTTTATACCATCATGGCCAAACATTTGGTTGCTTTGCTATACATGCTGGGTGGAGCTGAAGAAAGAACACACTTAATTAGTAGGACAGAAGGCTAGATATAACCACTGATGTATTGGCATTCAGATCTAGTCTTTTTAGACCAAAGACATTTCTTTCATAGCTGAAATTGTAGCCAAATTAGAGGCTTATGAAATTGTAGCTTGGGCAATACAAGCCCTAAAAAAGAGCCTGGTCAACTGAGTCACCCGCAGATTGTATGTTTTTGTGAGTACAAAACTCCTGCATATTAATTGTGTTCAATTTTTCCACGAAGTTTAAAAAAAAAAAACTCCCTCAGAATTGCCATGAAGTGCCTGCATGTTTTTTTTTGGAGACATGATTAAGGATAGCATGGCATAAGGTTAGAGAGCTGGACTTGGAATCAGGAATATCTAGGCTTGGATAGGGCTTCTGGCATTTACTAGCTGGGTGGTCATTGACCAATCACTTGACTTACCTGAATATCAGGCAATACTTTAATACTGTAAGCTGCAGACAGGTAGGAGGTCACAGGTCCTTGATAGGTTATTGACTGCTGGCTTATCAAATAAGCTCCCCTCTGATGCCTCATCCATCATGGAATGGAAGCAGCCTTTGGTTCCAAAATCTATGCATCCAGGAAGGAGGAGGATAGCATGGACCAAATATTGTACACACTGTCAGATGTGGTTATGTAAAAGCCCCCCTTTTTTCAGTTTTAATTCCAAGGAGGGTTCAACTTGCAGAGTGTGGTGATGGTGGGGAGATACATAGAAATGGCTGTCATGTTCTTAATTTATTTTTATTTATTTATTTTTGTGAGATATTCGAGGTTAAGTGACTTGCCCAGGGTCACACAGCTAGTGTCAAGTGTCTGAGGCTGGATTTGAACTCAGGTTCTCCTGACTCCAGGACCAGTGAGTGCTCTATCTATCTATAATGTTTTGTTTGTTTGTTGTTGTTATTGTTGTTGTTTTTTAAGAAAGGGAGAAAGCAACAATAAAACACATATTTAAAAAATTTACACCCACTTCTCCCTTAATGTCCCTAACTCTGAACCCCAATTTTTTATTTTTTTATGTTTTTTGTTAAACCTCACTTTAAAAAAAAAAATTCTTCCACTACCTCTTTATTCTTTCCGTGTTCATCATTACCATCATTCCAGAACTTTCCTTGTCCACCCTAACTCTGCAATTTCTCCTCCTTTAAGGTTTACTGTCTCCATCTGTATCATCCTACCCAGACCCTGGTTGCTGTGATCTGTCAGCTTCTGGCTGGTTACCCTCACCTTTCTCAAGAAGTTTTAGTACCTGGCTCCCAATTGGCCCCCTCTCACACCCCTGCCATCACACTTGGGAGCTTCAAGATGTCTGTTCACATCCCCTCAAATATCTTTGTCCCCGTAGTGCATCATACTCTTCCATGACCTCCATCTTTATATACACCTCAATCACCCACCGAGATAATTATGCTTTATCTCACTATCATCCATAACTATGCCACCTCCATAATCTTGAACTATTACATTCCCCTCTCACTCCTCCTACACTTGTTCCTCACCACAATACCCAGTTACTCCACCTCTGTCTCTCTATTCTTCTAGCCTATTACCCCTGCCCTAGTCTCACTTACCCCCCTTCACAGTTTTACCCTATAGTTAACCATTCAATATCTATATTTTATCCTCCATGTTTGATTCTGTGGCATCTCAGTTTTTCTTCTAAACCCCACTCACCATCCACCCTGTCTGTTTTTACTCTCTCTGGTGAACATTTTGGGGAGAAGTTACATGATAGGACTGAGTAGGTCCAACACAAATCCATATTCCTATCATCTCAACCTGGGTCCCATTGATGCATGGCAATTCTTTTATGCTCCCTTCATTAAAGCTATTCTACTCTCTTCAGTGGCTATTTCAAGGCATCCCTTTTCATCCGAAGAGCCCAGTGCTAACATCTCCCTCTCTCAGCAAATGAACTCATTAGGCATATAGGACAGTCAGAACTAAGGAAGACAAGAAAGAGACAGAATGCTGTAAACATACTGCTTTACTGAGAAAATAGAGGGCAGTCATAATGAACTTGCATATCTCTCCTTTTCCACTTGTCAAAAGCCCTTTACTTCTTCATCCATCCTCCAATTCTTTTCTTCTTTCCTTGAAGAAGAGATAATCCTTTAATCCCTTTCTTTGCCCAGCCAACTCTTCTACTTATTCTCTCTCTCTCTCTCTCTCTCTCTCTCTCTCTCTCTCTCTCTCTCTCTCTCTCTCCCCCTTTTTGGTGAGGCAATTGGGGTTAAGTGACTTGCCCAGGGTCACACAGCTAGTAAGTGTCAAGTGTCTGAGGCTGAATTTTAATTCAGGTCCTCCTGACTCCAAGGCCCGAGCTCTATTCACTATACCACCTAGCTGTCATTCTCTTCTCTTTTTTTCATTCTCAATCCCTTGGAAATCTTCTTTTTCCCATAACTTTAAGTAGCAGATTTACACAGATTCACTCTCATGTCTATCTAACCTGTCTCCTGACCTTCAGTCTTGTAACTTCAACAGAGCCATAGCCATATACTCCTGGATGGCATACCAAGGCAAAACATGATAAAAATAGAACTCCCCACCCTCTTTCCTAAACCTGATCTTCCTTCAAATGTCCTTAATTCTTGTGAGTATCATCACTACCCTCCCAGTCACCCAATTTTCAACCTTGAAGTCATTCTTGACCCCCCATATCAACCCTCCATATCAAATTGCTAACTGGTATGGTTTCTAACACCATTTCTTGCATCTGTTCCTTTCTGTTTATCAGATGGCTTCACTCTAGTTCTCAATCCACAAATTATTTTATATTATGAACCTTACATGCTGTATTCCCTCCTCCTTCTCCCATATACAGCCCCGTGGGAATGTGAGGTCTTTGAAGTCAGGGACTTTCTGGTTGTTTCTGTTGCTTTATTTTGTTTTCGTCTTTACACTCTCCCAATCCAGCACAGTATTTTATATATTAGTGCTTGATAAATATTTATTGGAATGGAATCAACCCATTCCCTGAATTGTCTCCTTTTGAGACTGGGGTCCTAAGGAACCATCTGAAAGAGCTGTTCCTTCATGGTGTTGCTATTGGGTATTGTGATCCTCAATTCCCCGTAATGGTAGTTTCAAAAAAATAAGGGAAGATTAGAATTCTTGGGTGAAGTTGAACCATGATTAATTGAGTGAAGGTCAGCACGTTGAGCTGTGAGTTCAGGAAGTCCTGGATAAATTTTAGTTCTTGATGTTGGACTGGTACAGGGGATATCCCTGCTTTGTGGTAACCCTGACATCATCTTGAGGTTTCCCTGATGTAACTATTGCATCAGCACAAACTGAGTACCTGGGCCTATGGGCGTTTCTTCACCACCACCAATAAGAATAACAGATCCATGGATGGGAAGTAATGCAGTTATTCTCTCCCTCGCCCCCTTATAGATGAGGGAATCAAGGCAGAGAGATTTATCTAAGGTAATAAAATTTAGGCAGCTAGGTCGTGCAGTGGACAGAGAGCGAGGCCTGGAGCCAGGAAGACTCATCTTCCTAAGTTGAAATTTGGCCTCAGACACTTACTAGCTGGGTGACCCTGGGCAAGTCACTTAACCCTGTTTTACCTCAATTTCCTCATCTGTAAGAGGAGCTGAAGAAGGAAATGGCAAATCACTCTGGTATCTTTGCCAAGAAAATCCCAAAAGGTGTCATGAAGAATCAGACACAACTGAAATAACTGAATAACAACAAAATCCATCAGTGTCAGAACTGGGATTCAAACCCAGATCTCCTTAACTTTAAGATAACGGGTCTTCTCACAACCCCATAATTACCTTCATCACAATACCTCCTTCTCCACCCCCCCCCCCCACATCAACACACCCCTGCCACAGGTCTCCTCACCAACAAATGATCCAACTGAGAGGAATCTGCAACCCTGGCCTTTTAGGCTAATAAAGAGACATAGCTAAATAGTCTTGGTCCCTGCCCTTAGGATGCTCCAAAGCTCAGCGGAGGATTAAGACAGATAACTTTTTTCCTAAGAAGGGGAAAGGAATAAGGAGGGGAGAAGTCCGGTAGGGTCACAAGCTTTGATCATCAGAAGAGGAAGCGATCAGATCCTAGGGCATCACCACTGGGGTTTTGTTCCAGATGTCAGAATTTAGAAAGATTCTGAAAGTACTTTCAGTTCTTCAGTAGTATAGAAATGAGAGAGAGACAGAGACAGAGAAACTGCCATGATATTTATTCCAAAATTTACTGGGAAGGAGTTTAATGAAGGGGTAGCTAGATGGTGCAATAAATAGAAAACTGGGTCGAGTCAGGAAGACCTAAGTTCAAATCTGGCCTCAGACACTTACTAGCTGGGAAAGTCATTTAACCTCGTTTGCCTCAGTTTCCTCATCTGTAAAATGAGCTGGAGAAGGAAATGGCAAACCACTCCAGGATTTTTGCCAAGAAAATCCCAAAGGGTGTCATGAAGAGTCAGACACAAATGAAATGACTCAACAACAACAGAAGTTAATAAAGCTGTGGATTACTTCAAGGAGGTCTGCTACCCACGCAGACCCCCTCTTTCCTCTATTTCTCTAGTGTTCATATGGTTTCACAACCTTGGGCACCTGTCCCTCCTTTGTGCTGGTGGTAGATGAATCCCAGCCCCAGGCAGGAGAAAGCTAAGAGCTGAGACTCCTCTAGCCAAGCCTGAAAGTGCTAAGAATGTGTATTTAATATAGTATCAACAAGCTATTCAAGGCCATGCCCTCCCCACCACACCCCTGATGACAAACTTGATTGCTTTTCACAGGAGGCAGAAAGTGTCTCTCCTATTGTACACGTGGCAAAGAGATACAGAGGAGGAAGCCATCTCGGGTTAGCAATACCCTTACAAGCACTACCCTGCTCCCCATCCCCAAATCCCCTAAAAAAAGTTGATTTAAGTTCATGCCATGCTTTTAAGCTATCCCAGCCCATATATATATACATTACTAGGAGTTCTTCTTTAAAATTTCTGGAACCCTGGCAAATAGGTGTTTAATAAATGGTTGTTGAACTCACTGACCTAACTGAACTCCAACTTTAATTGCTGGTGGCCGTCCAGAAGAGAGGGGCAGCTAGGTGGTACGGTGGATAGAGTGCTGGACCTAGCGTCAGGAAGATTCATCCTAGTAAGTTCAAATCTGACTAGCTATGTGACCCTGGACAAGTTGCTTAACCCTATTTGCATCAGTTTCCTCATCTGTAAAATTAGCTGGAAAAGGAAATGACAAACCACTCCATTATCTTTGCCAAGAAAACCTCAAATGGAATCATGAAAAGTAGGGCATGACTGAAAACTCAACAAAAGCACAGAAGAGAATTTCCTTTTATTGTAAAAGGAATCTTCCATTTCTGGGAGGCCCTACCACCCAGTCCCAATTTTTCTATTACCAAAATTCCTTTTACCTCATCTGTTACAAAGAAGGAGGTTGGAGTTTTCAGTACCAATTCACAAGGGACAAGAAGCCATTAAAACCAACAAGATTTATTAAGTCCATCCTATTTTTGTTAGCTCCTAAGCATCTTGCAGGAAGTGGAACAGGGTTGCTGCTAGAGATCCTAACACCAGAAGATTGGCCATGATGATCTGGATGGGCTAGTCTTCAACAAATCTTTATTAAACCTGTCCCATGTCCAAGTTCTTAATTCAGGCACTGAGGATGGAAAGAAAAAAATGAAGCAACCCTCGACCTCAAGGAGCCTAAGTTCTATGATGCTATCCTATACACCCTCATTTTTAACTCTCAATTGTCCCTGGAGGGAGAACTAGTATGTCACACATAGTACATTGGAAAAAGAACATTGGATTTGGAGAAACAGGTTCAAATCCCAATTCTACATATTAATACACACATGACCTTGGTCAGATCACAAACTCTCTGGGCCTCAGTTCCCTCATCTGTAAAATGAAGAAGTCTGAATAGCTGATTGACATAGCTTCTCTATCTCTAAACCTTTGGCGCTGTATTCCTATGAGAACAAGTATGAGAAGACTTGGGTGATGGAGAAGAGTCAGGCTTTCCAAGGAGAGAAGAGAACTTTGACACTGGAGAACAGTAGCTATGACCTAAAAGCCAGGACAGATCTGTTACCAGAGGCATCATGGGGTGTCCATATCTGAGGGATTGAGAGAAGCGGGTGGACTGGCCCCATTCATTGAGTCCAAAGCTGAAGAACTCTGCTGAAGTTTAGGTAACCAAAATACAGGGTATCCCATAAAGTTGATGTTTTGTCCCAACTCAAACTTCTGTTCTCCGAAGCTTCAGTTTGTTTTTTTTTTATTCTGAAGGATTAAATGCCCCAACTCTGGCTACTGCTAGTGTCCCCATGTGATCCTGTCTCCTCCAAAGTAACAGAGGAAGGAAAAGTGGTTTCCATAGTACCCACAAAGTATTTATATTTGAAGTTCTTAAGCATTTCTCTAGTATGATAAAGTGGAATTCCAGGGCAATTTTCTTGTCAGATAAGCAGCCTGAGTTGCAACTGAGTAGCTTTGTCATCACTGACTCACTCTACCGGTGAATTGACCCCTTCCTTGGGTGGAAGATACCAAGCAGAACTATGGCTTACAAAACACACAGTGGGGGAGAAATAGATTTGCCACAGTTATTCCTCCAGCATGTTTCCTGAAGGTCAATGACACTGAAAGTTCCCCCCCCCCAGGAACTACACACTGTAGCTATACTCTTCTCCAACCCCAGACAGCTTATTAATGGATAGCTCTCTCCACAGACAACCCAACCTGTCCAGAGGAAATGGGCCTACGGACAATGTTTCAATCTACTGGCAACAGCAACTACCTTTACTGCTTCTCTAATGCCCCAGCTAAACATCGCTATCTCCCACTGATGAAAAGGTGTCCCTAGTGCTTATGGTCCTGTTTGCCTACTCCTTGTGGCCCGGTTGGGTTTTGCTATTTACAATGCTAATGATACGCTACAGAGAAGAGGTGAGCAATGCCGTAGTAACCGGGAGAGAGGGAGCTCACCTCACCACCACCCCCCTGAGATTAGTGAAAAGTATCCGGGGAAGAAGGCTCTATTTATGGAGCCTCATTATGAAGAGACTTCAAATCTATGACTATAAATGACTCTGGAGATTTCTATAGACCTTTGAGACTAATGTTTGTTCTTTCAAGGGTTTGTTTTCCTCCTTTCACTATCACTATTTTTATTCTTTAAATGTTATTGTTGCTTTTTGCTTTTACAACACAGTCATTTATCCTTAAGTGGCTCCCAGCCACCGCCCCAATACCACACCGAATTGTTTTTGTAATACAGAAAACATACAAGCAAAGCCAAGCAAAAACAGTGCAGTGGATAGGACCTGAGATGTGGAGTCAGGAGACTGGACTGAAATCTTCCCTGATATATATTTACCTCTGTTATCTTGGGTAAACCATTGAAACTTTTCCTCATCTGTAACACGGAGGAGAGGGGGAGGGGACCGTTCGGATTGTTACCTAGATAACCTTTATGGTTCTTCTTACTTTGAAAAATCTATTATTCTATGAACAAAGTGACCATGTCTAACAGCTCCCGGGGGTGGGGAACATGAGGCCTTGAGGCCACATGTGGCCCTCTAGGTCCTCAAGTGAGGCCCTTTGATTGAATCCAAACTTCACAGAACAAAGGATTTTTCAAAGGACCACACTTAAGGACCTAGAGGGCCACATGTGGCCTCAGAGCCGAAGGTTTCCTTTCCTTTTATACCCTTTTTCATATCCATAGTTCCCTCCCCCCCCTTCTTGTACTTACTGTGAGAAGGGAGGTATGTTTCATGATAATTTCTCTAGCCTGGAAATTGGTGATGTAGGTTCATTAGAATTCAACAGGTTTTAAGAGTGGTTATCATTTGCATTATTGCAGTCATTGTGTACTTTTTTTCTCTTTGTCCTACTTTCTTCAATCTGTATCCTTTTCATTCAATCGCCCCAATTTCTCTGAATTCCTTATGTTTGTCAAATTTTACATCACAATAATAGCCTTTTATATTCCTGTACCACAAATTTTTTAGACATTCTCAGTTGAAAGGCTCCCATTCAGTTTCCAAGTTTTGTTTTTGCTATGACAAAGAAAGCTACTTAGTTATATGTTTTCCCTTTCTTTTTTAGTGAAAAGTTTATTGTTTTGTTTTTTTCAATAACCATGCATTTTTATTAATTTGACCCTACCTTTACCCTCTATGTTACAAATAAAAAAATGGACCAAAAATAAATAAATAAAACCCTAGCAAAAATTTCTCCCATGCTTTTAAAAAATTAATCTATTCCTTCCACTAATTGTACCCCCATGGAGCAAATTGGAAAAAAAATACTGCCCCCCATCTCTTAATATATAGCTACATAGTCTACTGAAACAAACTCCTACATTTGCCATGAATGACAACGTATGTCTCTTTCCTCATTTTAAAGTTAGCCTTCTGGGCCATCTGCAGTTGCCCTGATCTATATCGCTCTACTGGATCCAGATGTCTCCAAGGGAGAAAGTGAGGCTGGTAACTTTGCACAGCTCACCTTCCCTTAAATCCCACTCACTTGCATATCACTGCATCACCTCCTTGATGTCAGGGTCCTCTTTGAGAACAAAGGACAAACAACAGAGTTCACCATCTTTCTGTTAGGAGGTGAGTGGTGTGTTTAATCTTTGTTCTTTTGGACTTCTTGTTTATCATGATGTTGATTTGAGTCTAAAGTCTTTCTAAGTTGTCTTAACCTATAATGTCATTATCATTGTATAAATTGTTCTCTCAGTCCTACTTACTTTGCCCTTTGTCAGGTCATACAGGTTTTCCTACTTTTTTCTGAAAATGTCTCATTATGGGGCAGCTAGGTGGTGCAGTGGATAGAGCTCTAGCCTTGGAGTTAAGAAGACCTGAATTCAAATCTGGCCTCAGATACTTGACACTTACTAGCTGTGTGACCCTGGGCATGTCACTTAACCCCAACTGCCTCAGCAAAAAAAAAAAAAAGTATCATCTTTTCTCATGGCACAATAATATTCAATTCCTTTTAACAAAACGTTTATCTCTAATGTTTTGAACTAAATACTTGAAAATAAGAAGCAATTCTTAGCATAGTAGGGGGACAGAATACCATTCTTTGATTTTTTTCAGGTTTCTTGTATAGAAGCCAACAGGAGTGACACAATCTCCACAAAGTTAACCTGAGTATTTCATACCATAGGAGTATTTTATATAAAGTTATCAAGAACCTAGTTCAAAGTATATTGATAACAATTGGTTTAGTAGTGTCATATAAGTCTGATGGGATTATACTACTTAGTCCCTGCTCTGGCCATTTAAAAAAAAATTAGTTCCCTTTTTAATTGAAAATAGTTCAGTAAAGGGGACAGCTAGGAGGTACAGTTGATAGAGCACTGGCCCTAGAGTCAGGAGGCCCTGAGTTCAAATCCAACCTCAGACACATAATACTCACTAGGTGTGTGACCCTGGGCAAGTCACTTAACCCCATTGTCTAGCCCCCCCCCCAAAAAAAATTTAGTAAAACAAATCTGCATTCCACATTAGTGACAAAAGATAAAAGACAATAGGCCATATGTTTCTAAAGAAATGGGGGAAGAGTATATTTTTCCAGTGTTGTGAACAACAACAAAAAAGTGTGTCTCATTTGCAAAAAACAAAAACAAATTAAAAAAATAAATCAGCTGCAAAAGGATGAGATTTACTATGAAAAATTATCATAAAGAAGGTATCAGTAAACTCAAAGAAAAACGGAAAGAAAAGTTTAATCTGATAAAGCCAGTTTTACAAAGACAGTGTAGGATGTTTATATTGTTTGATGAGTTGAATGAAGTTTCATTTCCAGTAAGCTTTGATCTGTCCTGTGTAGATAATTACAAATTTATCTAAGCCATTTGCAGATACTGGCTTCAGGACAGAATGTTTATTAAAGGCTTCTTTCATTCTTTGTCCTAGAAAAAAAATCCAGCGTCTTTGAAAATATGTTTTCATACTCAACTCAGTGACTGAACACATCAGCGAATTGGCTGGAGATTCCTATGGCCAACTTAAAGGGGCACATTTTGCAGTATTTTCAGATGCAATTGCTGAAAGCACCGATGAGTAAGATGCTACTCAGCGCTGATTTCATTAGAGAGGTCACTGAGAAATTGGAAGATGTCAAAGATTCTCAAATCAGGGCATATAAAGGAAGAAAGGGCTTTTTTTTTTTCTGAAGTAGCATCATTTATTGACTAAGATGGACTGCCCTGGGGGCAAAGGGATGGCAATGAAAAGTGATGCTATGGCTATGATAGCCCCCCCCCCAGAAAAACAAATGTTGTTATGGGAGTGCCAAAAATTTTAAGTAGGAAACAGCTGCTGTAGAACTTTTCTGCCTGTCCCTTGCAGAAAATCACAAAAGGCACCTCTTGCCAAAAAAGTTTCAGAAGAATATGATAATATAAACTATCTTTCAAACTACGCTACCTACCCCCAGGGTTATCATAGGCAAGACAGCGTGCAAAAGCACAGGATAAATGTGAGCTGTTAACACCCTGTGAAATGCAGAGTGATTTCTGTGGAAAAGCTGTAAGGATATGGGTTTTATGATAGGACAATTAGATGGATGGAGAATTGGTTGAATGGCTGGACTCAAACAATAGTGATAAATGGTTCTAGGTTAATGTAAATGAAGTCCTCAGGGAGAGCCCCAGGGATCTGTGCATGGTGCTATTTGTCTAATAGGGTTAAAAATGCTTTAACCTGTTTATTATTTTGTCAATGATTTCAATAAAGGCACAGATGGCATACTTATCAAATTTGTAGGAGATGTGAAGTGGGGACAAACAACTAATATACCGGATAACAGAGTCAGGATTCAAAAAGACCTGGGCAGGCAAGCTAAAACTTTGGGTAAAATTGAGAATATGTCATTTAAAAGGGATCATTATAAGGTCTTACATTTGAATATAAGTATATATCTGACTATATATGTATATATCTGTATGTATATGTATATACATACATATATGTGTATATGTGTGTGTGTATATATACATATGTATACATATATATTTCCATAAGTTGGGGAACCATGGCTAGAGAGCAAGTAATCTAAGTACATTTTGATATCTCTGTGGACTCTAAGGAGTGAATAATATAACATGGAAGCTTGAAATATGAAAATGATCTCAGACCACTTTAAGACCAGCATAGTTTCAACTGAGATGCAACATATATAGGGGATAAAGAGCTGGCCAGAGCTGGGTTCAAGTCTTGCCTTCAATGCATAATGGCTGTGTGACCCTAGGCAAATTGCAAATGACTTAAGTTCTCCATCTTCTAGACAGTTTTCTGAGGCTATAACCGCATGAAAAGTTTTGTGCTTACTTTCCTGCATAGAAGAAGTTTGCTCAGTGAGGGCTCCTTGTATCATTGAAATAGCAGGTCCATTTGTTATCCCTACACTTTCTATAATTTAAGAAGTGCTTGTCCCATTGAGTTCTGCCCAGGTCAAATCTGGGCAGCATTGTGTTCTGTACATCGTAGTATTATGTTCACTTCTGGGAGGGGCCATCTCCAATTGTCGTGATCTATGTCTTGCCACTGGACCCAGATGGCTCTGGAGGAGAAAGTGAGGCTGGTGACCTTGAACAGCTCTTCACTTAAATCCAATTCACTTGCTAGTCGTGGCTTCATTTTTCTGATGCCATGGTCATCTTCAAGAATGAAGGACAAATAACAACAATAATCATTTCTGGGAACCATATTTCAAGGACATAGAATATGACCGTTCTGCCTCAATAGCACCTCTTCCATCCGTGCCCGCCTTTCTAATCGAATTCACCGGTCAAGTCCTTATTACACCTTGCCTAGATTATTGCAATAATTTCTTGATTGCAACACCATCACCACCACTACCACCACCACCACCACCTCCTCCTTACACACACCTTTCTGTTAAAATCTTACTCATTAAATCATAGAATCTCCAAGATGGAAGGGACCACAGGTGCCCTCTAGCCCCAAACTGTAATTGAATAGGAATTGTTATCATCATCATCATCATCATCATCATCATCATCATCATCATCATCATAACAAGTAGCAATTACATGGTACTTTAAGGCTTAAAAAGAATATAAAGAAATACATCATATATCTCTATATACCTATATATCTTATAAATATCATCTATCTTCACAAAATCATGGCACATGGGTACTATTTTTCCTATATTATAGATGATAACAAAACTGAAGCTGAAAGAGGTTCAGTGACTTGATCAGAGTCATGCAGTTAGTAAGTGTCTGAGGCTAGATTTAAGCTCGGGGCTTCCTCACTCCAAGTCAGTGACCACTATCTAATGTTCCCCAGCTGTCTCAATCAGCATTCCTTCAATGTTTGCTTAAAGACCTCTTGTGAAGGGGTAGCCCATTGCTTTCCAAGGAAGCTCATTTACCTTTTGGAAAGATCTTAACTTTTAGTACATTTTTTTTTCTTTGTTCTTTAAAAAAAATGTTCCTGTTTTTTGTTTTTTTCAGATGAGCTATGTCCACCAGAAAGCTAATACACACACACACACACACACACACACACACACACACACACACACACACACACACATATTCCCCTCCCTTTTTGTTTTGTTTTTTTTTTGGTGACACAATTGGGTTAAATGACTTGCCCAGAATCACACAGCTAGTGAGCATTATACGTCTGAGGCCAGATTTGAACTCAGGTCCTTCTGACTCCATGGCCAGTGTTCTGTCCACTGTGCCACCTAGCTGCACTTCTCCCATTACTTCTAGTTCTGATCTCTGCAACCATGTAGAACATGTCATGTCCTTCATTCATATAAGAACCTTTTAAACACTTAAAGATAGCAAAAAAAAAATTCTCAGCCTCTCCTACCAATCATGTATTACATGATCCTTATCCTAGACATTCTACTGTGGAAGATCTTGAGTATTGATAAAAATGTCCATCCTAAAATATGCTATCTAGAATATTCCAGATATGGTCTGATCAGCTCATTGTATGGTGGGAGGGATGGTGACTTCTCTGATTCTGGTCACTTCCCATAACTCTCTTAGTGCAACCTAGGATCACAGCCCTCTTAGCTGTCATAGTACATTGTTGGCTCACACTGAGTTCCTGAAGGGTTTTTTGTTTTTTCAGATGAACTAGCTATGTCCACTGGAAAGCTAATATATACATATACATATATATACATACATATATATATATATAATATATTCCTGGAAAAATAATTTTTTTGAACCTGAGACTCAGATCAAATGTCACCTTTCCCATGAAGCCTTCCTTAACTCTCCCAGTTGAAAGTGACTTGCTCTTTCCCTATGTCCATTACGGTGCTTTTCTTGTACCTACCTATGTGCACACATAGGGTGTCCCAAACAGCTTGCATTAAGCCTTTATTGCTTAAAACAGCACTTAAGACTTTTGAGATACCCTGTGTTACTTATTATTATATTTGAATATATTATTAGTAGTAGTAGTATATTTGAAGAAAGAAAAATAATGTTTATTTATTTAGCTTACTATGTCTATGTGTCAGGCACTGTGCTAAGTGCTTTCAATTATTATCTCATTTGATCCTCACCACAACCCTGAGAGGTAGGTGCTATTTCTATCCCCATTTTACAGATGAGGAAACTGAGATTAAAGTGGCTTTCCCAGGATCACACAGTTAGGAAGTATCTGAGGGCTAATTTGCACTCAAGTCTTCCTGACTCTACAGGGGTGCTCTATCTATATCTATAGGCGCACCACCTAGCTGCCCCTAGATTTATAAGCTTTACTAGATTATAAGTTCCCAAATAATAGGAGCTCAGTTTTATCTAGCTCTTCAAAAATGACATCATCACTGCTTTAAAGATGAGGAAAGTGATTTTCCAAGACATCAAATGGCATGCCCATGCTTTGCTAGCAAATCCTCTAACTACGAAAGCAAACCCGTATTTCCTAAATCCAAGTCCCATGGTTTTTCCACCATGCCATGTTGCTTCTCCTTGAGGGCAGTGACATTGTGTGATTTATCTTTGCCTGCCCCCACTGCCTAACACAGTGGCTTGTATATAATAAGTCCTTTATAAATGTTTGCTTAATTGAATTAATAGCCAGGCACCCAAAGGAAAATCAACAATAACAAATAGGCAAGAATGATAACAGAAGTAAAGGTGGGGGGGAAAGAATGTTTTCTGTTTTTTTCTTTGAGAAATATAAATCTTTATTCTGATACATTTAAAAATAACAATATCAAAATTTATTTCATATTTACAAAAAACCTATAGTATTAAACTTGCATTTCAGTTCCATTTTATGAACAGTTAAGGACCAGAAAGAAAAATGTATGTTTAGAGAAGAATTAGGATAGATAGAAAGACCAAAGAAGGGAGAGATGAAGAGACAGTCAGATTTGGAGAGAGACAAAAAGAGTGAGTCACAAAGAAGGAGGAAGAAAAGTGCAGAGCTGGAAACAGGTCGATAGGGAGAGAAAAATTAGAGAGTGCTTGTTTCTCCACTCGTTCACCACAGTCACAAACCACATGTAAGAATATTATCCCTTTCCTTTTTTTACTTCATACATTATTATTTAATTCTTAGTGTGTGCCTTCTGTCCAGAGCTTTAATAGGGACTCCCAGTGCCCCAAAGGGAAATTAAGAGTACGCATCCTTCATCCCATTCCATCCCATCTCCTCCAGTAGATTGCTCCTTTAATCATCTCTTCTCTTTCACTAATCTTCAATCTCTGACAATCCATTGACTCCTTCCCTGCTGCCTACAAAAATGTCCATTTCTTCTCCATCCTTTAAAAAGCCTCATTTGAACCAGCCATCCCTGGTAGCTATGACGGCTATAAACATACACAAACACAAACACAAACAAAGCACATACTCATATACATATATATGTGTGAATATATATACGATTGTATTTATATGTATATATTGTACATGATATATGTATATAACAATTGTATACTATATATACAATATAGGGCATGTATATATTTTGTGTGTATACAGCATATATACATACATACACATATCTTGCCTTTCATGGCTAAACTCTTTGAGGAAGCCATCTCAAATTGGTGCTTTCACTTCTCCTCTAAATCCTCTGAGGGGTTTTCACCTTCTCTTCTAAACCCTCTGAGGTTTGGCTTCCATCCTCATCATTCCACTGAAACTGCTCTCTCCAAAGTTTCCAGTTTCCTCTTACTTGCCAAATCTAATAGCCTTTTCTCAGTCTTCACGCTTCTTAACCTCTTTGAAACCTTTGATAATTTTGACCACCCTCTTCTCCTGGATTCTTTCTCTGCTCAAAGTTGTCCCGACACTGCTGTCTCCTGGTTCTCTTGCTACCGTCTGACCATTCATTCTCAGTCTCCTTTGCTGAATATTCCTCCGGGCCAGGTCCACTAAATGTGGATGTCAGTCAAAGACCTATTCTGGACCCTCTTCTCTTCTTCCTCTATACTATTTTGCTTGCTGATCTCATAAGCTTCCACGGATTCAATGCTCTCTATGTAGCTGGTGTTAAGATCTGTCAGCTTTACCTTCTCTCCTGACTTCCACTCTCACATCACAAATCATCCATTGGACATCTGGATCTGTATTTCCCATAGATATCTCAAACTGAACACGATAAAATGGAACTCCTTTATCTTTCCTCCAAAATTATCCCATCTTCCCAATTTTCCTACTACTGTCAAGGAAACCATCACCCTGAGTCACCAGGGATCACAAACTTGCTGTCATTCTTGACTTCTCACTGACGTGCAAATCCAATCTGTTGCCAGGTTGTATTATTCCTACCTTCACAACATCACACATCTACATTCATCATACACACATCACAATATCTACATTCACAACATCATAATACCTTGGAGTTAGAATAGCTGTAAATTATTTTTTTCAACAAATGCCTGCAAGGTTCATGGCCTAGTGCTAGGTGTCTGGGTGGATACTTGTGTCTTTATAGCCCCTGAATCACATGCCCAGCAAATTTAACAGAATTATATAAGCCAAGAGGACCATAAAAACATGATAGTGAACTTTAGTCTTTATGTAGTAGACAGTTATTGTTCCATCATGTCCAATTCTTCATGACCCCATTTGGGGTTTTCTTGACAAAGATACTAGAGTGGTTTGCCATTTCCTTCTCTAGCTCATTTTACAGATGAGGAAACTGAGGTAAACAGGGTGAAGTGACTTGTCCGGGGTCACACAACTAGTAAGTGTCTGAGGTCAGATTTGAATTCAGGAAGATGAGTCTTCCTGTCTCCAGGCCCAGCACTACATCCATTCTGCCACCTAGCTGCCCTTCTGGAGTGATTTACCATTTCCATCTGTAGCTGATTTTAAAAGTAAGAAAAGCGAGGTAAATCAGAGTCACACAACTGGTAAGTGTCTGAGACTGAATTTGAACCCAAGTTTTCCATTCTCCACACCTAGCATTCTAGCTGCCGTCATAGGCAACGGAGGGGGGGGGGAGGGCATTACAAGGTGGGGAATGACATTCTTTTAAAAAACATTTGTTTTAGGATGATTACTGCAGCAATTGTATGTAACAGTGATCCGAAAGGGCAGGTTAGAATCAAAGAAGAATGAAGTGGTGGAAATAGGGATAAATTGAAAAGAATGAAACAATTCATATTACTAAAAACAAAAAGTAGATGCTCTCCCAAATTCTACGTCAGTCCTGTTAACTAGCCCTGTACTTCTGGCACAACTTAGTTCTAAATAGATTATGAAACGTATGTAATTGGATAATGAAAGTGAAGTGCCAGATTAAAAAAGTAGTCCTACAATTTAATATAACCTTTTGAAGTAGCAATCTTAGTCAGAAGGCAACAACACCAGGGTGACAATTTCCAGTATCAACCACTAACTGTTCTTAGCTGTGGGGGACCTGGGTGTGGCCTTCTAGGCCTTTTGGGTGTGGCCTTTTGACTGAGTCCAAGTTTTACAGAACAAATTCTTTTATTAATGGGATTTGTTCTGTGAAGTTTGGATGCTGTCAGACCTAGAGGGCCACATGTGGCCTTGAGGCCTCAGGTTTCCCACCCCTGTTAGGTCTTACAGGGCCCAAAGCGCCTACCTTAAAAGGTTTTTCAGGGGTGAAGGCCTAGAGGAGAAAAGAAGGGTGGGGAGGTAAGCCTGTGTGGTCTAATAAAAAGAACTATAGATTCACAATCAGAGGACCTGGGTTCAAATCTTACTTTTACTATTACTACTCTATAAGACTCTGGCCAAGTCACTTAATATCAAAGTCTCAGGTTTCTTATTTGTAAAATGAGATTGTAATGAATAACCCCACAGGTCCTTTCCTGCGTTGAATCTACAATGAAAGAAAATGAAGGGGGAAGGGAGTAGCCAAATAAAGTAGAAGAGAGAGGGGAGACAGATGCATGTTTGGGAATAGACTCCCACTACCTTTGGGTGCTCCCTTAACCCTGGGTTATTGGTGACCTACTGCTAACTCAGGTTCAGACGATTCGGACGAGACACTTAAACTCTGCCTCAGTAAAGTCATCTAAAATGGGGATCTAACTCCCAAGCTTGTTAGGATAGAATGAGATAATATTTGTAAGGAGCTTTGCAAACCTTAAAGCCTTTTGTAAATGCTAGTTACTATGATTACCCCCTTGCATTGCTCACTGATAGCTTTTAATAAGTCATAGGATTACAGATCTTGAGTCGGAAGGGAGACCATTTAGTACAATCCTTATTTTACAAATAGGGAAACTGACACAGGGAGGTGTGGTGTCTTGGACCACAGCAACAGGCTGGATAGATTCACTTCTACTGCATATGCAAGAAAAAAGCTGGCTGAACTTCGCCTTGAGTCCGGGAGACCTGAGTCAAATTCGACCTCAGATACCAGCCTGGGCAAGTCACTTAAATTGTCTACCTCAGTTTCCTCATCTACTTCACAGAGTTGTGGGGAGCTTCAAATGAGATGATTTTTTTTTTTAAAGCGCTTAACCTAGTGCCTGGCATATAGCAAGAGCTAAATAAATGCTATTAAAAATAAAAAACAAAAAACCTCCCCTGGATGAATCCAAAACACAGTTTAACCCCCAACAAGTCAAAGAAGACTGCTGCTGAGGCTGCTGCTGCTGTCTCCTCCGGATCTTCACAACCAGAGCCTCCACTCTCCGTACCCGGAGACTCACTCCACGCCCACGCCCCTCCCTCCCAAGGACAGTATGTGGCCGTGCTGCCCTTTAAGGGGCGGGCTTTTCTTCTCCAACTCTAAGTAACTTGATTGGAGTGAGCCTACCTCGGACTTGCCGCGGCCTCGGTGGAGCCTGGGTGGGAATGGGGGAGGGAAGGAGGGAGGGGATCCCCAAAGCCGAATAAAGGCGGAGGAGGGAGGAGAGGGAGGAGAGCAAGGGAGGAGGAGACCAGCCTGAGGGAGGATTTGGTCCCCTCCTCCAGTTCTGATTCCGCAGCCCTATCTCGGCTCTTCTCCGAAACTTTCCCGTGCGACTGCTGGGGCTGCGGCTACCGCCGCCGGGCGGGCCCCAAGGCGGCCACTGCGGAGCCATGAACCGGCTGGCCAAGCGCGGGAGCGAGACGCTCATCGAGATGGTGGCCACAGACGGTAGGTTCCTTCCCCCCTCCCGGCTGGCTGGATAGGCGCGAGGGTGGGGTCCCAGGCCAGCCCGTGGATCCGAGGGAGGGAAGGTCGGGTGGGCTGATTGCCTGTCTGCGCCCCCCAGCCCTGAGCTCAGATCCATGGAGGCGCGGGGACCACGGTGGGCAGGCAAGCGTCCGGCGGCCCCGGGCGGGGACGCAGCGGCCCGGGGCCTGGCTGCTAGTGTTCCTTCCCGCTGCCGTTCGAGCTGAACCCTGGCTTCTCTCTCTCGGCTGCCGCTCCCGCAGCTGCTGCCCGGGCCCCCACGTGGGGCCGCTCTGGGCCTGGCCAGGGGAAGGCAGTAGGGGCATGGGGCTAAGCGCACGGGAAGGGCCCGGTTCGCCTAGCGCAGGGAAGACCGGGGCTAAGCCAAGTCTGTTCGATTCCAGGAACGCGTCCTCTTGAGCGCCTCCTTGGCCAGGGGGGCGGGCAGCGGCCCCCTCTCTGTGCCACAGCCTGCGCCCCCCAGGAACGCTTAGGCAGAGGCGTTTGTGTTCCCTTCTCCATGCGTCCAACCCTGCCCTGAAACTGGGGGCAGCCTTATCTCCAGCCTTGACCCTCTGCGGTTTTGGGGCAGCTTCTAAGGCAGGGAGCCTTCCTCCCTACCATTGATGGGGGTGGAGGGCGGGGTGGGGCGGGGAGGCCTCCCCCTTCGAGCAGCGCTGAGTAATAGAGACAGCAGGCGGCCGGATGGGCGGGGGAGAAGGCCAGGACCAGGGAGCGGAGCACCGCTGGGAGGGGTGGGAGACCCAGCTCTGTGTACCTGGGCCAGGCTGGGAGAGTCAGCGGCGTGGGGGGCAGAACTGAACACGGGGACACCACTCACATTTTCCGGGTGGTGGCTGTTGTAAAACTTGGTGCTTCAGAAAAGGCTGTGATCCTGATGTTGACTCCAGCAGATGCCTTGGGTGAGGAGGAGGTGGGCATGGCACCCGAGTTCAGGAGGAATGGACCACTTCAGTTGTATCACTTCCTCCCCCCCCCCCACTTAAGAATGGGAGTGAGGTTTTCCTGGCTGTCACACTGGTGTGGGACATGTGGATTGTCTGTCTGGAGTACCACAAACAAAACAGATCTTATAAAAAGAGTTGTACCCCTGAGAGTCTTATCTGGTCTGGCTCCCTGTGTGTGTCCTAATTTTTACTCTTTGGCAGGTTTTGACTTTGCGCTTTAATCCTCCATGAACATATTAGGTCCTTTTAAGGCCTTTTTGCAATCCTGTTTTCTGTTGCTCTACTGTACATGTTTTCCAAAAAAGATATAGCCTGTGATGTGTAGCCTGGCATTAGGTGATTATTGCATACAGATTTGGGATGAAATCTTCAGGACCACTATGTCCTCCTTGAAGAAGTTCATTGCATGCTTTGTTGTAGTCTTGGAATGTTTTCAGAAGCTTTGAAAGGAAGCCTGGTGTCTTCCTTCAGAATTGGAAGGGACCTGGGAAGCCATCTAGAGCACTGAAGAGCACTGAATCTCAAGGTAGAGGAGATATAGATTCACATCCCAGTCAGCAACTTACTTTCTTGGTGACACTGGGCAAGTCACTTAACCCCTATGGACCTCAGTTTTCAGATCTGTACAGTGAGGGAGTTGAACTATTTGGCCTCAAAAGTCCCTTCCAACTTTAAATTCAATTCTCTGTGCCTGTATAAGAATCCCCTTTACTAATAGCTATTGCCATGGAGCTCAGATGTTTGCAAAGTGCTTTACAGAACATCTTTTCATTTTGCAACGTACCCACCCCCCAAAAAAATCATCTAGCCTTCATTTGAAGACCTTTTACTGAGGGAAACCCGTACCTGTCAAGGCAGCTTATTCTAGTGTGAGGGAGTTTTTCCTTACATCCAGCCCAAATCTCATCAGTATCCTCTGCCACTCTGGACCCTCCAACTGGAGACCAGAGCCATGAACTCCAAAACCACATAAGGAGGAGTCCCAGCACAGTCCTCTCCCTATTTCCTACTAACTGTATTATGAACTTATTGGTACTTCTCCATCATGCCCCAGAGCTGAGGCCAGATTTGAACTCAGGTCCTCCTCACTCCAGGACCAGTGCTCTATCTACCTCCCTGCCTCCCCTATTAGAATCTAAGCTCCTTGAGGGCAGGGACTGTCTTCCTTTGTATTTGTATCCCTAGCTCTTGTCATATAGTAGGTTCTTAATAAATGCTTATTGACTGACTAACCCACAAATCTACTTCCCTACAAGTTCTTCCTATTTCTCCTAGTTCTGCTCTTTGGAACTAAGCAACAAGCCCAATTCCCTCTTCCTCATTACACATCTCTGCCAGCCCTTTAAATACTTCAAGTCTGCCATGTTCTGTATGTCAGAGACTTCTCTTTTCCAGGATAAATGTGTCAAAATTCCTTCAAAGGATGTTAATACATGCGCACATACATACACACATGTATGTGTGTATATATGTTATATGTGTATATGTATGGGCCATGTGGAAGACACATGTATATATGCATCTATAGACACACACGCATGTGTGTATGTGTATATGTACACATGTGCACACATACAGATATGTGTAAATGATCTCTAGTACTCTTACTATCCTGGTCACTGTCCTGTATAAACTCCAGCTTGTTGATATCTGAAAATGGGACACAGTATTCCAAATAGGATCCCAAGAGGGCCAGAGGGCAGGGTCTGGTTTTGTTTCTATTCAAAGCACAGGGACAAAGCAGTCCCTCAAACATGATAGAGTAGTGTTTCTTCCACTTGTTAAAAACCTGATGAGTTAAGAAATATAAAACTGCCTAAAGTCTTCATAACAATAATAATTATAATAGAATATTGAGCTTAAAGGAAAAAAAAACCCACCACCAGGTAATGAGAAATTTAAACGATAGCATTGAAATCTGAGCTTTGGGCTTTTCTATAGATCCTAACTGTTTAAACCAACTGATTGGCTAGCCTCCTTGGTGCACTGATCAGTAGGGTATGGGTCTAGTGCTTTTTAGAATAGTAATGAGTAAGTATGCCAAGTTAGGAATCAGTTCCTGGGACTTTCTTCTTGGTAGAGAAATTGGCTATCTCTCATCTGTAGAGTATCATTTCTCTACTTTGGTTTCAGTGGTGCCAAGGTCTGACTAACCAGATCAGGTTGATTTAGTTTTCTGTAATTCAGTATAATCAACTTATCTGAAGAAATACCAGGAGCTAAAAGTTCTGGGACTCATTCTGTCTAGCTTCTGGCCTATGTGTAATGGACAGTTAATTCTTTGAAGTGGTAGGAGGGGAAAGGGGACACGGGTTTATTAAACACTTACTATGTGCCAAGCACTGTGCTAAGGCACTTTTGAAATGTTAACTTATTTTTGATCCTTAGAACAACCCTGTGATGTGGGTGCTATTATTTTCCCCATTTTATAGTTGAGGAAAATGAGATAGAGGTTAAGGAACTTGTGCAGGGTCATACAGCCAGAAAGACTCTGAAGCTGGATTTGAACTGAGGTCTTCCCGATTCCAGGGCCAGTGCTCTCTCCAAGGCTCCACATAGATTGGTATATCTTTACCACCCAATTGTGGGGCTCTTGTCCATCCCTAAAGTGTCCTTTTGACCCAGGTCTGGTTTTACTTACTAAGATCACTACATGGTGAGAGTGTATCCTGTACTTCATCTTTAATTTTCACCTCTGTGGATTGAAGTAACCCTGCTGCTTCTCAGCATACTTTCTAAAAACTCTCCTGGGATGGTTTAAGCACACCTGTTTCTTGCCCGTGTTCGTCTGCACCGGTGCTGATACTGCCACCGACGTTTCTTTTTTGCCTAACTCTCTGCTTCTGTAATTTGGAGTGGGGTGGGAAAGGACAGATCATTTGTGCAGTGAACCTCAGGGGCTGACTGAGCTAATGTGTTTTGGAGGGAGGAGAAACTGGAAGATCAGTGACCTTTGTCATTGATCCCCACTCTTCCCCCACTCCTCGTTCAGGGGCACAGACTATAAGAAGGTGTTGGGGGTGGGAGAAAGGAAAAAGGAGGAAGAATAAAAACAGCAGCTGTTGTTAATGAATGGGCAAAGTGTAACCACACCAAGCGTTGTGTTATGTAATTGAGTTGAAGTCCTCGGAGCGTGTCACAGAGGCACAGAGTCTTAGACGTGGAAGGAACCTCAGGGGCCCATCTAGTCTAATGGTGAGTTGTACAAGAATCACTTCTACATCTCTCACAAGGAGCTACCCATTCTTTGCTCGAAGACCTTCAAGGAGATGAACTTGCTACCTCCTACGAGGGTCCATTATTTTGGGATTGCAGGAATTGTGAGGCAGGTTTTTTTTTTCCTCCCTAACATCAAATCTAAATTCTCTTTGTTTCTAGTTCTGTCCGATGAATACAAGCAGAACATTCATGTAGCTGCTAGCAAGATCATAAAAGAGGCAGCATGGTGCGATGAAAAGAGGGCAACTTTGGGGATCAGAGGATCTGGGCCTGCTCTTACTAGCTACATGGTCTTTTGGGCAACTCACTGCCTTGTTGCTACATTGGGATTTTTATTCTTGGGTACCTTACATTTTTCTACCAGTACTACTGTGTGTGGAGGGAAAAATAGAAAATTTTTGTTAATTGAGGTGATATCATCAATTAGATCACGTTTGATGACTCCCAAGAAAAGGTTGGCCCCTTACTGCCTTGGAATACATGAAATGGTTGACCTTTTATTTTCCTGGACTGGAGGAAATGATTGGCTGCTTACTTCCCTGGTCTGTAAAGTGGTGATGAAAAAGGTCTCCTAATTATCCTGGAGGAAGTTCTGAAAGAAGCCAACCATAGCAAGAAACTGACTCAGAGCTGTTGGCTTAAAATCTGGTCACCACTGATAGGGTGTGCTGGTCGTACAGCTAGAATGACTGAATCCTGGTGCATTACCCTGTTTTGTGATGATGACTTGAGTGAAGAAAGTGGGTGCTATTTATCTTCTATCATCATTTTAAAAAAGAGTCTCATAACTGAGAGCACGAAGAACAACTTGTCTTTTAGGACCAAAGATTTAGAGCCAGAAGGGGCCCCAAGAGCCATCTAACCCAATCAGACGATAAGCATTTCTTCACTGCATACCGTGCTCGGCACTGGGGATATGAGGAGAAAAAATGAAACAATTTCCTGCTCTCAAGGGATCGTGTGTGAAATGCGAAATAAATATAATGCAAATCCAAAGTACTTAGGGAAGAAGAGGGAAAAATGCTTGAATTGAGACTTCAATAAATTGGCATTCTCTGGGGCAGAGCTGAGGAGGAAGAGTATATTCTAGGCATAGAGCATGGCCTGTACAAAAGTACAGAGATGGGACATGGGCTGCTCTGGGTGAGAAGCAGAGAGGACAATTTGTTTGCATCATTGAGTATAGGAATGGGGGTAATGTACAAGGAGGTTGGAAAAACTGGTTGGGTCTAGCTTGTGAGTGGTTTAAACACCAAAAAAGAAGAGATTGTGTTTTATTCTTAAAGCAATAGGGAACCATTGGAAGGGAGTTACATAGTCAGAATGGTCCTTTAGGAAAATCACTTTGTCAGCTTCTCAGAGGAGAGATTAGAGTGGGGAAAGATTTGAGGCACAGACCAAGTTGGAGGATATTGCAATAGTACAGGAAAGAGATGATGAAGGCCTAATGTGGGTAATGAATGCTGTGAAGGAAGGCATGGCAAGATTTGACAATTGTTTGGAAACATTGGGTGAAGGAGAATAAGGAAGTGAGGAGCACAAATCTGAGACACCCGAAGGGTGGTGGTGTCTCCTCAACAGAAATAGGGAACCTTGGAGGAAGGATAGGTTTTTGGACAAAAATACGAACTCTGTTTTGGACTCTGTGTTTGACTTTGAGATGTTAATGGCTCTCCAGTTTGAAATGTGCAGTAGGCCACTGGTGATGTGAGCCTGGAGGTCAGGAAAGAAATCAGGGCTGATGTAGTTCTGGATGCATAGAGGTGATAAACCTGTGGTGGATGATGATGTCCTCAAGAGGTAGAGAGAGAAGAGAGGGTACTAGACAGAGCCTTGAGGCACATCCATATTTGATGGGCTAAGAGGGCATGAGTAGGAATGATGAAACAGCAGTGAAGACTGAGGAGCAGATCGGATATGTAGAAGAACCAGGAGAGAGTATCATGAGGTCATCCAGTCCAAACTCCTTCAATTTACACAGGAGGAAACTGAGGTACAGAAATAAAGTGATTGTTTAAGGTTATACAGGTAGTAAGTTGTGGAGTCAAGATTTGAACCCAGATCCTCTGCCTCTAAAACTAGAGTGCTTTCATATTCAACTTGTCTAAGGTCCCACAAGTGAATCCCAACCCAGGCCCTCTGACACCTAATCCCGTGCACTTTCCACCTTTCTATGTCAGGCCTGGATCTGCCACTAGAACTCCCTATGTGACCTTGAACAGATTGCTTCCCATGTATGGGCCTGTTTGCCCTGTATAGTGTTAATATGCACAGGTATTTGAGGTTTTATTTCTCTGGCAAGTTTGTATAAGCAGAAATTACCTCTCCCCACCCCCAAAGCCTTTCTAAGATAAAATACACACACCACAAACTAAAATCTAAATTTGTTGCCTGTTTCAGATTTCTGCTACTTAAAATGAGAGGTAGGATGGTGTACTTAGGGGGCCTCACAGATGATCATCTTGTTGAAGTGTATTATGCTCCACTTACCTACCGTTACTCTGTAGAGAAGTTGTCTATCATAGGATAGAGATGGAAGGGACCTTTTAGTCCAGGCTTCTTATTTATAGATGGGAAAACTGAGGCCAGAGATGTGAATTATCTAAGGGTGAACTGGGAGTCTTGGTGACAGAGTCAGGATTTGATCTTGTGAAAGAGATCTGTATTTGGAGTCAGAGGATTTGAGTTCAGATTTTGGCTTTTCTCTTTACTCTCTCTGGACAAAATCAGTGATTCCCAAAGCATGGATCTCACGGGGTCCATAAGATCCAAACCATTTTCATAATAAGCCATTATTTGCTTATTAAAATGCCCTCTCTTTTCCTGCTACATATGTGCATGAGGCTGTATTTTCTTCATGTATTTCAGCCAAAACAACATTGCAACAGATCGAATGCAGAAGCAGGTATAAGAATCTAGCTGTCTCCCATTAAGCTAAAATATTAAACAGCTTTGCAAAAATATGTAAAACAATGCCACTCTTCTCACTATTTTTTGTTCTGGAAAATAGAGTTATTTTTCATTAAAATGTAATTTTAAGCGTGTAATAGGTTCATTATTTTTTAAATGAATTAATCTTTGAAATGATCCATTTTAATTTCTAATATGGTAAATATTGATAGATGTAACCCACATAAGCAAACACTCTTTGTGGTTTTCAGTATTTTTTAAGAGTGTAAAGAGAGTAAGAGTGTTCCGAGACCAAAAAGTTTGAGAACTTCTGGACTAGAAGATGTTTAAGATTCCCTTCTAGCTCTAAAACTGAAAATTTAGAACTCCTACTAACTTGGCGTTCACCAGACTGCCTTCGGAGTGCTTTCACCTACATTCGTATTGGAGCCTTCTCTTTTAGGTATGGTAGGACTTGTTCTACTGAATTGAAAGGTAAGAAAGTTGAGACTCTGAGAAATTAGGGAATCTATGTTGCCAATTGAATCATAGAAAGCCTGAACTGAAAAGGACCTTAGAACTCACGTTTGAATGTAGCTTTAAAGAGCTTTCCTCACAATAACCCTGTTTTTACAGTAGGATTCATGAGATTCTGAGATTTGCCCAGTGTCATACAACTAGTAAGTATCAGAACTAAGGTTTGAATGCAGGTCTTTTGACTCTGTCCAGCACCAGACAGAACTGCGGAATGTACGCACCGAATTTAACCTCCTTCTTTAAAAATGAGGAAACTCACTGGGGAATGGCTAAACAAGTATGTGATTGTGATGGAATACTACTGTGCTATAAGAAATGATGCGCTCAGGGTAGGTAGGTGATACAGTGGATAGAGCACCGGCCCTGGAGTCAGGAGGACCGCAAATCTGGTCTCAGACCAGACACTTAACACTTACTAGCTATGTGACCCCTGGGCAAGTCACTTAACCCCAATTGCCTCACCAAAAAGCAAAAACAAAAAAAAAGGGGGGGGGGGAATGATGAGCTCAATGATCTTAGAAAAACATGGAAAGACTTGCACGAAACACCGAAGAGCAAAATGAGAAGAACCAAGAGAACATTGTATATAGTAACAGCAGTATTGTTTTAAGAATGACTTTGAGTGAATAAGTCATTTTTGACTATTATAAATATACAAATTAACCATAAAGGATATATGAAGAAACATGCTATCTGCATCCAGAGAAAGAACTGATAAATAGAAGTATGTATAAAATAATTTATATATATGTAATATACATATACATACATACGTACATACATACTTATTTATGTCTAATGGTAACCATCTTGGGAGGGGGAGAAAAAAAGAGGAAAAAAGAAATTTATATGATAACTTTATTATATATTTTTAAAAAATAGCAAGTTGTACATAATACATTTGCAGTTTCATGTACAATCATCTTTTTTATTGAACTATGTTATGGTAATAGTTGTTTTATTCCATAAATTAAAAATAAAAGAAATTTTTAAAAAATGAGGAAACTGAGGCCCACAGAGATTGTGACCTGCCTGAAGTCTGATAGTTGTTAGTGGCAGATTCAGGATTAGAACCCATGCCTTCTGAACTCCATTTCTCTCCCTCTACCTCCCTAGTCCAGTTCTGTGATTTCATCAGTGTGGGAAACTTCTTGATGTGGAAACTCCCCTCCCTGATGCAGAGCTCCAGCTTGTCTGAAACATATCCTCTCAGAGTAAAGTGGGGAATGTTAAGTAACTGCCTTATGGTCACCTGCAAATATGTGTCAAAGGTGGATCTTGACCCCAGGTCTTTTTGATTCCAAGTTTGGACCCCTAACTTTCAGGCCACACTGCTTCTCTGTACATACTCCATCCTGTGAATGTCAGTGTTGGGCTTTTTTTTTTTAATTTTTTTTGTTTCCTTCTCTTGGAATATGTATTACAGCAACATTTCAGAAATTACAAGATAATATATCCTTTATCAAAACAATTTGAAGCTACACAGACCTCTCTCAGAACTGTTTAGAAACTCCATCTTTGACACACTGACACATTTGCTCCAAGTGTTTACCAACAGTTCAGATGTCTCGTAGGTAATAATGAAACGCAACTCATCAGATGCCAGGGACATATGGCTTAGGAGATATGACCAGAAATGTTGCTGGGAGGGATTGTTGTGGGAGAAATGTACCCAAGTTCATTTACGGAATCACAGAAGGAAGGGATCTGAGTACATGAATCCCCTCTAGGATACATATCTCAATCATTTACATTTTTTTTTTGAGTTCCAAGTTTTCTCCCTCCCTCCCTCCCCCCCATCACAAGACAGTAAGCAATTTAATATAGGTTATTTATGTGCAATCTACGATGCATATTCCATGCAATTTATCAGTCTTCCAACTTCCATAGAAAAATCTGTAGCGAGAGAACATAGGCCTTAGCCTTTGTTTAAACAGTTCTAATTGTTCAGAACTTTTTTCCTTGGATCAGTGTTGCATCTGCAGAAGAGGTGTCAGACTCCTCAGTAAGATCCCCAAGTACTCAGGATCCAGATTGAAATATAATAGGGAAATGTTTAACAAAATAAATAAAAATGCAAGACAACACAATGTGAATTTGTGGTTTTCCTAAGTCAATATGGGTCTGCAGGGACTTCTATTTGAGTTTGACAGCTCAGCTTTACAGGTTAGAACCAAAGTATCATAGATTTAGAGGTGGAAGGGAACCTCACAGATCATCCAGTTCAACCCCCTCATGTTAGCAATGAGGAAAGAGGACCCAGAAGGGTGTGGTGACTCCCATAAAGCCACTTGGGGAGTAAGAAGCAAATGTTGTTGCTGTTCAGTCACTTTCAGTCATTTCTGACTCTTCATGACCCCATTTGGGGCTTTCCTGGCAAAGACACTGGGATGGTTTGCCATTTCCTTCTCTAGCTCGTTTTACAGATGAAGAAACTGAGGCAAACAGGGTTAAGGGACTTGTCCAGGGTCACACAGCTAGTAAGTGTCTGGGGCCGGGTTTCAACTTAGGAAGAGGAGTCTTCCCAACTCCACGCCCTGTTTACCGTGCCACCTACCTGCCCCTAAGTAGCAAAGGCATAATTCAAATTGGAGTCCTCTGAGTCTAAATCCAAATTGCTTTCCAGTGCCCATAGATTTACCACCCCTCCCCCACACCAAGTAGAACAAATCTAATTCCTCTTTCACATGATAGCACTTCTCCCCAAGTCTGGCCTTCACTAGGCTAAATGGTTCCTCCTTTAGGTGATTCTCATATGTCCCAACCTTGAGGTTCTTCGCCCTCCTGGTTGCCCTCATCTGGGAACTCTCCACCATATTGATGTTATTTCTAAAATAAGGTACCGAGACCTGAACACAATGCTGCAGATGGGGTGTGACCATGGGAGAATCACCTCCTTATTCCAGTGTTGCCTTTCTCAGTACAGTGCAAGTTCCTGTTAGCATTTTTGACTGCTAAGTCACAACTGGATGACTCACATTCAGCTTGGAATCCACTTAAACCCCCAGGCTCTAGTCATCTGGAATTTGGGCCTTTTTTTTTTTTAATATGTTCAGGCTGGAATAAGCTTTGGTTTTATCTGTCTATGAGGAGTTTATTAAGCACATTCATAGGATATGTGGTTTACCTAATTCAACTCTCCGAAAGGCCCTAATTTCTTAATAACAGTTTAATGAAACTTTGATGCAAGTGTTTAGCTTGGAATTTCCCTCATGTGGTTACTCCTTTGCCTGAACAGGAAGGGAAGTTCAGTGTCCTTTTTATTAAAAGTGCTTTACAAACTACTGTTTATTTCTTGTTGCTGTTGAGTCATTTTGGTCACGTCTGACTCTTGGTGACCCTATTTTGGATTTTCTTCGCAGAGATTTCCTTTTCCAGCTCATTTTACAGATGAAGAACCTGAGGCAAACAGGGTTAAGTGACTTGCCCAGGGGTCACACAGCTAGTAAGTGTCTTGAGGTCAGATTTGAACTCATGAAGATGAGTCTTCCTGAAGACTCCAGACTTGGCACTCTATCCACAGTGCCACCTAGCTGCCCCTACAGTTTGCTTACTTCTGTGAATGAAATGGTTATTCACACCTGTGTCTGCCTGTTTAATGCTAGAATATGAAGCAGGGAGAGCAACCAATTTGATGTGATAGATGAGGAAACTAAAGTCCAACACAATTAGATCTTAATGTCTGTTGACAAAGGAATCCTAGTTAATGCTATAAAGGCTAATGTTTTTCTGATAGACATAAAAGTATCCAAATTATGTGATAATAGGAAACTTTGGATTTACCTTTAGCTTACTTTTGAGTAGAAAGAACCCTATCAATGAATTTATAGATGGTGATCCATAGAAATCTTTAAAATGTTAGGTCTTCCTGAGCCCTAGGGGAGCTCTCTAACAATACATCCTGCTGCCTTTTAGGAATTATCCTAGAACCATAAATTTGGAGCTGGAAGGGAAAATAAAGGTCATCTATTCCAATTTGCTCATTTTCTATATGAGGAAACTGAGGCCCAGAGAACTGCATTGATTCACCCAAGTTCACTTGGGTAAATGGTAGGAACGGAATTTGAACCCAATTTATGTGATTCCAAATTCATTGTCTCTTTCCAGTAGGGTAGTCTCCATACCTGACATTGTATCTCTGTTTTTTGCTCAGATACCTTCCAACCCCATATTTAGAAGATGTCATGTGCCAAAGACAGGCTTTTGTCTCACTTCACTTCTGCTTTTCAGAGTCCCCAACTTTCTTCAAGATGTGGGGCAGGTGACATCTCTTTCCTATAGGAAGCCTTTCCTAATCCATGGCTAGTCAATGCTCTCTGTCTTGAAATTACTTTGAAATATTTTGTCTATACATTATATTTACTTACCTATGGACATATATCTCTCTTCCCCCCACCTGTTTGCCCCCTTGCCCATACTACGAGCTCCTGGAAGACATAATCCTAGCACATTTCCTGGTGTATCATATGCCCTTAATAAATATTTGTTGTATTGAATTGAATAGCAACCTTTTAACTGGCCATTAGCAATGCTATAGACAACATAGAAAGTGGAGGTTTCTATACACCCAATCAACTCATGTTATCTATTTGTCCTTTTAGATTAAGTTTAATATGGGAAATATTGAGAATGGTGGCAGAACCAGAACCTAATTAATTAAATCAGAGCACAGCACATAAGGAACATTTCTTAATATTGCTTTTTGTTGAAATATAAGTGCAGAGGCAGCTAGGTGGTGCAGTGGATAGAGCACCAGCCCTGGAGTCAAGAGGACCTGAGCTTAAATCCAGTCTCAGATACTCATTAGCTGTGTGATCCTGGGAAAGTCACTTAACCCTGATTGCCTCCCCCCAAACCTCCAAAAAGCAAACAGGCGAAAATATAAGTGCACAGATGTTTAATGCCAGAAACTTATTCGTGTGCCAAGGACAGAGTTTTGTGGTATTGAACACACATGTGGAAGTTTACAAGTCATAGTGCACAATTGCAAGTGGATGGACAATTTCTAGACCTTGAGAGGGCCTATAAATGATGAGTCCTGGCTCTGGTGGCTGGTGGTGAATCATATTTTATTTCTTGAATTTGTGTCGATTTCATAAAAGGGGGCTTCAGCCGACTACTGAAGCATTGAACTAACAAATCAAAACTGAGTCTTTAAGAATTAGCTACCCAGAGACACGCCTTTCCCTTCCTATTTTTAGAAGATGCTGCGTGGCAAGCTACACCCCCAAACCCATATTCATTTCAGTGGGATTTGCTCAGCTCACTGAATTCAGTTCTATTAATAGGTTAGAGTCCACACATCTGTTAGGTCAGATGCTACTTTTCACACTGAGATAGAAGTACTTGGAAATCACTCCTCAAGTGATAAGGCATTTCAGTCCCCATTCCTCAAACAAACCAAAACAAAATATTTTGGCTTCTTCTGCCGGATTTGGAGTCAGAACCTGGGTTCAAATTCTAGTTCTTCTATTTATTACTTGTGTGACCTTGGCCAAGTCATTTTCCTTCTCTAGGCTTCATTCATTTCAACTGTAAAAGGAGAGTTATAGTAGGTTGGTGATCTCCAAGGTCTATTTGAAATTTAAGTTTGTTTGTTTTATTTTTTCAGTTCAACAAGCATTTATTAAGTGTCTTCTATGTGCTAGGCATTGTGCTGTGCCCTGAGAATACAAAAACAAAAATGCTTTCATGGAAGTTATATTTTATAGAAATAATTCTACTGAATTATTTGCCTTTCTGTGATTCTGATCCCAAAGTGTCTTTTGCAACAGAGAAGTTCAGAGATACTGAATCACAAAGTTTCAAGTATGTAAGGTATTCTAAACCTGATCCATAAATTACATATAGATAAGTTTCTTTATTATTATTATTATTATTTTTATTTTTTTATTAATTAATTTATTTTTAGTTTTCAACATTCACTTCCGCAAGATTTTGAGTTCCAAATTTTCTCCCCATCTAATCCCTTCTCCCACCCCAGGATGGCATGCATTCTGAATACCCCTTCCCCTAATCTGACCTCCCTTCTATTCCCCCCACCCCACTTCTCTTATCCCTTCCCCTTCAGTTTTCCTGTAGGGTAGGATAGATTTTTATACCCCATTGCCTGTATATCTTATTTCCCAGGTGCATGTGAAAACAATTTTTAACATTTGTTTTTAAAACTTCGGGTTCCAAATTTTCTCCCTTCTTCCCTCCCCACCCATCCTCATTGAGAAGGCAAGCAATTCAGTACAGGTTATATATATGTAGTCATGCAAAATACTTCCATAGTAGTCATGTTGTGAAAAACTAAGTATATGAAATATAAGTTTTTGATCTTATAATCTGGGTAATGTTAGACATGTTTTATTTCCCTTCCCCCTTTATTGATTATCCAGATAATAGCCTCCTTTTCCTATGTATAGACAAATGAAAGTTATAGTCATCATGAATGTGGCATAATCTTTATTTCTAAAACCTTTTCTCCAGCATGTTAATAAGGTAGTTGATGAGGCAATAGGAGAATTTTGGCTCCTCATGCAAGCTATTTTTGAAAATCATAACTTTCCCCATTGCTTGCAATGAACAGAATGTTCATTTTTTTTAAATAAGGATAGCCGACAGGATTTTAGTCAGTAAGTCTACTTAAGATCTCTATCTTCTGTTTCCTGCCCGCTCCCCCCCCCCCCCCCCCCCCCGCCAAATGCAAGCGTTTAAAAGAAATAAATATAAGGTGTCCCAAAATCTTAGTGCAGTTTAAAATTTTGGTAGCTTAAATATTGGGATTCATTTCCAATGATCGTTACAGCCCCCTTTTTTTTTGTGCTTTTCTGAAATCTACCAAGGGAAGAGGCAGAACCACCCTTTCATGATGTGATCTCCTCAATGAGGATATCGCTTTCAAAAATGCAATTCTCAACCCATACAGGCCTTTTCTTACTTATCAACTCTCATCTGTGTTCTATGAGTCTTCTATAGAGGGCCCACCCAATATTTAGGGGCCGTGCTCTAAATCCCTTGACGTTGCATGAACACCACATAGTCAGGAAAGTTGGGTGGGCCCATCCTCAGCAAAATACTATTAAATGGCTTTGATTTTGAGATTTATATGCCTTACTCTGAAAACTTCATCTCTATTGTGCCCTCCATGGTTTTCTACTTTGTATTATTACTTTAAATTAGATTATATTATTTGGATCTTTCAAAAGGACCCTCTATTATTTTAAAAAACAGTTAATATAATTTTAAAGTTTATTTTTAAATTAAAAAGTCAAGGACCATGTCATTATTGCCTTGTATCTCTTGGAGATTTAGAACTGAATATATTCTGAAAGAACTACAGGAAGGCCAACAGCTTTGGGAGTTAATCTTTTAAAGAAGGATTCATGGTAAAAATGGACAAAAATCACCCAGAATGAGAAGGCATTATGATGTCCACTTGGAGAGGGGTCTGATAGTACCATTGAGATCAGGGAATCAGCAGAATGAAGGACACATAAAAGTTCTGCACTTGGGCCATCTCTATTTGTGTGTGTGCGTGTGTGCGTGTGTGTGTGTGAGGTCTGCCATTTGTTACCTAGGAATATTGACAATTCACCTAAGCTCTCTGGCCTTGTTGGCTCCTGGAAAAGATTGGGAGGCTGATTTCTGCCCTGCCTGCCTCCTAGGGTTGGTGAATGGTTCCAGTGAGATGATACAGATAAAAATACTTTATGAGTTCTATATAATTGAAGGTCTCATTGTGTTATTTATCTCTCTATCCATTCATTCATCCATTTTAAAAATTCATTTATTTGTTCATTCATTTATTATGTTCCATGACCAGAGACTACCCCAATCCCAAATGAAATAGACTTAACATCTGAAGTAGGAAAAACTGGGTTCAGCACTTACTAACCAGCGGACCATAGACAAGTCACACTCTGAATCTGTTTCCTAGTCTGTGAAACAAGGATGATGACAATAATACCGTGAGTGTCTACTTCTTAGGGTTGTTTGGCGGCTCCTATGAAACAATGTCTATAAAGCACACACCTCAAACTTTAAGGTGCTATAAACATGCCTGTTATTGTTGTTGTTGTTATCACTTCTAACCCTAGTTGTCCTTTACATCTACACCTCTGACTACAGGAAAATAGGGCAAGAAATAGGGATAGATCAGGACTACTTTCTCCTCACTCTTGGTAAAAAGAATGAAAAGACCATGTTCAACTCCCATCGGAGTTAGTAATGTCACCTTCCCACATGGAGGCTATTAGCGCATGTGAAAACGTGGCCATAGACACTAAATAACAATTCCTGTTTACTTTGTTTATCAAAGTCTCATCTAGTCCCCATGACAGCCTTATAAGGTAAACAGGATAAAGATTATTTACTTTATAAAGCATAAGCCTGAGGTCAAGAGGCACAGGGGAGAAGAGTGCTAGGCCTGGAGTCAGAAAGACCTGAGTTCAGTTCCAGCCTCAGATACTCCCCAGCTATGTAACTCTGCATAAGTCTCTTAACCTCTGTCTACCTCAGTTTCCTCAGCTGCAAAATGAGGATAATAATCTATCAGGTTGTTGTGGGGATGAAATAAAATAATAATTGTAAAGCACTGTGCAAACCTTAAAGCACTATAGTAGTTATGTTTATTGGGGCAGCTAGGCGGCACAGTGAGTAGAGTGCCAGCCCTGAAGTCAAGAAGACTCATCTTCCTGAGTAAACATCTAGCCTCAGACATTTACTGGCTACTTGACTCTGGCCAAGTCACTTAAACTTGTTTCAGTTTCCTCAGTTGTAAAATGTGAGGATCAAATGAGATATTAGTAAAATGTTTAGCACAGTGACTGGCACATAATAAGTACTATATAAATATTGATTTTTCTGTCCCTCTCCTTCCCTTCCCTGGTATATGGTGAAGAGGAGCTCTACTCATCAGGTTGGTAAATCTTCTGCTTTTCATTCAAATATAACTTCATTGTTGTCAACATGATAGACTCATTAATGGTAGAGCTAGAAGTAGTGAATTCAGGAGAAGCTGATTTGGTGGGGGCAAGGGGGAGTGTTAATGAGTTCAATTTTGCACCTGCTCAGTTTGAGGTGACAGTAGAACATCTTGTGGGTGATAGGACTTTTGAGTCTGGAGTTCAGAAGAGATGCTAATGCTGGAGAAAGAGATGTGAGAGTCATCTACCAAGAAGAGGTTATTAAAGATGAGAGATGAAATAATATTGCCAAGGGAGAGATTACAGATAGGAAAAAGATAAGAAGAGATGAAGTGGAGGTTAGGGTTAACTCCTCAGCTTGTAGTCTACATGGGGTGATCACACTTCTCCTTACCTACTACTGTCTCATTTTCCTTCATTATTATCCCAGGTTCTAAGGTAATCAAAGAGTATGCTTTGATGTTTCCTTTTTAAAGACTAGAATTGCACCATCTCTAATCAATTGCCTCAATTTATTAAATCTTATTTTTTTCTTAAATTCTCTGACATAACTGTGATCTTGGACAAGTGTTCTGGGGAAGTACGCTTATCTCTTCCACCTCGCAGGGGTTAGAGGTGCAGTGCCCCTGCAATCTGGAAAATCTGTGTCAAATTTTTTTGGTCCTCCCTTTGTACCAGAGAAGAAATTTGAATTTTTTCTCTTTCTTTTGTGAGGTATTTACAGTACCTTATTGTAAAATTTGGCTTGGTATTATACAATACTATGCATATATCTTATGCATTTCTGAGTTTCTAAACCTTTTCGGTGTCATCTGAGGCTTCCAGAAAACTCCCCCAAAATTTCCCATTTAATTTTTTATGCTGAACCACAATATATCAAAATCGTGGTGGGAAAAGTTGCAATGTGGAAGGGATTCTAGATTAAGACTGAGTTTGCAGAGAAAGTGCTGACTTGGGTCTGCAGAGGGAGTTTCATCATCTGGGAGTTTCCAGTACCAAAGAAATCAAAGTTCTAGTTTATAACCCTATTGTTTATTAGTATATTTTTACATTATTTACTTAGTGAATTGGAGAAACTTTTTCCCCCAAAAGCTTTTGCTCCTGTCAAACAGTTTACCTCCTAGGTTTAAGTAAACTTTAAAGTTATTAACTATTAACTATTTTATTAAATGTCAACAGCAATAAAACAAACTCCTAATTTTATGTATCAGCTCTGAGAAACATAATAGGCAGTCGCTTTTAGCCATCACTATAACCACTTACTTACCTAAACTCTGGAAACATAGACCCATCATTTGATTCTCTCATGATACCAATTAAAATCTTTTCTTAAGGATTCTCTTCACATTTCTTTGAAAGGTAAGGATTAAACTTATTTCTCTCAGGAAATAAGCTCTCTTAATCCTTTTATTTGTCCTTTTCAGCCAAAACAGTTAACAGTCTCTCCAGAAGGACAGTTAAACTTTCTGTCTCCTCAGATTCCTCAGTTAGACTCCAGGCCATAGTCACTTAAAAAGATCATACTGAATCGTTAATGTCTGTGACAGATGCTATTGAAGTGGATGTTACAGAGGAAAAGATATGGAATAGTGGCTCTAGGAAACATTAGGGTTCAGAAGTTTAATTCATCAAACATTTATTGAAGGAGAGAGGGTCCTATAGTAGAAAGAGTTTAGGATCTGGAATTTGGGGTCACATCTCAGACCTGCCACTTGGCAATTCCTTTCTCCTCTCTGCTCAGTTTCCTTATCTGTGAAATGAGGAGCTTAGACTGGATGGCCATTTGGACTCACATGGTCTAGTGATAAGACCAAGGAGAGAACCTGGGGGAACATTTATTATCTCTAAGAACTTTGGAACTGATTGTGTGACTTGGGAGACACTGGCAAAGGACTGCTCAGCATGGCACGGCGTAGCTGCATCAAAGAAAGCACTGTGCTCTATGAGCAAAGCAGAATTGCAGTAGCTCAACAGAAATGTGAGTTGTGCAAATTTAAAGAACCCACCCCAAATGTTCACATGGACTATTTGTGTCCAATCTGTGGTAGAGCCTTCTGAGCTCCTATTGGTCTGACCAGCCACAGTTGGACATGCAGTACTCTGACTGCAACATAGTGGTATCATTTTGGTCCTCTGAGAACAAAAGACGACATTCAACCATATAATACGGGAAAGAGGACAAGGTGTCCAGAGAGTGGAAGGGGAAGGTCACCTAGAGGTGGGTGGACATCCAGGAGGGTGCTGACATGCTAGAATGTCAGCGAAGCACTTTGTAAAGCACTTTCTTTAGAAGTACTGTATTACCACTTAATTTCATTATAGTGATGCTGGATAGAATCCTAGGGTAGAAAGAGTCATACCAAATATAGTTGAAACTGCTGTTCCTTGGGTGGTTGAGTGAGTCGTTGCTGAAGTATCTGTTTACATTCTTCTGGGTGTTGGCATAGAAGGGCCTTCCTCTGATTTTCTGACCTGCAGTGTTGGTGTCTAAATTAGGATTTTTTTTTTTACCTTATCATTAAAAAACCAAACAGAGAAAGTGGTTTTTTTTTTTTAAATTGAATAGTTTCCTGCCTTGTTAAAATAATGGCTTTGTGAATTCCTGTGACTTGGTGGGTGGAGAGAGGGTGGTGGGAATTAGAAGTACAGGGAGTACAGACTGATAAAAATTGGGCTGCCTAAGGGTGACCAGGCAGCTTTTCCTGAGGGCGGACGGGGCCTGAGTCTAGACTGTTTGTTTATTGGTTATATTGCAATAGGATATTGGGATTTAGAGGCTGACCATGTGACATGTCCCTGGAGTTCTAAGGGCTTCTTAACCTGGGGTCCGCAGATCCTCAAAGGGTCTGCAGAGGATCCCAAGTTATCTGAAATCTATAGATTCCTAGGGAGTCAAATGTCAAGTTGACTTTTGTTCTGAGCCTTGAAGGAAACTAGGGATTGGAAGAGGAGAAAGTGAGGAACCAGTGCATTCAGTCATGGGGGTTAACTCTGGCAAAGGTCAGTAGGTGAGTGCAGCAGGGATTTGGCTAAAATGTTCTAGATTAGATGGAGCAAATCTCAAAGGACCAGAGGGTGCTTGGTGAGCAATGACCTAAATTACAATCCTTCTCTCCCTCCCCCAATAGTTAATGACCTGGTAAGTCTGCTGTTAGCCAAACAATTTAAAATCAGGTTGCACTTTAGCAGCCTCTCCAAACAAACAGGATAGAAAAAAAAATATGTATGTTGTATATTTGAAAGTAATATGTTCCACCACCATATCTTTCTACACTTCTCCTTTTATTCTTCTCTTAGTTTTAGGCACTAGGGGTTGTTTTTTTTTTTTTTAAATACAATTTTATTGACATCTTTTGTCATGACATACCCTACATTTCCCAATGGATCCCTTGCGTTTCTCCTCCAAGACAGCCAGAGCCAGTCCTTATAATAAAGAAGAAATAAGGATAAGAAAACAATAAGCAAAACTAAGCACCTTATCAAAAAAAGCTCATATGAAGTATTGCCTACTCTAGCCCCATCACCTTTTCCAAGAAGTGGGGAGGAGGCCATGCACTACTTTTTAGGAGGGATCACTGAGAAACTGGAATTTAATCATAGTAGGGAGACCAGGATAGTGAAAGAAGTCAGACCAGAGCATCTGAGGGTGATTTGGAGGAAGCAGGGTTGTTCTAGCAGGTGACTTAAGGAATATCTTAAGGGATATGATCTTTGTCTGTAAATATGTGAAGGATTATAGTGGGAGAATGAATGTTAGATTTATTCTGTTTAGCCTAGGAGGGAAGAAATATGACCCCATGGTAGAATTTATAGGCAGGAAGATTGGTGCAATATAAGGGGGAAGAACTAGAATTTATTCAGTGGAAAAGATGACCTTTCTTGTGTTCCATGGCCTGGAGGGGGGGATGGGCAGAAAATGGATTCCTGAGTAAATCTTTTCTTTCCCTTTTTTTTTTGTTTGTTTTGAGAGGCATTTGGAGTTAAGTGACTTGTCCAGGGTCACACAGCTAGTAAGTATCTGAGGCTAGATTTGAGTTCAGGTCCTCCTGACTCCAGGGCCAGTCTCTGTCTACACCTTGACTGATTCTTGTTGTTCAGTCATTTCAGTCATTTGCGATTCTTTGTGACCACATTTGGGGTTTTCTTGATAAAAATGCTAGAGTGGTTTACCATTTCCATCTCCTGCTCATTTTATAGATGAGGAACTGAGGCAGACAGGGTTAAGTGACTTGTCTAGGGTCACACAGCTGCTAAGTGTCGGACGCCAGATTTCAACTGAGGAAGATGAGTCTTTCTGATTCCAAGCCCAGTGCTCTGCACCACCTAGCTGTCCCCTTATAAATGTTAGTCCCTTGTTTGGTAGGGAGATGAACTAGATTGAGTAAGAGAAAGATTTGGAGGCTGGTGTATGGCACCGAGGTGGCTCAGTTGGTAAAGTACTTGGAAGTCAAGAAGTTAGGAAAACCAGAGTTTAGATCCAGCATCAGACACTTAAGCTTATTTGTGTGATCCTGGGTGAGTCCTCTAACCTCTGTTTGCCTTAATCTACTGGAGAAGGAAATGGCAAACCACTCAGGTCTTTGCTAAGAAAACACCATGAACAGCATTGGCATATCAGGGTCCTAGAGGTCATGACAAATCTGACAGGACTCAGCAACAAAGACCACAGTTGTAGAAATAGCATTGGATCACTGTTCCCTGTCAAAATAGTAGGAGTTGGGACAATAGTTTTAACACTAGGGTAGTTTCTAAGAACTGAGAAGGGTTGCTCCAACGGATTGAACTAAGGAAGGAATCTCACACTAAGTGTTTCATTTGTGATTCATATTTGTGAAAACATCAAATAAAGTTGATATGTCTTAGTCCTTTTGTTTATCTTTAGTTTTGCCGTTTACCTCTGAGTAACTGTTTCTGCTTGTAAGCTAGAGGAGGATAGGACCAGTCATCATTTGTGTCATTGCTGAGATTGTCTGGCCCATGTGATACTCATCACCCGCCCACACCCGTAGCAGCAGAACCTGAGGGGTGAGACAGTTTTCTTACCTGGAAGCTTGGAAGCTTATTTCTAGCTGACTCCAGCACGCTTCATCAGATCACACCTGATAACCATGGCTGTCCTTCAAGGCTCTTCCCTTCTGTCTGTGTACTCTGTTGCTTGCTGATCTCGTCAGCTCCCAAGTATATAGTAATCGTTTCTATGCAGATGATTCTCGGGTCTAGTTACCCAGCTCTCTTCTGACATCCGCTCTTGAATCTCCAGCTGCCAATTGGACATTTCAAGCTGGATGTAAGTCTAAAGTCTTCCCATCTTTCTAACTTTCCTCCTGATCTAAAGAGGGCATTATAATTCTCCCAGGCACCCAGGGACAAAACCCAAATGTCATCTCCAGCTCCTCACTATATCCACCCCCTCCCCCCATATCCAGTCTGTTGCCAAGTTCTATTGATTTTATCTTTGTAACATCTCTCATAGTTGCCCCCTTTTCTTTTGACATTGTCACCATCCTAGTGCAGACCCTCATCTCCTCACACTTGGACTATTGCAGCTGCCTGCTGGTTGGTCTTCCTACCTCAAGTCTCTCCCCACTTCAGTCCGTGATCCACTCAGTTATCAAAGTAATCCTCTTTAAACACGTGCTCCTCCCCTTGAGTTCTCCCCTCCCCTCAACTCATTCAATACATTCCATTGACTCCCTACCACCTCTAGGATTAAAAATAAAATCCTCTGTTTGGCTTTTTAAAGCCCTTCATAACCTGACTGCCTTCTACCTTTCCAAGTCTTATTACTCGTTCCTTTAACATTCTCTGCAATCCAACAAAAATGACCTCATTGCTTTTCCTCTCCCAACTCATGGCATTTGTACTGGCTGTTCCCCATGCTTGTAAGCCTCCATTCTCCCTCATCTCTGCTTCTGGATTTCCCTGGCTTCGATTAAGCCTCAGGTAAGGTCCTGCCTTCTCTGCAAGAAGTCTTTCCCAGTCCTCTTTCATCTTCGTGCCTTCCCTCTGAGATCATCTCCAGTTTATCCTGCATATATCTTGTTTGTAAGCAGTTGTTAACATGACTCTCTCATTAGACAGTAAGCTCCTCTGGAGCAGAGACTTTTTCCTACCTTCATATCCCCAGGTCTCAGCACAGTGATTGGCTCATACTAGGCATTTAACAAAATGCTTAGTGATAGAGGGACACTCAAAACAATTGTTTCTTGTATTTGTGTTTCTTTCCCACTTAAATTTTCAGTTTCTGGAGGGCAGGCAAGGTGGATATACTTGTTTACTTTCCCCACAAGTCTAGCAGAGTCCTTGATTTCTGGTAGGCATGCACTAAATGTTTTGACTGTTAAATGCCGGGGAGGAGAAGTAGGATGGGGAGGGAAATGGAGGCAGTAAAGAAATAAAGTAGAGATTGGCTCTAACACAGAATAAAGCTTGGGACCTTTCAGAAGTGGTGGGCCGAAGTTCCAAGACCAGATCTTCCGGTGCCTGAGAGGGAGATTGATTTTCTAGATAAGAAAACTGAGACCCAGAAAGGGGATGGGATATGCCCCTGAAATAGGAGTGGGGAGTGTTTTGGAAACCACTAGATGCCTCCAGTGGGTGCCAGAGCAGCAGCTCTTGCCGAGCATATGTGTGGGTGGGTCAGGGGCAGAGCCCGAAGTTGGCCTTCTATGTAGGTGGATGGCATTTAAGATCCCTGGGAATCTTGTGCATGTTTTGGAAAGTTCTTCAGGTCTTTGGTCTCCTTGCCAGAAATTCTACCAATCAGCTATTTGCTTGAGTTAACTGATCTGTGCTTCCTCTTTGAAAATGAAAGTACCATGAACATAACAGAGATTAAGGCTCAGTTAATGCTACTCCGATATAAATGAAATTATAACTTAAGCTTTAACAGGGTTGTTTTATAGAAGAATGACTAACAAAAAATTAGTATGACAGTTTAAGCCATGAATGTAGATATCCATTCTTTTTACCTGTAGAGAAAGTGGAATATCATTTAGATTGGGCCTTTAGGGAGAGAACACTGCAGTCTGCTCACCCAAGATTTAACAGTTCAATTCAAAAAGTATTTTTTTAAGACATAGCAGTGAAGCAGCTAGGTGTTGCAGTAGATAGAACACCAGTCTTGAAATAAGGAGGTCCTAAGTTCAAATCCAGCCTGAGACACTTGACCCTTACTTGCTGTGTGAACCTAGGCAAGTCACTTAACCCCAATTGTCTATGAAGGAGGGGAGACATAGTAGTTAAAGCAGAAAAGATCATTGGGTTTGAAAGAAAAAAATCTGGCTCAGAATTCATCCTTTGCCAATTACTACCTATGACTTTGTGCAAATTACTTAGTATGTCAGGTTACTCATCATTTTAAAAAAATGGAATTGGACTTCCTGACTTGAGAGGTCAGGCTTAACTCTAAATTTATTATTCTCAATACCTGCTACGTGCAGGTTTCCATGGCTTGACACCGGGAAAACAAAGGCCAAAACAAACAAACAAACACTAATAATGATGACAACAAAAACAAGTTGCTACCTTCAAGGAATTTCCATTCTACTAGGTATATATTTGCAAACAATCAAGTAAATAGAAAATAATTTGAGAAGGTATATACAGTAAACTAATGGTTGAGAGGACCAGGCCAAATCTTGTACAGAGGTGGGGCCTTAGCTAAGTCTTGAAGGAAGCTAAGGATTCTGGGAGGCAGAGAGGAGGAGGCCTGGTGCGGTGAGGAGTGCATTCCATCGTAAGTAGGAGTGCATTCCATCCTAAGTAGGTGGGACAGCCTGGGCAGAAGTGTGAAGGCAGAAGAGAATGTCAGGTTGAGGGAACTGAAAGTAGGCCAGTTTCTCGGTAGCGTAGAGTATAAAGCGATAGCATTCTCAGGTATAAATGACTGGACTTTACGCAGTAGAGGTTTTATAAATAAACGTCCAAACTCTGCCCTACCACCAAATACATAGATATAACACCAGCCCTTTAGAAAGTATCTTTTTCAAAAACAAGTCAGATTTGTAAGATTGGGAGATATTAGCCCCTTTAAGATAAGCATGGCCAAGTGCTGTACCCTGATTGGGAAATAAGGTGACATTTTTTTCTTCAGTCACTCTTCCTCTTCTGGAAGTCTATCCCAGACCGTGATAGGTCCTTTAGTTAAATTTAAAGTGATGGACTCAGAAGATCTGGAGGTACTTCTCATTACTGCATACCGCATGCTTGGCTTCTGACTCTTGGGACCATAGTCATCAGTTTGATTTGAGGGCATCTGGTTTAGCTACAGGCCTCATCCTTTCTGCTACTCATCTATCTCATAGATGTATGCCATGGTCACCAGAGGTACCAGGTAAAGCACTTAGATCTATGTGCAGACCTGTCCTGACAACTGCAAAAACAAACATGTATAAATAGATAGGATCTGAAAAATAGGGAAGTGGGATCAAATAATGGAATATAAAAAGTGATGTTCTGAGATTCAAGAGGCCTGAGTTTTTGGGTCACAGATATGCCGTTTTCTAGCCAAGTGACTTTAGCCAAATATTTCCTTCTGAAAACCTCAGGTTCCTGTCTCTCCTTCCTTCCTTCTTTCCCTCCCTCTCCCCTCCTACCCTCTTCTCTCTTTTTCTCTCCCTTTCTATGCAGCCTTTTTAAGAAAAAGCTTGTAAATTCCACCTCCTATATTCCTTAATTTGCAGCTGCTTAACTTCTTTTTGGCCCACATATATATTGAATCTGATTCCTCCAGTCAGGAAGTGAGGTCACTGAAATAGATATAAGTCTTAATAGTCCTAAATCTGGGTGGATGAAATAAAAAAACCTGTTCCCCATACCCTTTATTCTCCCTCTCCCGTTTCACCTGTTTAATTCCAACAGATACCACCTCCTTCTTGAAGCGTTCCCTGACCCCACCCCAAGTCTATACAAAATTTTCTCCCCTCTATCTAGGATCTTGATTTGTTACTCTCTAATGCTTTTATATATTAACTTTGTTTGTCAGTTGTATGTGGAATGTTTCTCATTTGTATATGGAATATACTATACAAAATTGTAAGCTCTTGATAACTGAGACATATCTAAACTGGATATCGTCCCCAGTGCCTCCTACAATGTTTTATGAATTTTAGGCTCTTGATAGATATTTGCTAAATTAATTGAAAGAAAGCATATGAAAGTGCTTTGGAAAGGGTAAAGTTGCTATTTCCTATTGCTAGCCTCTTAAAAATTATTGTTTTCTTTTCTTTTTATTTGTAAAATTTCTTCCAAGTGAAAATATATTTTATTTTTTTCCAATTATATGTAAAAATAATATTTAACATGTTTTTTTTTTTTAAATTGAATTCCAGATTCTTTCTCTTCCCTGCCCCCTCCTTGAGAAGAAAAGCAGTTTGATATAGATTATACATGTACAGTCAGGCAAACCATATTAGCCATGTTGCAAAAGAGAGCACAGACCAAAAAAACCCAAAACCAAATGCAAGAAGAGTAGAGAAGGGTAACAAAAAGTATGCGTCTCCTTTTATTTTCATATTTTCATTGCTCTTTGAGCTTTACCTCTCCCCTCTTTTGAAGTTTCTCTTATTAAAGAAAAAATGTTTAGGCAGAACCAACTGATGTAAAGACTGGTTGGCATCTGGCAGCATGTACCACATTCCAAACCCACAATCTCTTACCTCTCTTCAGAGAAGAAGGTGTGTTTCTCTCATTGATTCCCAGGCCATTATAGTTACCCAGAGGTGGAATATCACCTAGTTTAGTTTTTCATTTTTATCGTCATCATTGTGTTTATTGTACTTCCTTCACTTTATGCAAATCTTCAGTTTCTCTGAATTTCTCATACTTGGTGTTTCTCATGGTACGGCTGTGTTCCATTCCATTGCAGTTCCATGGGCATCCGCCTTATCTCTACATCTTTTTTACTGAGAAGGTGTTGCTGTAAACATTTTGGCATATATGGAACTCTGCCCCTCTGTCTTTAGGGTCCTTGGGATATGTGCCCAGTACTGAGATTGGGATTGCTGGGGCAGTAGGGATAAACAATTCAGTCCCCCTTTGTTTGCATAATTCCAAAATGTTTAAAAAAAAAATCAGACCAACTCACAGCCACATCAAAAATAAATTTGTGTTCCTTCTCATAGCCCTTCCAAAATAATTTCTACCTTAAATCATCTTAGTCACATGGATGGGTTTTAATGTTCATTTCTCTTACTAGAGATTTGGAGCATTTTCCCATTCTTGTTGATAGTATGCAATTCTTTTGAAAACTGATCATTCCTGCTATTTTTGACCACTTATGTTTTGGCACCATCATTGTTTTATTATTAGATTATGTGCCAACAACACCCAGCCTTCCTTCTTTTTTTTTCCAGTAAGAGCTGGTTTGTAATGTTGCTTTGTAAAACTTAAAAAGTGCTACGTAGATGTTAGTCATTTTCTGACCTAAAAAACATAGGTTCATAGGTTGAGAGGTCATCTAAATCCAACCTTCTTATTTTACAGCTGATGAAACTGAGGCCCAAAGAGGTTAAACCCAAACCTCAGAAACCAGCCTGGGTAGTGCAGGTCATATGACCCACTAATAAATGTAGATGAATCAAGTGGAAGCCAAGTTTCTCTGCTGTCAAAGCTTACCCCTTCCCCCGCCCTCACCAAGTTGCAGTAATACCAAGCTGTTTAATAAATGAATGTTCAGAAGAGGCAGGCACAGCATAGCTCATGCATCTCATCTTTAAAATTCTAAAATTCTAAAGCTGGTGTGATTTATCACTGTTGATTCTTCCCATGTGGCATTTAATTCCACAGGACCTTCCTGCAATCCCTATTGAGTCTTTTTTTTTTTTTGAGGCAGTTGGGGTTAAGTGACTTGCCCAGGGTCATACAACTAGTGAGTATAATGTGTCTGATGACGGATTTGAACTCAGGTCCTTCTGACACCAGGGCCGGCGCTCTATCCACTGCACCACCTAGCTGCCCCCCTATTGAGTCTTAAGATTTTATTTTTTTATTTTTTTTTTCCTATTGAGTTTTATTAAACATAGTGATGTCCCTAAAGGCAAAGATGTCCCTGGGTGTGGGGTCAATTTAAAATAGTAAATACAATGCTTTCTTCTAATTTAGAGCCCTTAATGTGAGCTAGAGAGGGAGAGGGGCAGTGTGTTTAGACAATGGTATGTTAACCCAAATTTAGCTTGGCCAGGCCTCTAATTATTCAGCAGCTCATATCCATGAATTACCAGTCTCTGTGGCTTCTTGCTTAGAGGAGGCTGCTCAAACCCAGGGCCCACAAATGTAGGGCAAGTTGAGAACAGAACCAACCACATGCGCCTCAGTTGCATTTGGGATGGGATCTGGGTTTATTATAGCTGATCAAAGACAGTGCTCAGTAATCAGCTTCATGGATTCGTAGGAGGAAGGTTGACTTGGTGTTAGAAGCCAAGACCACCCTTTTCCCTTCATGCCCTCAAATAGGACATCCCTACCATAGGCAAATGCTGGAAAGATCTGTAATTTAGAAAGTATAAGGACAGCTCCCACCAAGGCCGACCACATAAAAGGTCTATGACCTTCTGTGGGCAAATCTTAGAGAATTGCTTGAGGAAAGGAGTTGCTCAGTGGCTTGCCCAGGCTTACATAGATAGTAGTGTCACACATATTATTTGAACTATGAAGAAAATGTTGATACTACTACTTAATTTAATCAGTATTTACTGTTTATTGTGATTTAATGTATATCAGTGATTGTGTTAGTGAGTTATATAGAATAGAGTTATTTGATATAGTTCATATAGTTTGATAGAGTAAGAGTAAGAGTTATGTAGACTACAGTTAATTAATCTACCATGTACTGATGGTTATATGTATTGGTTGGTTATATAGTTGGCATGTTGATGGTTGAATATGTGATTAATTTATAAGATAGATTTATGCTGTATGATTTAGGTCTGTTTTAGGAACTTAAATTAACTTGTGTTAGCAATTTACTGTATACTCCCCTGCTATGAATGTACTGTACTTGAAAAATAACTTCCTTGTGTTAGTGTATGAAAAGTTCACCTCCTAGGACACTGTTAACCAGTGGAAGGGCCAGGGCCTTACTGACAAGGTCTTATGACCTTTAGAAAGCCCCTGACAGACCTGTGGGGGCTATCTCCAGTAGTCCTGATCTATATTTTGCCGCTGGACCCATATGTCTTTGGAGGAGAAAGTGAGGCTGGTGACTTTGCACAGCCCTTCCTCATTTAAATCCAATTCACTTGCAAGTCATGGCGTCATCTTCCTGACGTCCTGGTCCTCTTCAAGGAAGAAGGACAAATAATGACAGACCGGTAGTTAATGAATGGCCTGTATTTGATGGCCTATAGTGACCTATAGTGAATGGCCTGTGGACGTAGTTGTGGTTTATGGACACTGCCCTTAACCAATCATAATTCCCTTGCTTCTGAAGATTAACCAATCATAGAAGTTTTCCCACTTTTGGAGAGATCTCCCTAGGACTTGGGACCTCCTCAAGACTTCCCAACAGCTACAAAACCTTTGACCTCATTGACCACAAGGAAGGTCTCGGATCTAATTGCTTAGGGACCATCAGTCTCCCTAATAAATCGATCATGCTTGGAGCTCTACCTTATTGCCTTTTGTTGTGGATTGGAATTTTATGGTCCACAGTATCCAGGCTTTCCTGATTCTAAGCTCATGACTTCCACAGCAAGCTGCCTCTGGAATAAGGCCAGACTAGAGGTTGAACATTGTCTTTTTTATTAGCAGACATTAAATATCTGCAAGGAGAAAAAAATGAGAGTTAAGAATTAATTTTGGGAGATTCTAGGTATGCTCAAATGAATTTGACTTCTTTCTGTTCTTACCTGGAATGTTGTCCTAACCACCTAATTATTCTTTCTCTGGATCCAGTTTCTCTACCTTTCAAGTCCATTTTTCACTTGGCCAGACCATTAAGTCTTCCTTTAAACTTGACTGCTCCTGCCTTTTGCACCTTTTCCCGTAGGAGGTACCTTTATCTCCTCCTCCTTCCTTATGTGTAGTGTTCCTCTATGAAACTATAAGCTCCTCCAGGGCAGGGTCTGTCTTTCTTTTTTTGCTTGTAATTTTATTCACAGCACTTAGTATGGGCCTGGCCCTTAGCAAATGCTTAATAAATGCTCTATCACTTAGCTGCCAAAGTAACCTTCCTAATATATGGGAACTGACCATGTTATTCCTTGCCCCCAAACGTTCATAGTGATTCATAGCTACTGCTCCCTGTTGCCAATAGGATAAAATGCAAATTCCTTAGACTGCCATTTAAGGCTTTCTATATTCTGAATGAAACTTCCTCTCCAGTCTTATTTCACACTCTTCCTCTTTACACAGTCTACCTTCCAGCCAAACTGTATTAAGGAAAAAAAAAAGAAGAGGGCCAGTCAGGTATCCTTTTTTTTTCTATGCAGAGAAAAGAAGAAAGGTTAGAAAGAAGCACAGATAAGCAGGACAGCTTTGAAAGTTACAGGTTGAATGTATTATGTACTTGAAAAAAATATATAAGCGGTATGTAATGGAAATCTACAGTTTCATATACAATCCTCTTTTTTTCTGTTCTACTCTGTATGTAGAAATCCCCATTTTATTTTATGTTTATTATTGTTTTGTGTTAGAATTAAAATACGTTTAAAAATGTATATTACTAGGCACATTTTCCCATTCCATCTTTCACATTGTCTCCGAAGGAGGGATGGGCTTCCTCTACTTTTCTCTTGGGCAAAGATGAGTAAATTCAGTTTCTTAGATTTCTTATTCATGCCATTGTTCCTTAAACTTCCCTTATTGTAGTCCTTATGCATATTATTTTCCAAGTTCTGTTTAATTTGGTGCAATGAAAAGAGAGCTGGTTTTCTAGTTGGGGAACTGATCCAAATCCCATCTCTATGTGTGCTCTCTCTGTGACCTTAGGTAAATCATTTTTTTCCCCTAGTTTTCATTTTCCTCTTCTGTGAAATTTCAATAAAAACTTATAATCTTATGAACTGCACTAGTTGGCTCTTTATCCTCACTTTTTCAAATTTCTTCCCTCATCTTTTTTCTTTGCTACATGTCCCTGCTTTAGGTGTTGCATCATCTATGAAGATATACCTGATTTCTCCCTTCTTTCTTCCCACCCCCATCTTGTCAATGGAAAGTGATCTGATTTGCCTCATATTGTTCTATTTGGGCATTGTCTTACTCTCTCTTTTGCCCCCATCGCATTGTACAAAATATACTTATTTGTACATATCTTCTTTGATAAAACTGTAAGCTCTGGGCACTGGTTTAATGTTTGCTTAGACTGAATTGACTAATCTATTTCCCTAAGTAATAAATGGAGAAAGGCAGACCCCTAGTACAAGATACTGGGTGATAATTCTGGTAGTCAAGTCAGTTAAAATTTAATAGACGACAGACAACAACAGGGACCTTATAAAGGTTGACCATTGAAACCTAGGATTATATATTATAAAGTGACTGAATGTGTAAATACATAGAATGCCAAATTCTAGTGTTGTAAAAATGAGAAGGAATAAAAGTCTATTAATCATTGCTGGCAATCAGTTGAGGGCACCAGGCTGACTGTGTGCAAACCTTAGGGTCTATTCTATAGCTAACATATGTATGTGGAACTTTCAGTGGTGTAGCTTTATTCCATCTAATCGAATGCCTGCCAACTGAGGCTTAAAATACTTTACAAATAACATAAAACATCTCCCACTCCCCAATCCTACCACTTTGAATATTCCTCCTCTAGCAATATAATTGCTACTTATCCCTGACTAGAAATGTCTGTTATTTAACAAAATGATCAGCTGAAACTGACAAGTATAACATTATGTCAACAGTCTCCCAGCTGGGTTGGTAAACCCATGGAGAGGGGTGGTTTAATTCAGTCCACATTTGACAGGCAAATCCCAGGACAACTGCTTGTTAAATCCCCCCGCTAGCCACAGAAATGGAATCTGCTACCACACCAAAGAGGTGGTCAGGTTGGGTGTCTCAGACCAGGTTCCCTTATCCCCATTTAGACCAAATGCCTTAACCCTTGATTAAATCTTTAAAAAGAGACGAAAAGAAGTAACAGAGAAAACACAAATTCATAATTTCTTCTATTGGAAAAATGGTCATTGAAATAATAAAGTAAAATTTGGACTGCCCAGCAGTCCACCAGCTGGAGCCCTTGTTCACTCAGGACTTTCCCCTTTGTGTTACTGCTTCTGTGAATAAAAGTCTCAGATTATGAGAAGGAGCTCCTCTCTTTAGACTTGTAATAAACCATAACCGTCGACTGGGTGCAGGACCAGGGAAGGGCACCGGAGAAATAGAAAGGTAAATAATCCGTGGTTCCTGTTTTATGAGAGGTCCCAGTCTGTCAGGGGAGAAGACACAGAGATAATTATGATGCAAGCTATATCCTAAGTGCCTAAGTGGTGATGACGGAGGGACTTGGTGAGGTCATACAGAGAATTTAGCCAAATAAGGAACTTAGAATCATAGACTCTTAGGGTTGAAGAGAGCTCAGTCATAGGCCCTTAGGATCATAGAGCTTGAGCTGCAATAGACATGAGAGCCCGTCTAGTGTAATGTGTTCATATGACAGTGGAGGCATTTGAGGCTCACCGTGGTGACGTTTCTTGACCAAGGTCACACAGGTAATAGGCTTTCAAGCTTCCAGGCACAATAATCATAGAATTTCACAGATGGAAGACAACCTCAGCATCTACCTAGTTTCATACCCAAAAGACTCTCCACTGTATCATAGCTTATAAGTAATCATCTGATCTGTTCTGGAAGACCTAAAATGAGAGGAACTCCACTTCCTCCTGAGAAAGCCCATTCTACTTCTGAATAGGTCTAGCTATTAGGCAGTTATTCCTGACACCAGGCTTAGATTTGCCCCTTTGAAACTTCTCCTTATTTCTCCTAGTTATTCCTCAGTGGCCAAACAAAGCAAGTGTGATCCGTCTTGTACCTCACAATACCTAAGGACAGCTTTCATACCCCCCCAATCTCCCCGCCCTGAGTTTTCTGTGGGCTAAACATCCCCAATCTCTTCAAGCAGTCCTCGTGGAACATAAACTGAAAGCCTTTCACCATCTCCATACCTCTCCTCTGGAGTATTCTAGTCTCTCTCAGCTTTAAGACTGTTAAAAATTGTATCTAGACTAAATGTCATGAATTGATACAAAGTGAAATGACCAGAACCAGAAGAACACTGTAAACAGTAATAGCAATACTGTATGAGAAGCTGAATGACTTGGCTATTCTCAGCAATACAATGATCCAGGACAAGAAAGACTCATGATAAAAATGTTATCTACTTCCAGAGAAAGCACTGATGTTGTCTGAATATAGATGGAAGCATACTATCTTTCTTCTTCTTCCTTCCTTTTCCTTTTCCCCTTCCTTCTTTATTTCTTGAATTTTCTTGTACCAAATGACTTTTTTTTTCTTCAAATGTACATGATTACATATATATAACCTATATCACATTGCTTACTGTCTCAGGGAGTGGAAAGGGAAGGAAGGATAGAATTTAGAACTCAAAACTTGGTTAAAATTTGTTTTTACATGCAATTGGGAGAAAAGAAAATACTATTTTAAAAAACCCTCAATGTAAGAAGAGATTCATGTGCTTTCTTGAAAGCAAATTTGTATTGATGCAGTGCCTAAATGGGGAACTATAATAATCACTACTGATATTTACATAGATCTTTAATGGTTATAAAATGATTTACATGCATTATCTCTTTGAACCTCTTTGCACAGTCTTTGGAAGGGCATAGGATTGCCATCATTATAGATGAGGAAATTTTATTTTAAAGAAGTTAAGTGATGAGTAAGAAGCAGAAGCAAAGTTAGAACCCGGGTCTTCCTTATTCTAGGTCTGGCGCCTAGAATATTGCCCCTCAGAAAAAAAAAAATCTGGACTAGGGACAAGTAAGACAGCCTATTTCACAGATTTGTTTAGGGCTTAGTGCTATGCAGATTTGATGATTTTTTTAAGTACTATGAGATATTCAGTCATCAAAGAAAGATTAGAATTATAAGTGACAGGAATTTAAAGTTGATGGACACTTTAACATAGCATCTCCTAAATTATATTTTGATCACTAAGGTAAAAAAAAAGTGAAATCTCACCTTAAAAAAAGATGAATAAGATTTGAAACAATAGGAAGCTTCTGGCTAGTCTTTAATTAGGAAACATCCCCCTACATGCCCTGCTCCTTCACGATCTATGGTTAAATGAAAGTAACCTGTAGAATACCCAAAATCTAGAACCAAGGTGTCATCAGACAAACCAGATTGAAATGTAATTGGAAATACTTAACAAAAGAAATAAAACTACAGTAGAACATAGATAATGTTAATTTGTGGTTTTCTAAGGTGGTAAAGTAGAGAGAGTCCTGGGGCTGGAGTCAGGAAGATTCCTCTTCATGAGTTCAAATCTGGCTTCAGACACTAGCTCTTTTCCAGGAAAACCCCAAAATGGGGTCACAACGAGTCAGACATGATTGTAATGACTAAACAAGAAGAAGAAGTTGGGGCTGTGTACGCCAGCAGGGCTAGATATGGTACATTTCTATTTGAGTTTGACACCATTCATCTAAAAGACCTGCAACAGGTTCAGTATCTTTATCATTTTCACGCAACTGAAGAGGGTCTCATTTTCTACCTAAGTCCCTTGCCCCATTCTGTTGTGTGTTTTTTTTTAATTTTGTCTTTTATCTAAAGGTACTGTGAGATGAGGAACATCCCAGTCATTTGAATTGTAGAAGGCATTTCTTTTTCAATGCCTTCACTGTAAAAAGGAAGTGACTTGCTCATAGGAACTGCTGAATTAGTAACAGGGTTAGAACTTGACCCTGCTATTTGTGCTTAGCTTTGGAATTCATTGTAGGGCCTTACAACAGGTTCATCTTTTTTATTGTGTTTTATGTGCATTAAAATTAGCTTGTGTTTTTGGGTCATGCACCAGCTGGGGAGTAGGAGACTTGTGGTATAGTGAGCACACTAACAAGACCAGGGGGATATTCGTTTGGGATCTAGGTTTGGGGGAGATAACCCATAAGGCAGGTAAGTTGCATAAATATTTATTAAAGACTCAGGTTTTATTAGTACCTGGACAGAACATGACACTCTGCATCAGATAATTGGACATAATCTATCCTGGATCTAGTCTGACTATATCCCAAAGATCTTTTAATAACTATTCTATGCCTTGGGGACTTCAATGACCGAGGCTTTCCGATTTTGTAAACATTAGAAGGCCTCCACAAAGGATTTCTGTTGTTTCCGTTAATTTCTTTTTAAACAGAAATGAGCCTCCTCTAGAATGGAAAGAGCACTGAACTGGAACTCAGGTCATGACCCAGGTTCTGATCACAATTCTAGAGGCTCTGCCACTAATTCCTTGTGTGATCTTGGGCAAGTTATTTGTCTCCTCCCACCCTCCCCTGGCCTCAAGTTTTCTTATTTTTTTATCTCTAAAGTCATTCCCAGTTCTAATATAATTCAATCCTATCAAGTTCCTTCTAGTCCCCAGGCTTCTCTGACCCCCGAACATCAGGAGGAAAGAGTGAGAAAGCTGAGTAGCTGGTGGAACCAGCTAGAAGCTGAGCTGACTGGTTATCAGTCTAGACAGAGACAGCACCCATGCCAAATAGGGAAGAAGCCAAGGAGGAGCCTATATTCTTCCAGCTATGATTTCAACAGATTACTGGGTAGCTTTTGGCAGGTCATTGGCATCCCTGCCTGGTAAAAGGTGAAACAGAATAGCATGGAGAGAATGACGCCCAGAAAAAGGGAAGCATGCTATAGGCTTCCTGCCCTTCCAGCCTTGGGGAGATGGGGGAGACCAGTCTCAAGAAAAGGAAAGCAAAGGAAAGAAAAGAAAAAAACAAAAAGAAAACTTTTAATATGCAGAGAACCATTTTTTCTTTCTTAGGCAGTTGGGGTTAAGTGATCGCACAGCCAGTAAGTGTCAAGTGTTTGGTCTGGGGCTGGGTTTGAACTCAGGTCCTCCTGACTTCAGGGCCGGTACTCTATCTGCTGTACCACCTAGCTGCCCTTGCAGAGAATCGGTAAGAGGGAGGGTAGTATAGTGGAAAGAACTCTGGGTTTGAATTTTTAAAATCTTAGAATTTGAGAGTTGCAATGGACTTTTATTATTTAATAGTTTGTTATTTTTAGTTTTCAAATGTTTTGATTAATTTGTCCTTCCTACTAACCCTATCCACACTGAGCAAACTGGGGGGGAAAAAAACCCCTCCCCTCCACCCCAGTATCTCAATATATATCTACATAGTCCAGTAAAACAAATCCCTACATGAGCCACACCTTAAAATATGTATCTCTTTCTCCATTTTTAGTCCATCTGCGCTTTTTTTTTTGGCCTTTTTGGCTAGGCAGTGGGGTTAAATGACTTGCCCAGGGTTACACAGCTATTAAGTGCCAAGTATCTGAGGTCACATTTGAACTCAGGTCCTCCTGACTCCAGGGCCAGTGCTCTATCCACTGCGCCACCTAGCGGCCTATCATTTCCTCTCTGTCAGGAGGTGAGTGATATGTTTCATCCTCATTCTTATGGACTCATGGTTTATCACTATCATTATTGATCTGAACTCTCAAGTCCTTCAGGGTTGTTTTTCTCTATGTTATCATTGCATAAATTGTTCTCTGGACTCTGCTCATTTTCCGTTGCTTCAGTTCATAAAGATCTTTCCAGTTCCCTCAGTAATTATCTGTTATCATTTCTTATGGTACGATAATATCCTATTACATACATATGCTTGCAGTTTGTCTCGGGTAGGACGGTCCCTTAGTTTCCAAATTTTATCTACCATGAAAAAAGCTGCTACTCTTTTCTTTGACTTCTTTGTGGCAGAGGCCTAGTAGTCAAATAGCTAGGTCAAAAAGTATGCTCAGTTGCAGAGGACTTTTAGTAATTATCTTGTTTCACTTCCTAATTTTATAGATGAGCAGAGAGGGGAAGAGACTTGGAGCAAAGTCACACAAGGGCGTTAGGAAAGCAAGAGTTATAATGAGCCAAATCTTACTGCCAGCTAAAAAAGTTGTTTCTTTCTTGCCTTTCCACTTTCCACTAAAAGGCTTCATATGGTTACCTGTCAGGATTCATGTTTCACCCTTTGCACAAAGCCTCATATTAGAGTTCCCCTCACTGGATAAATTTCACTGAAGATAGAGTGGAATCACTTGTCAAATGTGTTATAAAACAGTGGATTCCTCTTCAGGGAGGGATCTGAATGGACATTGTAACTTGAGAGGTTGAGAGAAATGAACACCAGGAAGTAGCTACAGAAATGGTGGGCAAGTGGGGGCTCTTGGGAACATGAAACCATACAGGCTTTGCCTCTTCTGTCTCCCTATGTAGAAATTTTCAAGTCAGTCTAGTATTAATTATCTGATTTTGAACAAATCATATATACTTTCCATACCTGTATAATATTTACCCTGATTTATAGGGCTATTGTAAAGACAAAGTTATGTTGTTTGAGTGTGAAAAGTTTGTAGCGTAGAGCACAAGTTTTTATACGAAGGCTTCAGTTCAGTCATTTTCAGTCTTGTTCAAGGCTTCATGACCCCATTTGGATTTTCTCGGCAAAGAAAACTACTGAAGTAGTTTGCCATTTCCTTCTCCAGCTCATTTTTTTAATGAAGACTTAAGATTTAGACAATTTAGACAGTACCGTATGTATTGTATAAGATATATTTATAAGTGCTTTCTAAGTTGTAAAATGCTCTATATGTGGTAAATATTAAAGATCAATTCATACTAAGGTGTTGAATGAGGTTATTAATGCATAGACCTAAAATGAGAATAGGGTGTTTGGGGCTTAGACCCAGGGCATTTCAATTAGCAGCAGCCGCCTGTGTCTTTTATGTAAACATGGTCTTTGCTAATGTAAGCTTCTTGAGGACAGGAACCTCTGTGTGTGTGTGTGTGTGTGTGTGTGTGTGTGTGTGTGTGTGTATTCTCAGTGCTTAGCGTACTGTTTGGCACACAGTACTCAATAAATACTTGTTTGGTTAGTATAGGAGTAACCGAGCTTAACATCTCTAAAAGCAAGATTATTATTATTTTTTCTATATGACACTGATTTCATCAGGGTATGGAGTTTCTGTCTCTTCCAATGCCTGCCCTGTAAATTATAATTTTAGTTGCCAGGAACCCAGAGAAGTTAAATGACTGACTTGTATAGATAATTAGTTGAAACAGAAAATATGGCACAAGTGTCTAGGTGAGTTCTTCTCCTGCCTTGCCCCGTTTCCCCAGCATCAGCATCCCGGCGTGGAGTCTTTGTCTATCCTACCTTGTTTCAGTGTTTTGACTTTGTCCTCCTTTCATGCTGCTGACCCAAGTGCCCAAATTTCTAGTTATGACTATAAGCTCACCGAGTTCAGAGAAGGCAGAGATCAGTGTGGGCTGGAGCACTCAGGGATAGCTTTGTGATGCTTTGAAGAATGGATGAGTAGGTAGATGTTGATTAGAATGGAATACTATTGTGACATAAGAGATGATGAAAGTTGGTTTTAGAAAATCCTGGGATGACTTACAGAAACCAACAAAGAGAGAAATGAGGAGAGCCAGGAGAAAAATTTACATAGTAACAACATTGTGAAGACAAACAACATTGAAAGACAAACAAACTTTGATTAGTGCAGTGGTGCAGTGATCAACCATGCTCACTGAAGAGCTCCTCCAAGATCCTCCAAGATTTAAGGATGACATCCTGGGAATTTTCCTTATCATTCCCACCAGTTACTTTCCTGGATTTCATAATTTCTAGAAACTTATCATTCTGTGAGGAAACTCATACCTGCTCAGATCATTTTCCAGGGCTTCATCATGTCCCTACTCCCTTACCACCCCTCTTTTTATCTGTGTGTTTGTGTATGCACATGTCATGTATACACACGGATATAAAGATAGTTCTCACTTTATGTACATATAAATACACTGACATGCATCGTGTGTATGTACACAGAGTTCTCAGTTTAAGTAAGTGGACCATTCTGCCAACCACTACTTCTGTGTAATTTGAATTTGCCTGCTGAAATGGGAAAGGGAGGGAAGAAGGAGGGAGGCAGGAAATAAGGAAGGGGGCCAAGCTCAGTGGAGGGAGAGGGCCAGCACACAATTCAAGGACACTGTGGGGACCAAGAAATCAGGGAGAGAGGAGAGAGCAAAAGCAGGAGGAGCACATAAGGGACAGAGCCAGTCACATATGCCCTAATTGATGGAGAGGATAAACGTGCGGGTGGAGGGGGGCAAACACAGGGAGCCATACATGGATGTGGACACAGACAGGAGAGAATGGGTGACCTGTGGAGGTTGCACATAGACATGTGGCAGACGTGCAGGGTGGACCAGTGGGTAGGTGGACTGAGCAGGACAAAATCTTTCTCTGCAGGAGGTCTCAAGCCAAGCTTCTATCCAGCAGTATCAGTCTCTACAAAATTCCATTTTTCTGCTTTCACCTGGAGGACTTGTTTTTTAGATTTTTTTCCATCTGGTGGGAGAGTGGAGGGCCACAGAGCCTGAATGAGGGGCAGTAGGGAAAGAGCACAGTACTGTAAAGTTAATGTAGGTGTTCTGTTGGAATGCAGATTTTTTCAGAATTCTTTACATAGTCAAATTTGCATAATAAGAATTTACATAAAGCAAGAACTCCGTGTGTGTGTGTGTATGTGTGTGTGTTTATACGTACACAGAGTTATCCTTTCCACATCACAACTTTCCCCATTGCAATTTCAAAATATTATGGGTTGGCATGAGAAATTAAATGGGAATTTTTGGGAGTTTCGCAGAAGCAAAGGCCAGCAGATGACACAAAAAAAAGTTTAAAAACTCAGAAATGTATAAAATATATATGTAGTATTGTATAATATCATTTAATACCATAATAATTCAGACTTCTCTGGTATGAAGGGAGGGCCAAAAAATTTTACATGGATTTTCCAGATTGCAGGGGCCCTGCCCCCTTGATGTGGAAGGGATAACTGTATATACATATATACATACATACGTGTGTGTGTATATATATCTATATATATTATATATATATAATATATGTAGGTATATCATTATGTTTTATGTGTTATCTCCCCCGTTAGATTATGAACTCCTTGTGGGCAGGCATTGCCCATGTCTTATGCTTTTCTTTGAATTTCTTGTTCTTAGCCTGTATGCACGCACTTAAATGTGTGTTGACTCTCACTCTTGGTGACTTTACTTACGTCCTGACAGAAAGGGCATGGGCACAGGGAGAAAAATGAAATGTACATTTTTTACAAAGTCAGTATCAGAATTTGTTTCCTTGGCTCTGTTTATTTGTTGCAAGGCTTTTCATATGCTTTTCTTTTTCCAACATGAGAAAGAAAGAATAAATGTGTTAACTAAAGAAAAAATAAAAGATTAAAAACAATTAATGAACAAAGTAGAGAAGGGAGGAGTTTTCATTCTGGGTGAACAATTGAGGCACAGTGTCATGAGCCTAAGCATGTTGTAGGCAGGAATCAGAGAGTAGCATTCAACTATACTTGCACATTCTGCAGCATAAAAGGATTATTAGCAAAGTTATGGCACTGAAATAAAAATTTGTGAATCTGTAGAATGTAGTTTCTTGCATGAAGGTGTAAAGAGTTAGAAAAGCTAGGCAATGCTACCACATTCATTAAATGCCTCATGACTTGAAGAGATCATTCTTTGCGTTTTGCTACTGCCTCACAGTTTCGGACATTAAGCCGGTTTCTATAGTCATTTGATTTTACCAGGTCAGGTCTGGTCCTCAGTTATTGAGACAAGGAAGTTGTGTGCCTGTAATAGAATCTAGCTGAATTAAAGAATTTAGCTCTGTTTTTTTTTTCCCTAATAGGTTATATTGATTTCATGTTGTCTCAGTGATCAGAATGGAGCCAAAGGTTTTATGTCATGTGGGGCATTTTAGCAGCATAGAAACCATAGAATTTAGCATCTAGGAAACAAGTAGGAAAATAGGAATCTACCAAGTAACACGCTGGGGTGAGCTCCTTCCCTGCCCTGCCTCTACAACAGCATTCTCTTGCCAGTGTTCCAGGGTTTCTGTCATATTCCCTTCTTTCCCCCTTATGGGGCAGGGCATTCACGTGGTGCTTGGTTTGTGGTCCCGGCCCTGGGAACAAACATTCCTAGCTACTGTCACTGCTGAGAATGTAAGTCAAGTCCAGTAGAACTTAAACTCTTTGTAAACATTTAAAAAATTTTGTTTAATTTTTGTTTTTGTGCGCTAGCCATATAGTTAAGGATTTTGACAGATACTTGTTCAATACCAAGTAGAGACCTGGCAATTTCCCCTTAGCCATACCTAGTAGGCATTGTTCAGAAATTATGTACCTGAGCCAGGGTCCTTTATGGGCCCAGCAGGGGCCGTCATCGAGGCATCTTCTGGTTTCAGTCTTCTTAATGTGGTTTGAAATATCTCCAGCATTCAACTATATTTAAGCTCCCTGGACCCTTTTGTAGGTCTTATCAATTGACATACCATAGTCAATTTATCTCTCTAATTTTATTTTACTCCTCCCCCTTTTAGTGGTTGCCTTCTGCTCTTAATATTCTAAACAGTTTTGGGTAAGTGATTAAAGAGATTTGATAGAATATCCTGTCTAAAAGTCAGCCTTGGTGTTTCACCCTCCCATATGCTGCTCAGATGCCACTGGTATTACATAAATTCAAGCTGCCACCACTAGGGGAAGAGGTAACAAAGGCAAATGACTTTTTTTTATCTGTGATTGTTATTGCCATTTGGCTTTGTGATAATACAGATGACTGCAGAGGAGACATGTGCTCAGAATAGACATGGGACTTTAATGTTTGATCTGGACCCGCTGCTGCCCACTACTGGCCCCAGACTTCCAGCATATGCCTGATGAAGGGTAATGATGCTCTATTGGTTTTTTGGAGATAAGTGTATGAGCTCTAATAGAGTATCTTTATTGAGTTACCGATAAAAGCAGGAGATAAATGATCACCTGTTTATTGAAGAGTTGCGTGTGTAGAAGAGGTCAACCTGTGTTTGTGGGGCACTTAGGAATATCTCCTTGTCACTAAGGATGTGCTCTATGACTGTACTGGCAAACTGTCTTCTTAGCCTAGTAAGATTCTGTGCAACAGGAAGTCATCAGGGTAGATAAGAATGGGAGGGGTGATGTGGTAGGCCAAAAGAGTCAGTACTGGTATTGCCAGCCCTAATAAATTTTGAGAGTGGCATCATGATGTAAGGGAAGATGGACTGGAGCCAATAGAATGGGGCCCTGCCCTGGCTTTGCCACCCATCAAATAGGTACACATGTGCATATTTACATATTTACATATGTACATGTATACATATGTATCTATGTCACAATGTATGTGACACTGGACAAGTTATTTAAACTCTTTAAACCTGTGTTTCTCATTTCCAAACCTGAAGGGTTGGACAGTGGATGACTTTAAAGTTCTCATTCATCACTTATTCTCTGACTTTTTATAAACACTATTTTTTACTGATACATTGTTTTGTTTTTATATCTCCTAAAATTCCTGCTGTATCCCTCCTTCTCCTTATGGAGAGCCATCCTATAGAACAAATTTTTTAAAAATAAAAACAATAGAAAAAATCAGCAAAAAAAAAATACATTGAAAAAATCTGATAATATGTGCAATGTTCCATATCCCTCCATTTAGCTCTGAAAAGGAATGGTATCAGATGTGTAAATACTATTTGTTAAACTTACACTAATAATGTTTAAATCATTGGAAAGATCTTTAGCAATCACCTGTTCTCCAATCCAATAAATATTTATTAAACACTTACAATATGGCAGTCACCGTGCTCAGCATTGGGGATACAATTAATAAAAAGAAAGGCAGTTTCTGCCTTCAAGGAGCTTACAAGCTCATGGGGGGAGACAACACATTAAAGAAATCAGGAAAGCAGGGTAGGGGGAGTGGGGAGGGACACTAGGTGGTACCTGGCATAGGATTATCTTGTTCAGTGGAGTTGTTGAAACCAGGTAGCACAGCAGACGCAAATTAGAGGGAGCCGAGAGTTTAGTTTCCACTCCCTATAAAGGAAGACATTGAGAGGAATTTAGTACTCTACCTTCCAGCCCTCCAGTCTAGAGGACAGGAGGCTGAGGGAGGTGGTGTCAATCAGGGCTGGAGTTAGTAACGTGGTGGTTAGATTAGAAGTGATGAACTAATCCTGAGAGGGGTCTTGTTCTATGGAGTTGAAACTATAACTCATCCATTTTACAAGACAAGGCAGCCAAGATTCAGAGAGGTTTAAATGACTTGTCCAAGATCACACAAATGGCTTGTGGCAAAAATGGGGTTAAAACCCAGGTCCTCCAAATTCAGTACTCCAGTTTCACCATAATGCCTGTATGTTAATTAGAGAAGATATAGTAGAGTTCTTAGAATTTATTAGTAAAAAGGAGATAATCAGTCTTCATCTTTTATTTATGCCGGGTGTTCTTCTTCCTCAATGTAATCAAGGCTGCATTTGTCTCAGTTTATGTCTCCCCTTTTCCTTCATTGGCCATAATCATTTTGAATTTGTCTCTTTGGCTAAGGAGCCAGATGCCCCCATACGTATCATTCATTTAGCAAATTTAGTGTTCGTATTTATTCCCTTCTCAAGGACTGGGTCAATATGTTTAACATTAGTGACCCATGTCCAACCTCTGCAAAGATCATACTGTGAAGGCTAGCAAATGAAGCCTCTATAACTATTTTTTTTGGAAGAGATAGGAAAAGGACCTGTGATTTCACTGGTCATTAATTTATTGTTCAGGCTGCTTCCTTCGTGAGGAAACTCCCTTTACTAATGCACATAGGTCACTTCTCTATAACTTATACTCTTAATGTCCCATTGCCTGGGACAGTGGTTGGTTAGAGTGACTTTCCTAGGTTGACATAGCCATTATGTGTCAGAGGTGGCTCCAAGGCTAGATCTCTATCCACTCTTTCCTGCTGCCTGTCTTCAGAAATGAACTTTAAACTATTGGGTTATTACATCTCTTAGTAATATGGTCAAGCCCAACCCTATAATTTATTTGACTATATTATTGATGCTGAATTGGTACAGATGACATGATATACTAGAAAAAATATAGAACTTGGATTCAGGAGAGATACATGTTAGAATCTAGCTTCCATCCGTTAATCTGTTGGTTAATCCATCACTTTACAGTTGGGTGTCTGTGGGAAACCTCTGAAGTTCAATTTATCTGTCTGTAAAATGGGGATAATAATACCTGCAACATCACAGTGTCGTTATGAAGAAAGTTCTTTGACAAAACTTAAAAGTGTTAGAGAAATGTGAATTATTATCAATAGTTATTACACTAGAAATATATCAGTGGTCTCACAAAATTTTAGAATTGGCACTCAGTTATGGAAGGGTAATTAAAAAAGATTTATTCACAAAGAGAGGCAGCGTGGCTTAGTGGATAAAATTTCAGTTTTGGCGTCAGATCCACGTGGTTTAATTCCAACCTCTGAGTCCTGACTGCCATACTGTCTGTGTGATGCTAGGCTGCCATACTGACTGTGGGACACTGGGCTACCATCTCTTAACCTCTCAGTGTCCACGTTGCCAATCTGCACTGGTAAAGGAATTTTCACAATGTAGTGTTTTCAAATCTTATATCATAGAGCTGAACCTTAAAAAAAAAAGTTTCTTCATAAATAGTTGATTTTTCATTGTCCAAGGATTCTTTTGTAAAGTGCTTGCAAGCAATGTTTGCAAATTGGTGCTGGTGGTTTGTTTTAAGCTTCAGTACTTTAATAGGTGTAAAAGTTGTCTAATTTCCAGGGCTATCTGGAGCAACAGATATGTTGTTCTGTATGTCATTTGACAGTCAGAACAACAGAAATGCTGTTAATTTGATACCATTTGAATGAACCTGTTACTTACTGGGAAAGTTCTAGCCTCCATGAGAACACAATTTGAAACTTTGGTTTTCAGTAGTTTTCTGATATTGTTTCTCCTGCTGGATTCTCTCCAGATATCCATTCTGTTATGTTTGATAGGGCAATACACTGTATAAATAAAGTAGGTCATCTGACCTATTCATGACCTGCTTAACAAAGTGTGGGGAAGGGAACTTTGATGTATTTATTTAATATTACTTTCACTCTTAAACATGTCACAGCCATTTCCTGGTATCTCCCACCCTTCTAGACCCATCTCTTGCCGTAAAGACAGTTGAGCAGAACAAACTGAGGGCATGTGTAACATCCAACATCTGTAGTCCCCTGGTTCTCTGGAGAGGCAGATGTTTTATCATCGTCTCTGAAACCAATATTGGTCATAACTTTTAATTCAGCTGCCTTGTAATGTTTTAATTATGTTATTATAGTCATTGTACATATTCTCCTGGTTCTGCTCTCTTTCCTTTCACATTAGTCAATCCATCAGTAAACATTTATTGAACACTTAGCGTGTATAAGAAAGTGTCTGAAGCATGGGGTATAGAAAGATAAAAATGAACAGTCCTCAATGAATTATATTCTATTGAGAGAAACCACGTGTGTGTGTAGAAATACAGATAAAATATCATGAAAGAAATATCTGATCTTTTCAGTTGGGGTCACGAGCAGCTTGGAGTGGGTAGGGTCAGGACAGGTGGCTTCATGCGATAGGTGCTGCTCCAGCAGAGTGTTTCCTTGTTTTTCTGAATTATTCATATGTGTCATTTCTGGAGATACAGTAATATTCCATGACATCCATATACCACAGATTTGTTAGGGGACACTTTTGTAGGCTGGCCATTGAATCTGAAGCAAAACTAAGCCAAGCCCCTCCAGTCTGAGTCAATACCCAGTTGACATTTAGGTCGCTCTGTAAGTACTTTTGGTCTAGTATGACCACAACCATTGCCACAGTCACCACAATTTCCGAAATCTGTGGAGTTAGACAGTCTGTTCTTTGTGGACAAGCAGGTTAGACACAGCCTGAAGTAAGCCTGTCCAGTGAGGTCAGGAAAGCGTCAGTGATGGCTGAATAGGTCTGTATTTGGGAGGCAGGGTGGGGTAATGGGAAAAGTGCCGGATTTGGACTCTAAGAATCTGAATTTGAATCCTGGCTCTGACCTTACTCCCTCCATTGAAGGGGGAGTCATTGAGCAAGTCAGTTAATTTCCCTAGTTCTCAGTTTCCTCATCTGTAAAATGAAGGAGTTTTATCAGGACCCTAAGGACCTTTCCAATTCTAAATCCTGTCATTACTATGTGATCTTGGACATAACACTTTAACCTCCCTGGGCCTCAGTTTCTTCATCTGCTTAGAAGATTTTATTGGTCGTACAGTCTGTCCTCATTTTATAGATGAACAAACAAGTGAAGAAAGGTTACTTTCCTTGCCTGAGGTCACTTGACTTGCTGAGTAGGGATTAGAACCCAGGTCTCTCAGATTTTAGTCATTGTTAAGTCTAGTGTACTGTATTCTGTGTAATTAGCTAGATTAGATTAAATAAAATAGGGAGCACCTAATAAAAAGGGAAATTTGTGTATAAAAGAGTTTATGTGAAAAGAGTATACAAAAGCATACAAAAGAAATTTGTGTGAAAAAGAGTAAGAAATTCTGACTGTTAAATGACGTACAGAAATCTTGTTGGTAGTGATTTCATTCCCTGCCAATGAGGAAGCTTATGGTTTCCTGTGAGTGTCTGATCCCTAAGAAAGACTGCCCCCCCGCCCCCCCGTCCTGTTGTTTCTTTGTTTAATCACATTTTATGGCCTCATATGCCTAGGATTTTAGCTTATGTTAATGGTTATGATGCTGGACTTGGGAGTTAGGAAGGTCTAGGTTCAAATCTTACCTGGGATATTTGCTAGCTGTGTGAATATGTGCAAGTGAATTGCCCTCCCTTGGGCGTCAGCTCCTCTGTAAATTGGGGGTAATATCCATAGTATTTATCTTCAAGGCTTTATTGAGGCTCAAATTAGATGACCGTAAAGATCTTCATAGATTCTAAAGTGTTAAATAAATGCCCATTGTGGATGAGGATGATGAGGATAAATAACATTCGGTCAGTCAACATGGTAAAACCCTAAGAGTTTGGCTTCATGAACACAGGTCTATAAAGTGGCTAAAGGGAACGTATTTCAGTTGAGACCCAAAATCCCAGTTGTTTGTCACATGGTTTTCCATCCCTTCCTGTCTCGGCTGCATATCTTCAGGGAGCAGAGAGCCCGTGGTTCTTATATAATCTTCCAAGTTACAACACAAAGTCCTGCTCATTGACTTTCTAATGAGTTGCCTGAAAACCCGCTCCGTTCTCCAAACACGGTGGTTCTTCCTTGTGGCCCAGAAAGGGAGATTCTTCTTCTTCCAAATCCTCAAACATTCTAAAATGAGCATTTTAAAACATCTGCTCCCTTCCTAGAGTGGTCCATACAAAGGCATCAAGTGCCTGTAATGTGTCAGGCATTATGCTAAGTACTGGGCATACAAACAAAGGTAAAAGTTTTTTACCTTCAATGAGCTCACAATTTGCTAGCGGAGAGAATAAGCAAGCAAATATATACAAACAAGCTATATGAAGGATAAATCAGAAATAATTAAAAGAGGAAAGGCTGAAGAATTAAGAGGGGTTGGGAAAGGCTTCCTATAGCAAATGGAGTTTTAGTTGAGATTTGAAGGAATCTAGGAAAACCAGAAGGCAGAGATAAGAAGGGAGAATGTTGTAGGCATGGGGGACAGAGACAGAGTGTTTTATTTGATGAACAGGTTCCTAATTCACTCAATAACAATAACTTAATTATTTTATGATTATAATATTAATATAATATTACTTATTGAATAACTTCACAACAGTGCAGTATTTTTCCTTCCCTGCTGTCTCTAAAGTCTGCTTTTCCAGACTTCAACAACATGTTTCAGCTGCAGTCTCACTCTGAAATTCCCTCATGGCCTGAGGCCTCCTCACCCTAGAATATCAGTTGTCCCTGTGGCCTTCTCATGGGAGCCTATGCTTCTTGGGAATGGATGAGTGATTGAAAGACCTTTAGCAAACGCTTACTAAATACCGAGCATCATACTAAGTTCTGGAGACAAGGAAGATGGCAAGAAGCTGGCTGCAGGATGGGTGGTCATGTAGTATGTTCATCATGATCTAGGGACGCAAGCAGGCAGGCTAGATATAGAAGACCCATGTGTATTTAGGCCTAATCAGGATAGCATGGGCTCAGAGGATAGTTCTAAAGTTGAAACTTTGGCACAACCAGTCTCAAAGGGAGGCCTGGTAACTTCTGGCAGGATGCATGAGTGGTGGGATTACGGAGCCGCCTGTGTAATTTTTGTCTGTGCCTTCTAGAAATCCTCCTCCAAGATTGTCCCTAATGCCCTAGATGCCTTCTTTTAGATTTTTAACTTTTTTAAAAATTTAAATTAATTTAAATTTAAATTAAAAATTTTAATTTTAGATTTATCAGCCTGTTTCTCATTTGGGACACTTACATAGTGCTTTAAGTTTACAAAGCCTCACCATATTTGATCCTCATCACAACCCTTTGAGGTAGGTGTTATTATTATCAGACCATTTTACAGATGAAAAAACTGAGACTGAGAGAGATTCCATGACTTTGCCAGGGTTATCCAACTAGTAAGCGTCTGAAGCAGGAGTTCATCTCAGCCCAGAATGCTATCCATTGTTCTACTTAGCTGTGGAGTTTCCTGTTTTGGCCACCGCTTCACCCTATTGACTCATGGGGCCTGCATTTCACTAAAGCCCCCTGGGGTCTTTTCCACTTGAACTGCTGTCTACCTCTCCCTTCCTGTGCAGGGGCAACTTCCTTCAAATTTTCAAAGTATTTACTTGCAGGATCTGTAATTTCATCCTTGTGAGTGCTCCTTTCCAGGCTGCCGCCCTCTAGGAGACATTCTTTGTGAACTGTGACCCACATCTTCGTTGCTCTGCAGCCGACGGGGAGAGGCCTCTCAGAATTTAGCTTGGCTCACCCTTCTGCAGGATTGACATGCAGTCACTTGGCCTTGAAGGCTTTACTTCTATCTGATTCTGTTAGTCAGTGCTGCTCTCCTGGGGTGGGGTGGAGGTGGGGGAGGCCTTCTGCATCAACAATGCCCCTGGACTTCTTTTCTGTGCAGTGTATTTCTAGAGAAGTTTCACACAACTTTTCTTTAATTTTTGGATTGATTTGTAGGGCAGGGATTAGTAGCTCCTAACAAAGGTAAAAGATTAAAAAAAAATGTTAAGACCTGTATCAAGCTGGGTCTTCATTGGAACATCTGTCAGGAATCCAGGATCTGTCTCCTCTGTCTGTGATAAGACATTGAAGAATGATGTTAGTGGAGGCTAACCCCACCCCACCTATGCATTTGGTAGTTTGAGAATAAACGTTTAATGAACAAATACATTGTGAAATCTGGGTGACTAATGATGATAACCTAGGTATCCGAGAGAGAAATTGGCATAACTGGTTCACTTAAGCAGAGCAATGAGGTGTGATATCACTAATTTATTCTGATTAAAAAAAAAACACACACAACAGTTCTTTAACCTAAGTAGACATCTATGAAGGCTTTCCCCCTCCCCACCAGTCTTTTATTTGGTATTTTGTTAACCAGGCCATTCTTGCTTCATGCTGATAAGAGCTAGGTTCATTCTCATTAATGCTGGGCTGCCAATGATTTAGCCACTTAAAAACGAGTATATTACTTGGCTTGGTATATACACAGGGTTTGTTTTTATTTTTTTATTTTTTTAAACCTAGTGATCAGAATAGCCAGCTCTCCAGTGAGGGCGCATGATGTAGTAAAGATAATGTATGTGGGGAAATGGGCTGAGAGTTGGAAGCTGTGGGTGTGAATCCCAGCTCCAACCTTTACCAGCTAGTGTGTGACTGAGGATGTCAGTAAATACCAACATTGAATTTGGCAAATACTCATTGGGTACTTGGTATACCTGATAACTTCTCCGAGTCTGTTTCCTTCTCTGTAGAATGAGGGAGTTGGGAGAATGGATATAGATAGAGCTGGATTTGGATGTAGGAAAGCTTGATAGGAAGTCCCACTTTTGACACTTCATAAGTTGTATGTCCTCAGATAAATCATTTTACCTATTATATCATTGCCCCAGGTAATTCACTAGAACTAAGCTGCAAAGAAGATACCAATCTGCATTGGTAGAGGGGATTCTTCATGTGGACCTCCCTACCCTAATGCAAATCACAGGCTTGGTTATTGTTGTTGTTGTTGTAATTGTTAATAACAGCAACAATAAAAATACTTGAACCACGTTTTTTGCTTTTATTGATTTCTTCTGTTTTTGTGACAATTATTTCTGGTTATACTATGCACCATCCCCCCCAACAAATGAGCTCTCCGTGATGACATACACAAACAAAGCTAACTAACTCAGTGACCACATCTAACTGTATTGTGTATTCATCGTCTATCAGTGCTCAACAAAAATAGGAGTATAATTTTAAAAAATTAAACGTTTTGTTGTTGCCTTTTGTTTTTTATACCATTGTACCAATATTCTATCTAATTTTCACCCAATATACCCACTATTCTTTTTTGATCCCTTTCCCCCCAAATATAGCATCCTCTTATTACAAACACAGTGACCCATCTCATAGACTTTTGTCTTTTTTTTTTTTTGAGAGAGCACTTTATAAACAAAGTAAGTTGTTATGGAGTTAAAGAATTATGGAGTGATGACTGTTAGAACATTAGAAGAGTTTAAAAGATTGCCCGTATTAGTAATACATTCTCACATTACCTGTCTTGGTCCTCATGCATTTGGATCTTATCCAGGTTGTTTGTGGTCTCGGGATAAATCAGGGAGCAGAAATAGAAGCCTGGTTGAGATGGGGGATGAGTCAAGAATAGGAGGTGCTGGAGTGAGAATATGATTAGAGATCACTAGTATAGGAATGGCCCATGGAAGTATTTAGGTCATGAAGACTAGCCAGACAGGTAAAGTAGTAAGGCAAAGAAGTCCATAATATTTATTGTTTTTGTTGTTGTTTAGTTGTGTCAGTCGTGTCTGACTCTTTGTGACCCTGTTTAGGGTTTTCTTGGCAAAGATACTGGAGTGGTTTTCCATGTCCTTTTCCAGTTCATTTTCCAGATGAGAAACTGAGGCAAACAGGGGTTAAGTGACTTAGCCAGTAAGTGTCTGAGGATGAATTGGAACTCAGGAAGACAAATCTTCCTGACTCTATCCATTGGCATGCCCCAAATTAAGGACAGAGGTGGGATCTCGGATTTCATTGCTATAAGGTGCTCTCAGTTGAGTAAAATCCCTCTGCCAATGTAGGTTGGCACCTTTATGAAAACTTATCGTCTTAGAGAGATATCCCCAGGGTCACCCAGCCAGCGTGTGTCAAAGTCAGCACTTGTACCCACCTTCCCAGCTTTGAGAGCAACTCTTAATTCACTGTGCCATACTGCCTCAAATTAAGGTTGTTAAAGATTTTTAGAAAGTTTGCAAAGAATGCTGAGAAAGGTGTATTCTAATAGTAAGAGCTAATATTTATGTAATCCTTACTATGTGCCAGGCACTATGTTAAGCCTATTATCTCATTTGATTCTCACAACCCTGGGAGGTAGGTACTATTATTATCCTTATTTACATATGAAGAAACTGAGGCAAATAGGTTCAGTTTCTTGCTCAGATACTCACAGCCTTGTTTGAAACCAAGATTTGATCTAAAGTCTTCCTGACTCCAGACTAGGCACTCTATCCACTGTGCCACCTAACTGCCCCAAATCTGGCTGTTCTGGATGTTCTTGTCAAACATTCTAGCCTAGTAGGGAGTATTGTGGAAAATGGGGAAGCTTTTTTGATGAAGGAAAAAAGGCTGCTTTAAGGACCAGTCCCTCTATTTTGCACAACAGCAACCACACTGCTGCTGCAAAGAAACTCCTAGCCCCCCCCAAATATAACAACCAATCATGAACTCCCCAGAGGAGGCATCTGCTTCTGTGTCCAGTTCTGGGTCACTCGGACAAAATGTTAGAATCTCATCTCACAGATGAAAAAATTGGGTGGAGGCGGGGTTCTCTGACTTGGATAATCAATTTTTAAAGCAGTATGACATAGAGGAAAGAGAGCCTTAATTTCCGCATCCCATAAAAAAGAGGGAATCAGACAAGGTAAAACTTAAGGTCCCATCTCCAAGTCCAGTGGTCCTATTTTCAAAGAGACCTTTGATTTTCATTAATTTGGAAATTCCTTCCAGTGATGTTAATTGCAATCCATCCATGCCTACCCCTTCTGTGTAGCTGCTTCCCTGAGCTAAATATTGAAGGAATCCAATGACCTCCCTACTCAAATATACTGCTATATTACTAGCTTTGTGATCCTGGGCAAGTCGCCTAAGCCTGTTTGCCTCTGTTTCTTCATTTGTAAAATGAGTTGGAGAAGGAAACGGCAAGCCACTCCAATATCTTTGCGAAGAAACCCTAATTGGGGTCATGAAGAGTTGTACATGATTGAAACAACTGAACAACAATGCATTTATATAATATTACATGTTTTATGCTCCTCTGTTATCTACCTACCAGACTGTAGGCCTCCTGGGGATGTAAACAGTGGTAACTTTCTGCCGGCCACTACAGTACTCTACATTGCTTTTTCATGTGTCAGTGGGAGAGGAAAGGTGAAGGGGTTTGGAGGACATTTGAGTTTACTGGTGTGGGGAACTCCTAGCATGGAAAGTCCTTTCATCAGTGCAAATTAGCATATAATGTATAATTTAATGTCTTAAAGAGTTGCCTTGTACATTAAGGGATTAAGTGACGTGTTCTGTGGTCACAAAACTTGTATGTGTATGGGATAAGTCTTGAAATCTGGCTTTTCAATCCAAAGCCAGTTCTCTATGTCCCACTCGTTTACAATACTAGGTGTGTAATCATGTTTGTCCTTGCTGAATTTCAGTGAGGAGTTTTCTGCAGATGGCTCCCAACTGGATTATTAAGTCCTTTTAGGCCAGAGACTGTCATTGTCTTCAGTAGTGGCAAAAGAGGTGGCACAGTAGGTAGAGCATGAGGTCTGAAGTCTGGAAGACTTGAATTCAAATCTCCTCAGATATCTACTAACTGTGTGACCCTGGCCAAGTTGTTTTACCTCTGTTTGCCTCAGTTTCTTCATCTGTAAAATGGGGATCACAATAGCACTCATCTCCCAAGGTTGTTAAGAGGATTGAATGAGATAATAATTGTAAAGTGCCTAGTGTAGTATCTGGCACACAGTAGGAACTTTATACATGTTTGCTATTGTTGTTGTTATTATTATTCTATATCTCAAACAATGCCTGGGGCTTCCCAAACATATAGTTAGCACTTTGCTTGTTGACTAATGGAGATGTCCGGCAGACAGCAAACTATGGTAATTCAGATGTTATTGGCTAATCTGTTGGGCTGGAATTTTGGGTCTGTGAAGAGAAAGCTGAGTCATTCTAAATGCAGGGGCCTGTTATGTTTCTGACTTTGGACAAATGCCAGGTGAACGCAGTGATGCCAGGGGAGAAGGAGAGCATGCACATTAAATCCAATTTATACCAAGCCCTGAAGATGACACATCTGAGCCACTGGCTTATTCTGGTTTCTGGTGTCCTGTAAGAGAGTAGAACTAACATTAAAGATGTTATGGGAAGGTCACTACTCTGCTAGGCTGTTAGTTAACACCGTGTTTTTTTCCCTTGAAGATGATATTGCCGTTCTCACCAAGTTCAAGTTCACAAATCCAGAAGGTATTGTACTAACCAGAAAAAAAAAGATCCCTTGTTCACCACCCTGTTAATTGTTTGTATTGTGCCTTGCTTTGTCCTGTCACCACCACAGCCTTCTTCCTTTTCCCAGACATGGAAAACCCATTGCAGTCATTCTTCTGAAACCCAAATGGCAGAAAATCCATCCATTCATTTACCAACCTTTTATTTAGTGCCTATTATGTGTATAACAATACACCAGGCACTCCCAGAATCTTGGGAAGAGAGGCAGGAAAGTTATCTTGCATTTAAAAGATTTAAAATGTTACGGGAAGATGAAAACAATCAAATGATCTAAGTGTTAATGACTAATAATAATTTTTGATGAATCAGTTTTCTTTTAGTTTAATTATTTTAAGTGAATTTAATTAGTTTCAGTCAATGAGCACTCAACTTTATAATTTTGAGGCAGGTAGCACAGTGGATAGAGCACTGGGCCTGGAGTCATCAAGATCTGAAGTCAAATCTATCCTTATAAACCCACTAGCTGTGTGACTCTATGCGGGTCACTTAATTTCTGCTTGCTTCGGTTTTGTCAACAGTAAAATGGGGATAATAATATCATAGGGTTGCTCTGAGGATCAAATGAGATAATATTTGTAAAAAGCGCTCAGCACAGTGCCTGGCACATAGTAGGTGCTATATAAATGTTTATATTCCCTTTCCTTATTCTTCAAGTTTTCATGGAAGACGACATCAGATGTCTTCTTTCCTGTGTAGAAGTGAGGAATCCTGTTATGAATAGGGAAGAGACTGGGGACAGCTATTAACCCCATCCGTTCTTAAGAGGATGCAGAATGATCTAGTAGAAAGAATTCTAGATTTAGAGGTAGAGAATCTGAGTTGGAATTCTGGCTCTGACACTACCTGTATGATCTTGGATGAGTCATTTTAATCCTTCTGGGCCTCAGTTTCCTCATCTGTAAAATTGAAGGGGTTGATCTAGATGACCTGTAAGGTCACTTTCAACTCATTGAGCCTATTACAGAGTAGGGGAATTGAAACAGTCTTCTATAAAATCACTCAGTTCTTGCCTTTAAAAACTTCCATACTAAGTTTTCTCTTTTTGGTGCCTTTTCGAGACACTGTCTTATGAAAAACTTTACTTAAAGAGATGAGTAGCAGTTGAACATTTCTTAGAAACTGTTGAATAAGCAGAATCAGTTGAATAAGTAGAATCACACAAAATTAGAGATGGCAAGAACTTTTAACCCATCGTTCTCACTTTTAAGTTGAGGAAACTGGGATCTGGCAATATATGCAAAGGAAAAAGCACTGGATTTAAATTGACTGAATTTGGGTTCAATTCCTGCCTTGTGACCTTGGGCAAGTCACTTAACTCATTTATTTCTCAGTTTCTACACCTCTAAAGTGAGAGGCCCTCTAAAGCCTCCTCCATTTCTAAACCTGTGGGCCTCTAAGTGATTTGTTCAGAGTCATACAGCAAGCTGTTGGGTAGTCTAGAACCAGGCCCCCATCCTTTTTCATTCATCATGGTCAATCAGGGAACTTCACGTAAGCCCCTAAACTTACATTATATTTCAGATTATCCCCACCCGCCTTTTTCTTTTTCGGTCAGATTTACTATGCTCTTTGAATGTACTCAGAATTAAACTAAACCTCTTTCTCCCAATATATTTTCCATAATGACTAAGGATTATCTTTTTATTCTTTCCCCTTTGACCTCCCTGACTTTTAAAGTCATTCAGCCAATAAGCTACTTATTAAACACTTATTTTGTGCCAAGCACTGTGCTAAGCTGTGGGGATCCAAAAAAAAAAAAAAATGGCAAAACCAAAAAAAAAAAAATCTGTCCCTTCTCTCAAGGAGTTAACAGTTTAATGAGGGAAAAACTTACAGACAATAAAGTACAAACAAGCTGAAGATAGAATAAATTGGATTTAACCCAAAGAAGGAAGGCACCAGAATTAAGGGGGATTGATTAGTTAATTAATTGATTGATCTCACCATCTACAGAAACTCTTTCCTGTAGATGACAGAATTTCAGCTTTCAGACTTGAAGGGATCCAGGGAAGCCAGGAGGCAGAGATAAAGAGGGAGAGACTTCTAGGCATGGGGGAAAGCCAGGGAAAATGCCCAGAGAGGAGAGATGAAATGAGAATAAGAGCAAGGAAGCTGGTGTCACTGGCTCGCTGAGTGTGTGTGGTGTGGGGGCAGGAGTGTCCCTCCACTGCTTAGTGGGGGGGGGGACAGGCTGGCGCCCTTTTCACTCCAGTGTAGATTTCCACCCATACATCCATAGTTCAGTGACTGGTAGACGGAGCTAAGCCCAGTGGAGGCCCAGCCTTGTGGCAGGCGATGGGAAAGGAAGACGGCTGATGAAGCAAAAGAAAAATGAGTTTTGTGTCATACCCTGCACGTTCCTTTGTTGTTGGTGCCACATGCTTTGTGTTAGGGATGTGCTATACATACAGTAGCTTTGTTTCCTACTTCTCAAATGTTGCTACTTTAGATGATGACAGGAAGAGCTATCAGCCAAGCAGCACCAGTGGTGGGGAGGGGTGGTGTGGCTCGTTGGAAAGAGCACTGAATTTGGAGCAAGAGGACCTGGGTTCGAATCTCAGCTCTGCCCACTTATTACCAGTATGTCCTTGGGCAAGTCATTGCAACTCCCAAGGCTGTGGTTACCCAGTGTGTGAAATGAGGGAAAATAATGAGGACTATTTCTTAGGACCCTTCTTTCTTTAAATCCAAGACACTCTAAAGTCTTTGAGCCAGGAAAGTACCAAAAAAAAAAAATGTCGCTTGTGATATTGCAGGAGATTGAATAAAGAAGTCTATGAAAGCGTACAAAGTGTTTAGTATAGGGTAGATTGTGCCAGCTTTATTACATGCCGTATTTACAGGCATAGAGCCTGAAAGAGGTAGACTGACTTGTCTATTGTAACCCAGTTAATGAACAAGCTAGGATTCGAACCCATACCTTCTGATTCCAAGTCTTTATCTGTATTTCTCCATTATTACGTTGCCTCTCACATCTTCCCCCATGCCCCACTCTCCCCCACCACAGCCCTAAGGATATTATCCTTATGTATTTTTATTCACTTATTTATTATTATTCCTAAGGATATTTCATATGTCCTTTTGAGAAGTTTTGAAGTAAGAAGATTGGTCTCTATGAAGTGCTCGGCCTCTGATAAAATTTTTTCTTAATATTGGCGAGTCCCGTAAATTGCCCACTTCAGCCTGAGGTACTCTTCTCACGTCTATCACAAAGATATCAGTAAAACAGGAACACAGCTTGAAGTTGTGTAAGACTAAGTTCCATTAATGTTCTGGCTGTAATCTGCCAAATGTAATTTCCAGCCAACAAGTCGAGGTGCTAGTGAGTCTCAGATGACAGACAATAGGAGCTGTCCGTGGGCATCCCTTTGGCGGCAACCCCATCTGATGTTTTGTAGCTGGGAATATTCTCACTCCAGGAATGTGATTTCTGTTGGGTGTAGTGATCAGTGTTCTTCCAAAGGGGAGGTGATAGCCAGCTTAAAGAATCACAGGAGGTGAATAATTTGCAGCCTTTTGTTGTGATTACAAAAAAACATTTTGTAAATGTCCTTTGTTTTTGCTGTTAGTAGTGGTTTGAAGTTCTTTTTACCCACCCAGCTCCATGTTGAGTGTGGGCATTTAATTCTGTCATTGTTTTTTCCTTCCTTCCATGCCTCAGAGCTTGACTGTCAGAATTCTTGCCAGTCCTGAAAGCTGTGAGCTCCTTCCCAGCAGTTGGACAATTTTTCATGGAATCTCGTTCCTCTCTCCTCTAGGAGAAGAATCCAATGGACCTCTGTACGAAACGAATTCCACTGCAGGATCTGAACTCCCAGGCAGCTCCGAGGTATGTTTTTAATCACTCCTCCTAAACTTCAGAACAGAAGATGGATACAGGGTAGGATGTTTTTGAGATAAAGGAAATTTACTATTTGAAGGTGGTGAGACCTTTTGATTCCAACCATTTGCTTAGTTTAAACTATACTTGTTTTCTCCCAAGCACATTCATCTTGTGTGATAAATAAAGCAGATAGTGTGCTCCATGCAGATTCTAATATTTCATCTTTCCAGGGGCTGTTGGAATGCAGACACAAATTAGGAAAAGCATTATGTACTTTTTGAATTTGATTCAAGGCTTCCCAGGGAGCAAACCCAGTCACACTGTGACTTGACATAGAAGAGGCCATCCCTGGAATGAAGCTTCCCTGGCGGCTTTATATTTATATTATTGGCCTTGATAAGAGAAGGACTGGTTTGGTGTTTTTTGTTACAGAATTTTTTAACCAAGCACCATAAGTCTACTTCAGGAAAACAAAGTAATTTGAATGTGCATGTTCTCTTTGCAGTCTGTTACAAATATAGCTTCTCAAGAGAACAAAGGAGATTAGTGATTTTTTTTAGCAAAGTATGTGGTGTATTTCCTTCTTTATTTACATAAATATTTACATATTTATAGGATCAACATAATGACCAGAGGGACCAGTACTGGTTCATTGGAGTCTATGCTTCTTGGCCTGTATTGGGCAATGCAGTTCATAAACTAGAAAGAGAGATGTAGATTTGACAGATAGATATATAGATAGATAGATAGATAGATAGATAGATCTCATGACCTAATTGCTTTGTTAATTGGTTTTTAAAAGTATGTATATATTTTTTTTCAAGGAAAAGTCTTGGGATTCTGGTAACTAACCTTTAGAATAAGGTTCTTAACTTTTTTATGTTGTGGACTATTTTGACAGGAACCTATGGATCCCTTCTTAATGTTTTGAACTGGATAAAATACATAGGATTGCAAAGGAAATCATTTATACCAAAATACAGTTATCAATTTTTTTTTTAAACTTCATCGGCCCCAGGTTAAGAACCAGTGCTTTAAAGTGCAAATGTCCAATGAAGAAGCCACAAGAGGAAATGAATTTGTTTCATTGTTAGTTCATTTAGACCTAAAGAATTTTCATTATCAAAAAGTCACTTGGCCCTGGGAACTAGAATTACAATAAAAGGTAGTTTGTGGTCTTTCCATTCCAGGAACACTTCACTCAGGTTAGGCAGTTTCGGATGTCCATGTCCTAGATATAGACCACTGGCCAGAGACCCTCTTGCGTTCTCTGTTAGCAATGGGATTTCTGAAAGGTTAGTGGACAAAACATTACTGAATCTATGTAATAGGCAGAATGAAGTAGAAAGTTGAAAGAGTTTTCTCAATCATAACAATGAAGTTATACTTTGAAAAAAATAATGAGATTTGAGGGATGGACAGGAGCAGCATGGCGATGGTGGGAGTGATGAAGGAAGGCTTGATTCAGTCAGGTCTACAGATCAAACTCAGTTGATAATTTCTTGCCTCACTTCTACAACTTTCTTGAATAGATAAGACTATCATATTGATAGAATACGATAGTTAATTTTTTTTCATTTTGTTAAATACATGTCTTCATGTACTTAATGATATTTAAAACTAAAATTTTTGGCCGTAGGCAGAGGGAAACGTGTGCATATTTTCTCAAAGAAACTCTTGATGGATGGATTCCTACTGTCTGTTGACATCCTCTCTTGGTTTTCAGAGAGTAGAGATAGATTAGCGTCCTTCAATGTGAGACACAGTTTCTTTTTTAAATGAATCAAGTGGTATTTGAAGCTTCTTTTGTATGGCTTTCCAACCTCTTCAGTGTTCCCTAAGCCCCAAAGCTAGGTGTCCAATTGTACGTGTTAGGTGTAGACACATGTTCCCTTGCATTGCCCGCTGGTGGGGGTAAATGCAGCCCTACTAGGTTAGGACTAGTTCACTGGACTGTTGAGCTAAATTCATTACTGCTTTGGAATGTTGTCTAATACCCTCTGCTCAGCCATGAAGTCCTCATTTAAAACTGGAGATGCAGGATGTATGCTGTGTTCCACATTCAGCCGAGAAGAAATTCCACGAAATTGGCAAGATTCTTTTTTTTTTCTTAAAGAAATAAGAAAGAACTGTCCAGATCACTTGCTTCCAAACCACTTCATTGGATAAGTTCCATTGGTTTTTACTTAAACTAAGTCTAATTGCTGTTTCAGTGGTAGAGGCAAATCCAGTGCCTGTTAAAGAATAACCTCATAGATAGAAATCCCAACATTAGCATGCATTTCTGCTTAGATCAACAAACTCAGGTATAAGCTTGTAAACGATTCAATTGTCCAGGATGCCATGATGCCACGAAAGTGTGAATGAAGGATCTGTGAATTCTCTCTTCTCACACTTCAAAGCTTTAAAATACTCATGAGGATACATCTCCAATGTTCTCTGTATGATATAGGATACTGTTCTGTACTTGGCAGCCATTTCTTAATGGTGATAGTTTTATAATGGGATGCCAGAGTAAGCTTTACAATGGAGCCCCAGGAATATCTGGGATATAGTAAAGGAGCTCGCTGGTAATATGGTTATAATCAACTTTGGGATGCCTGTAATGTATAGGACATAAAAGGTCCAGCTTGAAAGAATGTCATCCCTTAGACTAGCATCCATTTGCCACTTTGCTTAAATGGCAATTGTTATTGAAAGTGGTCGTCGTCCCCCCCCCCCCGCCCCGCCCCAGACAGTTTAGGTGTAGCTTTGAGGAATTCTCAGAAATTGCCCAAATATTAAAGATTTGTCAAATCATTTTTGGAAGCTTAGTGAGAAAAATTCTTGTAAGTGTTTTTCCTAATCAGAGTAGCCTTTCTGCCTATCACTCATCAAATCCAAACTCAATTGAGTTTCACTTTTCGTTTTCTGACTACTCAAACTAACTACCCCGCCTCTATCCCGATTTTGTATTTCCTTGGAGAATCCCGTGCTGTTTCGTACAAGGGATTGTGGGAAGGGAGGAATTACAGACTTGATTGGAGTAATGCAGAGTCTTCCTCTGACTAATGAAGGACAAGCATGAGTCTTGAGAGTTATTACCAGTGATGCATGAATTGTAAAATGCATAGGAAAGATCATAGAATGAGGAAGAGCTGCAGAAAAGTCCCCCCTTTCACCTAAGATTACAAGAAGCAGCTCTCAGGGAGATGAAGATAAAGTGCTCTATACCTCCTCCATCCGCCTAGTAAGTAGCATGAAAAAATGAGATGACTTAATTTACTTTTACAAACTTGTTTGTAGCGTTCCATCGGAAAACAGAAGTCAGTTTTCTTTTTCAAAGTAGGAAGTTGTATAGTGCCTGTGGGCATATGGCTTGTCTTTGGAATATTCTGTATCCTCCATTTGAAATAATTTCAGCCAAACTGTCCACCTTTCTGAGGATGACCTTGCAAACAGCCTCTGCATTTATTCATAAGACTCATAGAGGAAAGCAGCTCGATAGACTTGCTCCTGCCCTTTAAACACAGATGTGCTAAATTGGCTTGTGTATTTGCATGATCAGGACTCTTACTGGCATAGGATGGCGTGACTAGGACATGCCATAGCCTTGTTTGATGTCCAATACATTTGGGTTCATTAATGGAAATGCATTATGTAAGGTCAGTAGGGGTTGTAGAAATTGTAGAAAAATTGTAAAAATCACATTCAGTGAAAAGTAAGCCTTCAAATAGCTTGATTATATTCTGTACCAGACTACTGATGCACCTACAACCCTTATCTCTCATCCCTGATTGTGTACTCCCTCGGGGACCCTAAATAACCTTGCCAGTTTTGACATGATTATCGTGGGGGAAGGGGCTGTGGCTGAGGGATGGAGAATGAATATTGCTACATTTTCTTAATTATCTTGCAGATTACCTCCTCTCTCCCTTTTCAGTGTTGGTAATTTCTCTTTGTGCCATAATTTGCTAGATTCCTGCTGGAAACTCAGCTTATCTTACACCTCAGTGCATTTGTTTTCTTCCTGAGGTGTGTTCTGACAACTTTGCATAGTAATTGGCCTGCCCATAGTACCACTCACGTGTCAGTTTTAAAACCAGCTTTGCCCTGGGATCAGCTTAATCATATAAAGAGGCTTTTCAGAGGTAAAAGCAAGTTTGCAAGTCTTGGCACACATTTTCCTACCCTGACTGCTCCTTGTTTTTTTTTTTTTTTTTTTTTTTTTAGCACCGTGTTATGTACGCCCCCTAATAGAAACCCAAAGCTACTTGCATGAGCTTTGGGTGCCCCATATGATGTGCATGCTGTAACTAGTCATACATATTTAGATCACAACTTCTGTCATTCACATACACTGGAGGAGGTCTTAAGTATTTTTCACTCTCTAAATTGGCATTGAACGAGTATGTATATGTGTGTGTGTGTGTATGTATGTATGTATGTATATACATATATACACATGTAAATATGTACATATATTCTTCGTGATGTTAAACAATCAGAAAATGGATTTTGAGGAATCAAAACCTCTTTCAAGGTATTCAGCCTAATCATTTCACATAGAATTGTTGGAAACAAAGATGATGAAGCAGTTAATAATTTTTTTTCCTAAAGGTTCTAGCTCAGAGTATTCTAGAAAAAAACAAAAAGCTCTATCCCTACCCCTGAGCTTCTTTGTTTCCTTCTATGTATCCTATGATTTTTTGTTGTTAAAATAAAGCTTCCCACTGCCTTTGCATCATCACTAACAGCATATATCTCTCCCATGATGCTACTGGCAGGGTCTAAGCAGCACTGAGACTACCTTGCTCATCTCTGATCATCAAGGGGTAAGCAGCTACCAGCAGTCACACCTCCATGCATGAATATGAATGTGGTGTCTTCCCCCAGTGGATGGTGACAGTCTCTTGTCCACTTCACAAATATTTTCCAGTTCCTCCTATGTGATATTCAGGTATATATGAAATCATCTGAAAGAGTTCCTTGGTTTAAAGGAATGAATCTCATAGGGTTCATTGAGTCTTTGCCTTACCCAACTGTGGTCCATCTGATGGTCCAGCAAATGGGTGATGTCTTTGAGGATATGGGCGGGAGGGGGGAGCATTGATTTAGAAATCCATTTGGAATATCAATGGAGAGAACTGGAAAGTTTTTGGTTTGACACTAATCAGCTGGTGACAGACTCCGTTTGGAAGGGAAATGGGGATGTTGGTGTGCTTTGAATTTTGACTCTTATTAACATAGATGATGATTTAATTCTTACTAATATACTGATCTTCTGGACTTGACGTGGTAAAAGTATCAATTTAACTGTATTTTAAGGATTTGTGATTCGATTGGTGGAAGTAACCTTTCCACTGAAGTGATCTGTCACAACCCTTCAATGATTTGTTCTTTGAGAGTTAAACCTTGTTGATATTTTGAATGTTGGGTTGAAGAATGTATTGGCAGTACTTTTCATATTTCATGCATGGCATATTTTCTATTATTATAACCTGTAAGAAAAACAATGTTATTTTGGTTGCACAGTGACGGACATTTATTGTGTTTGTTTGTTTGGTTTTTTAAGATGGGATTTGGTGCTTCTCTGTAACTGATTATGACCGTGTGCTAAAAGATTTAGTGGTGCCACTATTTTATTGACTTAAGCTCTTTATTAGAGGCTTCCTAAAAGTAGGGAATAAGCTTTAAGATATTTTAAAATATTCTTTGAAATGTATTTTAGAATGTTTAAAGAATTTATGATGAATTTGTGGTTCCACTCTACTTAAATCTTGTTGGAAGTCTTGTGCTATTTTTAAAAAAATAGGTAATTAAGTTTACTTGGTAATTTATAAATACTGTAACTCATGAACTTATTTCATTCGCATATATATAACAATACAAACTGGGATGAAACAGAGGTCAGGATACAATTGAAAAACAGGATACAGTGATTTGTGTGTGTGTGTGTGTGTATGTGTGTAAATCACATATGTTCATTTTCCACTGATGTCATGCTTGGTATGCAAAGCAGTATGGGGTAGGAATTAGAGAACTGTCTCTGAGTTTAAGCTGTAGGACACAAAAGTTGTTTGATCATGGGTAAGTCATTTACCCTTTCAGCGCCTCGGGTAATTCTCTAAGAGAAATCTGTGAGCTGTGGATCTGCACAGGTGGAGGCCTTTCTTATCTATCCCTAATGAAATCATAAATCTGGAACAGAACGAATAAAAACCTTCTTTTCACAGATTCATTTAATAGTAAAGCTTCTGTGCACATAAATGCAATTTTATAAGATCCAAGAGCCAAACACATGGTTAGAGGTACCATAACTAGGTGTAATGGTCTTAGAATGAAGAAACAAACACTTTGATCAAATTAGAGGCAGCATTCTCATGGAGGGATGGAGCAGGGAATGTCTTTTAGTTTACTCTTCTCTCATTTCATAACATTCCTTGGTTGCTATTAAAAGGAAATCTGTTGGTCAAACTTGAGTCATCGGTCATGGGCATAGAGAAGTTGACTCACTGTTGACCTAGTCTATGGTCTTTTTTTTTTCTTTCTCTTTCTTGAACTTTTCCTTTTCCTTTCCCCAGATCCCTCCCCTGTTGATTCCTAGGATATCTTAATATGTAAACCTCTCAGGGTCCCTCACAATGCCAGGGATGTCATTCAATGATCCCCTGGCTTTATGATGGAAGCTTAACCTCAAGGCAGTTTCATTGGATCTGACATCAAGTCAAAATAGTTCTGTATCTCCAAATGATTGGAAAAGCAGGATTGTAGGTAACAAGGCAAAGCTCTTCTGACTAGATGCTGGCATTTTCCCTCAAATAGTAGTTTGTGGGATAGGCCTAAGAGATTACAGAATTACCAAAGTTCAGAAACTGGAAGGGACCTCCTGGATCATCTCCTCCCCACCCTAACTGGACTCAGTGTCTCTTCTACAATCTACTACCCAAGTGGTCATCTAGTTTGTGTTTGAAGGGGACCTCAGTGAGGAAGACTTCCAGTAAGGGGGACCCCACCAAGCTTCCTGCACCAATGAATATTTACATAGGACTTTAAGGATTTCAAAACTTTCTTTCTAAGGCCAGTGCTGTGTCTCTTATACCACATTATGTCTTGAGGTTTTTTAGTTTTGAATGCAGGTTTTCTTTGTTTTATGATATGTTTTGAGTTTTGTTACCTCAAAGTCTGTTTGACAATGGAACATGTCTTATTAAATATCAGTTGATAATGAGTTTGTATTGTAGAAGTTGATAGGAATTATTTGGGGAACCTTTTAGTGGATTTTAGTGGAAAGCTTTGTTCTTAATGCTTTCAGATATACAAAGAGCTTTTATAAATTATTTCTTCTGTCAAGCCTCAGCTAGCCATAATAGCTGAAAAATAACATACATCCAGTGTTTTAGGCTTGCCAAGCACTTTACATACAGGAAGAACTGAGTTTAAATCCAGTTTCAGACACTTAACTGTTTGACTCTGGGCAAGTCACTTAACCTCTGTTTACCTTAATCCACCAGAGAAAGAAATGGCAAACCATTCCAGTATCTTTGCCAAAAAACAAAAAAACTCATGGACAGTTAGGCACATTATGGTCCATGGGGTCATGAAGAGTCAGACAGGACTGAACAATAACATCTCTCACTTTCTGTGTGATCAGTAGAGGTCTCTTCACTATTGGTTAAAGGCTGGTCCTGTGATTGAGTTGGCATCAGGAAATCTCATAGGAAGAAACCCCTTATACCAATTCAGGCCTGCATCTTCTGTCGCTTGGAGTCCCAGACAGTTACGTGAGCACAGAAAAGTTAATTGCCCAAGGTCACAGCGACAGTATGTGTCAGAAGCAGGATGTGAAGCCAGGTGTTCTTGACTCTGCGGCTGGTTCTCTATCCATTGTACCACACTCACCCTCCCAGTGTCTCAGACAACTACCCCCAGGCAGTTGTAGGGGCCTCGTTCATCTCCCACACAACGATCACTGATTTGATGAGTCTTCTTTTGCACGACACTAATAGAAATTTTCCCAATGTCATTTTTAGACTTGATATTTTCCAATATACTGGTTAAATAGAGCTAAGAGATGGCTGACAAGTTTAAACATGATGGAATACCTTTTTATCCTGTTTGATGGCCACATTAACAATTAAAACCATATAGCACTGAATTATTAACACTGAACAGATGCCACTAGAATATTTTTTTTCCTATTGGCTTTGAAAGTAATACACAGAGCCACCATCAAATGTTTCTTAGTATTGACTGTCAACTACACAGGAAAAAGGAAATGGGGGGAGGGGAGAGGTATAATATAGGCAGTCTCAACAGCCAGTTTCCTTTGTCTGCACTGAGGCCAAGATGAGAAATGGGCTTAATTTATAAGAGATTTAAGTGGCCAGATATCCATAATCTTTTCAGCGTGGGCGTTGTGAGGTAGTGGAGTATATCACCAAGAGAAGTTGTGAAGTTTACTGGTACAGGGATAATTTACAACAGGGAATCTCTCTCTAGTATGGGTTCCATGCAGAGGGATGGATACACTCAGATAACTCACCAAGCTTGACTCTTGCCTTGAATAACATTTTCATTCCCAGCAGAGATAGGCAAATTTTATTGCCACCCCATAAAACAACTTTTTGGAGAGATCCTGTGTGGCATGTGTTTAGACTGTTGGATTTGCCAACAGGAAGGACTGGGTTCGATTCCATGTCAGTCACTCACTAGCTATACGTGACATCCTGGGAAAATTATTTAACTTTCTGATTCTCAATTTTCTCCTCAGTAAAATGAAAGGGTTGGGCCAGATGGTCTCTAAGGATCCTATCAATTCTAAATCTTATCATCCCATGAAAGCAAAAAAGGTACCTTTTTTCTCCCTTCTTCAACAGGATTTCTTTCCATTGTTTTGGACTTTTATTAAAAATTCTTTATTTGATTTAATTAAAAAATAATAAGATTATATCCGTTTTAAAAGATTTTGCTCTTTGCTCTATTTTATATATTGAAAGCATAAGAAAATAATTGCAACTCATAATAACCTGTTTAACCTTAGTCCTCTAGTCTAGGCAACTCTCTAAGGCCATATTCAACATAAAAGCCAATCATGGCCCAAAATATATATTTTTTTTTTGAGAGGCAATTGGTGTCACACAGCTAGTTAAGTGTCAAGCGTATCTGGTCTGAGATTGGATTTGAACTCAGGTCCTCCTGACTTCAGGGCCAGTGCTCTATCCACTGCACCACCTAGCTGCCCCCCAAAATATTCTTACTTCCAAAAATGAGGCAAAGGTGCTGTGATTTGAATAATGGAAAGATGCTGTCAGGAGCAAATGTCCACTCTAATGTCTGGGACAAACAACATCTAAAAAGGCAGCAGACCAGGCTGAATGGGGCCATTCAGTGTAGAAAAGGTGGCTATCTGCCATGGAAGAAGGAGTTTCCTCATTCAGGATTTCCCTTTACCAATGAATTCCCAGGTCAGGTCTCTCTCTGTTTTTTTTTTTTTTTTTAAACTCTCAGGTGCAAGAATTATCAGGAAAAGGCAGTTTATACAGCTGTGAGAGTGTGAGAATCAACTTGGTAAATTCTTGATAGGAGGAGATTTTATTGAATCACAACCTGCACTGAATTCCAGTAAATGAAATAAGAGGAATGAACCACTATGGATGATGTAGCCTTTTGTCTGCTTGTTTCTTAGACTTCCAGCAGCGGATAGAGTGCAGGGTCTGGAGTCAGAAAGACTCATCTTCCTGAATTCAAATCTGGCCTCAAACACTTAGTAGCCGTCACTTAGCCCTGTTTGCCTCAGTTTCTCATCTGTAAAATGAGCTGGAGGAGGAAATGGCAAACCACTCCAGTATCTTTGCCAAGAAAACCCTAAATGGGGTCCCCAAGAGCCAGACGTGACTGAACAACAACAACATAATTCTTAGATTTCTGCTATGTGCCGGGCTTCATTAGAAGCTCCATTTGACACTTTGCTGTGTCAGAGGATGCTTAGCACTGTTTCTCACATCCGGGGATGTATGATCAGTCAGGGAAGGCATATTTGGGGCACTGAATTGCCCAGTTTAGCATTCTGTTGCCTTAAAGATATTCTTTGTCCTGGACATTAGAATAAACATTAGTATTGCCCAGGTCTTGATTGCATCTTTCCAGAATTCAAAATGTAGCACCTTTGCCTCATTTTTGGAAGTAAGGAGAACATTTTGGGCCATGACAGACTTTCACGTTGAATACATCATATATCACTTGCAGAGGAGGAAAGGAGGATAATCTTTATATTGGCATATGGGCATACTCAAGTGGAAGTGAAAAACAGAATGAATGATTGCATCTGATCATTTATTTATTCAAATAAATTTCAAACTTCTCTGCTTTGCTTTCAAGGCCTTCTGCAACCTGGCCACCACTCAATCTTTCTGGTCTTATTTCATTTACCTTTTTGAAGTTACTGTTACCCACGCACACTTTGCCATCCTGCCTTTGTTGACAGTATCTATGCCTACAATAGCTTCGGATCTTATCCCTTATCTTTTGAGTTCCTACTAATATTTTAAAGTCCAGGACAACTGTCAACTTCATCCTTCATGAAACTTTCCCTAACTCAGGATCCCAAAGTTCTGCTTAGATCTGCCTCCCAGAAATTTTCACTCTAGAATCTAGGTGATAAAATGGCATGCATACAGTTATTATTTTATCATTGCTAATCAAAACATGATGGTATCAAGGATAAGATGATATGGGCTATAAATAAATGGAACAGATCAGAAATGATGGGAATTGAAAGGAAAGAGACATGACTCTAGAATATTCACAGATGACTTCAGGAGGTGAGGCTGAGGCCTAAATAAATGGGGGCTGCTCGTTGGAGGGCTCCCGTTATCATTGCTCAGCACGTGACTTTACTCACTTACTTACTTACTGTGTCTATGGACATAGTACCAGAGCCCCAGTACAGGTTGAGGTGAAAATATTTGAGCATCTTATTTCCTGTACTCACAGATTTCTTTTTCTTAAAACTGTCTTGGGAAGAAAAAGGACAAGCCTATGAAGGTATGGATGATTAAATCTCCCAGCTACCTCAAGCAAGTAGTCTAAATTCATTTCATAGCTACCCCTAACTTTGCTGGAGAGGTTGGGGGGGAGTACATCTATCAAAGATGGTGCCGACTTACTGGGGACTGGTTATTGCTTTGATGTCATTCAATTTTTGGTAAGCGAGCCTCTTCTCAACCAACATATTCAGGAGAATCTGCTGCAAAATGCCTGTTTTAGACATGCATTTAACACATTTCATAGCTCAAGATTCTTCTTCCTGTTCTCCTGGCAAAGGAGAGATGACTAGAATTTCAGCAAGCAAACTCTTTAGGAGGTACTTGTGCATTAACACTTTCAGTTCCAACCTCTCCTGCTAATCAGTTTGATACTATTGCCCACAAGTAAGATCTGCTCATTCTCTCCTCCATTTTCAGTGAACCAGGCAGCATTTATTAAGTACCAGGCACTGGACTAATTGCTGTGGACACAAGGGAAGGCAGAAACTCCTTTTAAGCAGTTCACATCCTGATAGGGGAGACAATATATAAATAACTGGGTGCATACGAGATATATATATATATAGATATATATAGATATAAATATATATATATATAGATATATATAGATATAAATATTTATATATATTTATATATATATTTATCTATCTATCTATCTATCTATCTATCTATCTATATATATATAAAGAGAGAGAGAGAGAGAGAGAGAGAGAGTAAGTAGGTGGAAAGTAAGCAGGACAGAACCGATAAACTTCAATTCCTTTAGGGTGCTAGAACACCTGTAGGCCTTTGCAACCTGAATGTTTCTGCCTTTGTATTGGAGTGGTACAGCAAAAGTTCCAATGAGATTTTGTAATTCTGAAACTAGGAAGGGCCATTTTTGGTACAGAGGCTGTACTCAAGAGAGTCCATAGAAATTTTGTCCTGGAATATACTGTTTGGAACATGCTTAATGAGAACCCTTTAAGATACTATTTTACCTTCTCAGGATATAGCATCTGAAATATTATGTAACAAATTCAATTCAGCCAACACTGGCACAAGAAGACGTGAGATAGAAACAAGGGTAATCTGGGGTACAGAGTTCTTGAGAAGGTGGGAAGGAAAGCAGAGTCAAAGACATAAGAGGAATGGAGGGAAAGGGCCTTGGGGAGAAAAGATAATTATCTCATTCTGGAGCTGAAGGGAAGGAGGAGGATCGAGGAAAAATCATTTCAATTGGTGGACATTGAGGAGTTGAAGGGCAGCTAGGTGGCACAGTGGGTAGAATGCTGGGCTTAGAATCAGGAAGACCCATCTTCCTGAGTGCAAATCTGGCCTCAGACACTTACCAGCTGTGTGACCCTAAGGAATTCACTTAACAATACCTCGTTTTCTCATTTGTAAAATGGACTGGAGAGGGAAGTGGCAAACCACTCCAGCATTCAGTATCTAGTACCAAGAAAATCTCAAATGAGGTCACAGAGAGTCAGACACAACTGAAACATCTCAACAATAATGATGGGTTTAAGAACTAATGAGTGAGGAAGAGGAGTTAATGAGTGTGGATTATCTTTTCCAAGAGTTTTGTACTAAGAAAGAGGAGATAGGTTTGAGTATGTGTGGGTGGGGGTAGAGGTTGGGGAGAGTTAAGGGATTCATGGTTAGAACTGTCCAAAAGAATTGAATGCTTTGAGAGCAGAGATGTCAAACATAAGATGTATAAACTGTTGAACCAGTTTATAATATAATTGGGAAATATTTGACAAGATGAATAAAAATACAGTAGAACATAGATAATTTTAATATGTGGGTTTCTAAGTCAATATTGTATGGTTTAGTGGGTTTTGGCTCTACTTGAGTTTGATACCATTGCTTTGAGAGGTAGTGGGTTCTTCCAAACAGTGTGCCCTCAAGTAAAGGCTGGATGACTACTAGTTGTGTATATGGTAGAAAAGATTCTTGATCCTATTGGATGGTTCTCTAATCCCCATTTTACATTTTAGCAACTGAGGGTAACACCAGTTAATAAGCTTGCTCAAAGCTACATGTGTAGTAAAAAAGTCCAGGACTCAGACCTAGGTCTCAGATGCTGTGTTTTCACCTATGACTATAGCTTCAGTAAGATAGGAGGCACAGTCATTGGCTGAGAAACAGGAGGAGAGGGCAGAAGAGAAGGACTGGAGAAAGTAAAGGAAGTCAAAAAGGTTTAGAATAGCTGCTTTGAGGAATGTAACAAGGAGTCCATGACATAATGAAAAGACTTCTATGTGGTAGTGACAGGTTATCTGAAGAGAGATAACAGTAATTTGTACTGAACCCAACGATGAGGGTTTCATGACTTGAGAATAAGCACAGAAACTTGAGCAGTAGAGCAGAGAAGGGTAAGAGTTAGTCAAGCTTGGAGAATGACAGACAGGTCAGAATGGGCAGAAGGTGAAAGATGTGAAAGATTCAAGGACAGAGGCTAAGCATACCCTTCAAGTGACTGATGATTGGGTCAAAGGCCAGGTAGAGAGGTGCATGGAGTCAAAACGGGGGGTAGCTTGGTAGAAGAGGGAGTGATCAAGGAACAAGATCTCATGATGAAGGCTGAGTGGATTGAGTAGTAGGGACATGAGGGAAGACAGGAACTGTGAGAGAGAAAGTTAAAAATCAGTCTTGGGAACAATCTTGATTGTGTCGTGTAAGGTATGCTTGTTAAATTAAGTGGCTGAAATCCAGTTAAAGTAAAAAGAATTTTAAAATCTCAAAGCTATGATGGCAGGGTTATATCCATGTACATACATACGTGTGTGTGTGTGTGTGTGTGTGTGTGTGTGTGTGTGTGTGTAAAATCAGCATAGATATTTAAATTTCTAGCCAAGGGACCATGGTGAGGAGGGCTAGGGTATCTTGATAATTGCCATTGAAGAGTACCAGTATTATGGGTTGCTTACCCCATGTCTAGAATAATATATCAAAATTATAACTTTACAGTTATCTCACTTTTCCTTGTAGCACAGTGTTTTTTGACTCTTCTCTTTGAGAGTAGGGTCTGTATAGGCTCTACACCTCTGTACCTCAGGCATTGCTGATTAATAAATGTTTGTTGACAAATGGAAAATATTTGAGTCCTTCTCATGTTCTTTTTCTTAGAATCTTCACTTAATGTTTTTTCAAACCATTTTTTTTTCCAATAGTTTGCCCCTTTCCCAGGCACTCAGTTAGTGGCTCCACCCTCCTATGAAGTCTCCCAGTCTATACGACCCTTCAGATAACTCCAGGATTCTGCACAAAAGTATTCCTACTCAATGCAAACTGACTTGGCTTTGCACCAGTTAGTACCCTCACAGTAGCTGCATGAGATACTGCCATGGTTAAAATCCATTTTTTTCCTTAACTGCTTGGTAGTGAATTTGTGAAAGTATTTCGGGATAAAATAAGTAACTCACCAGTGTCAGCAAGGAGGCCGAGGAAAGCCAAAAAGATCCGAAGAGGAGTGCTTTTGGTATATCTTGATTCTTGTGGTGGGTGGGCAGCATCTGCTAATTCTCTGTCGGTTGTTCCACAGACAGCAAAGAGATTTAACCTCTTCCTGCGGCGGCGTCTCATGGTAATCTGGTGTTGTTTTTGCACTGCTCGCGGTTTGGATGGCTGCAGTGAAAACTTGCTTTCCTGGGTGGCAGCTCTGTTAGCTCAGCACTTCCCCTCCCTAGGTCAACACTGTTAGATTTGAGTGATTCCCATCACTCATTTCCTAGGTCATAGCCTACTAAAGTCTTAGAGGAGTCATCCCAGATGTTTGCACAAGGGCAGATATAATTCTGTTTATCCAAAATCAGAGGCCACATTTGTGGCTAGTTTGTGACTGGGCCACTTTGTCAAAAAGTATCAAAAAGTACTTTCTGAGATATAGCCATCATGGGCCAGGTATCACACGGAATAAATATCCCTACTGTCAGACTTCATTCGTACCTTGCTATAATGCAGTATGTCTCCCTTAGATGGCCTTAGCAATCATTTGTGACCAGGCATAAGACAAGACCCTTCTCCCATGTGTAGGAGAACCAATTCCCTGCCTTTCTCCCCTCTACCCCACACCCCCAGCATATTTTTATTTGTACCAGAAAAGTCCACTTAAGTATAGTCAGTACCATTTCTGCCTGGCAACCAAGTTCAGTTGGAGACACGTCTGCCTGTGTCCTCAATCACAAAAACATAGTATAGTTATCCAAAGACCATCAGTTAAATAGAAGATGATATTTTGGGCATATCAGGACAACTGTAGTCACCATGTAGGCATATTTCCAGTTTGGGGAAGTCTAAATGTCCTAACTTGGCTGGACATGATGTAAGTTACATAAATAAGACATTTAGTTCAGATGCTTATGAAATGAGCATGATGGTTTAGTGGGAAAAAATCACTGGTTTTCGAGTCAGAGGAACTGGGTTATAATCCCAGCCCCGTCACTTATTACCTGTGTGATGCTGGCTAAGTTTTTTTTCACCTATCTGGGCCTCAGTAAAATTATAAACTTGGACTAGTTGACCCCTAAGCATCTCTTCATTCTCTAGCTATGGTACAAGGAGGACAATTCCACCCATTTCATCTGCCAGGTACCTGGCTACACAATTTGTCCAAATGGTTTGGCATGATTGGACCACAGATTCGGCTTTCCTTTTATAACACAGCAGGATACATCAGATCAAGCCCAGCAGCCTTGTTGCCAGCTGTGAAAACCACTTACCAGAGGAGGGAAACCCATAACCACTCCCTGCCTGGCACTGCTACTTTGCAGTGCTCTTAATGCTTTCAAAAGGAAGGAAGTGATGAGTTCATGCCACCAGTGAAACTTAATCCTGTGGGTTCTCTTATCACCTAGGAGAACTGAGCACTTTGGGCATCAGCCCGGGATAGGTTTTTGCTCACTTGAGCCATCTGTTTGGGAAGTGAGCCCTGCTTAGATAGGAGTGCATGGAGGCGTCCTGGCACAGTTAGTGCTGTCGGTAGGCTGCTTGCTTTTCAGATATTAATGGTGCCTTCATTTAGTGGTCTGCTTTAAAAACTACCAGAACAACAACTTTAAAAAACTACTTAAATGAAGAAATTCCAGAGCCTTAAAAAAAAAAAAAGTAGTTAGACCAAATGCTATTCTTAACCTCCCCCCCCCTTTTTTTTTATCATGAAGCTCTTATCTGGCTTCAGTTAATCCCAACTAGCTTAGAGCCTGGCTTGATTTTATCTGATATACAATGGACTCACTTAATCTTTAGGATATAAAATATAAGCACTTTGAAGCCTGGGACTCTAATGTTTTTGTCTTTGTAATCCTGGTGCGTTGAACACAATAGGTGCTTTATAAATGTCTTTGGGATATAAAATATAAGCACTTTGAAACCTGGGACTCTTGTGTTTTTGTCTTTGTAATCCTGGTGCCTCGAACACAATAGGTGCTTTATAAATGCTTTTGTAACTGAATATTGTAGAGTGAAGCTAACCAGCTCCTTGCTATTTCTGCATTTCATTCTACATGTATACGGTTCACCTTTCCATATACATGCAGCATTTGGGTTGTGTGTGCATGTCACTCACATGTCTAGCTTCCCTTCCCCTTGGATTCTCCATTGTGTGTGACTGTGTGTGTGTGTGAGTGAGAGACAGAGACAGAGAGAGAGAAAGAGACAGAGAGAGGGGAAGAAGGAAAGAAGAAAAGAGAGATGGGGGACAGGGAGGGAGAGAAGGAAAGGGGGGGAGGGAGAAAGAGTTAGAGAGTTAGAGAAGGAAATGGGGGAGGGAGAGAGAGAGGAAGAGAGAGAGAGGAAGAAAGAGATAGAGAGGGCGGGAAAGAAAGAAAGAGGAGGGAAGAGAGAGAGAGAGAGAAAATGAATAATCACTTCTGCTGGTCTTGGGCCACCACTTTGAGTGTGGACCAGGAACCACCAACTAACCCTTAGACATTGCCTTCCTTTCCATTTCTCATGTGCTAGAGACAACCTCGGTTAATGGTGCACCCTTTCTGTCTTCCCCAGTTTGACAAGCGCCAGCAAAGCAAGGATTCTATTTTCTTCTGTGATGGGACACGGCGGATTGATTATGTGCTTTCCTATGTTGATGATCCAAAGCAGGACGGTGACAAAAAGGCGGTAAGTAATAGAAGAGTAATGAATCTGGAATGGATGAAAAAAAAAAAAAGCAGAGCAAACCGTGGCTTGTTCTAGGCAAGTTTGTATGGGACAAGTGTTCTTTACTGGATTCTTTTCTTCCTTTCCCTCCTCTCCCTCTTCCTCCTCCTACTCCTCATCTTCTCTCAAATCTTATTTTGGTTGATACGGTCCTTCCTTTCCCAGTGACCCATCCCTTGGAACCAAGTCAAGTCAATAAGCATTAATTAATTTCCTATTATGTGCCAGGCATTGTGCTGAGTGCTGGCGACACAAAGAAAGGGTAAAACAGTCCCACCTTCAAAGAACTCACAATCTAATGATGGACACAACATGTCAATAACTATGCACAAACAAGATATATACAGGGTAAAATTGTAACAGAGATTTAAAAAGCAAACGAAAAGAAGCCGTTCACTAGAATCAGGCATGTCTGAGAGTATATGAAATATTACACTCCTGTGGTCCTCCACCTCAGCAAAGAAAGGTGGGAGATTAATTTCTCAACTCTTCTCTGGGGTCAGTTTTGGCCATTAAAATTACATAGAATTGAAAAGCATTTTTTCAGCTACTCACTAGGCTTGAAGTCTTGTGGGGCAGCCTGGCTATGGATGTCTAAGGTTAAGATTTTTTTGGCTTGTTCAGAAAGATTTCAAACTGCCAATTGGTAGGTTAGCTTGTTCTATCTTTGATCTCATCTATTTGGGAGTTCCCCCTAGAATATAGATCGCAACCTATTCATTCCTATTTATTCTGTATAACTTTCATCTGTGTCTTCCTGGAAGTTTGCCACGGGGTAGGAGACATAGGTAGATGGGGAAAAGTCTTCTTAAAAAAAAAAGCATTGGCTATTATCAGGTACAGTTCGTCTTGCATATTGCCTATGGTTAGGAAAAGGGAATTTGCTCTATCCTAATGGAATGTTCACCTTTTTGATGATTCTTTAATGTTGACATCAGTGAAAGTGCTGCTTTCCCTGATGCTCTGTTAAAGGATTGGAGGGGAGCTTAAGGTCTCCACATCTGTGCTACTGGGGTACAAACTCTGGTAGGACTGTAACATGGGACAACTTTAGGTTTCACTCAGTGATGGCTGATTGCAGCCTCATTTTCAAGTTACTGATCACCAGGCAGCAGGGTGATGAAGTCAGCCAGAACAACTTCTGATGATAGAAATATTATAATCCATGTTGGTGGAGGCAATAGCCTCAAATATTGAAGTATCCATTCTGATCATGGTCACTTAAAGATTGGTGTATATCGGGGTACATATCCATATATCCACAGTATCTAGATTATTGTGAAATAGTGTTATTGAGCTGACCAAATTCTCAGGTTTTTTAAAAATCTTAATACAGGGCAGCTAGGTAGTTCAGTGGTTAGAGCACTGGCCCTGAAGTCAGAAGGATCTGAATTTGAATCCGCTCTCAGACAATTACTAGCTGTGTGACCCTGGGCAAGTCACTTAACCCCAGTTGCCTCCAAAAAAAATCTTAATACAATAATGAATTGGTTTTGTGGCTTTGGGAAGTCATTTCATGCCCCTGAGATTCAGTTGACTTATTTATAAAAGGAGGAGATTGCAATAGTTGATCTCTAAACATCCCTCTTGGCTCTGAACTTCTATGAATCCAGTTAAATGTTGAAAGAATTAAGAGAGGAAGGGTGCATTTCTTCATGTACATTTTGGTGATAGGTGTTACTTTAGGGAACCCAGTGTTAATGTTCCAATTATGCTCAGCTCTGTCCTTGTATCTGTGTCTTCATTCAATACACAGCTTCTCTTCTTTTAAAACAGAATGAATTTGAATCCTATACAGGTAGACCTTAGTGACTAAGCTAATGGGAATGCCATTCTTTTTGGGAGGAATGATGGGAATGGAGAAGAATAAATGCTGTCTGAGCTCCAAGGAAAGCTCAACTTTTATAATATATTTTTATCTGAAGAGTTGCTAGAGCATAATATTTGCTTTCCTTTCTGTGGGCTTAGAATTAAAATTGTCATTTTTTTTTTCTGTCTGCAATTGAAAGAGTACTGGATCTGGACATAGAAGATCTGGGTTCCAATTCCCACCTAACCACCTATTACTTCTGTGTTACTTTGGGCAACTCACCCAGCTACTCTGGGCTTCCATTTCCTTATCTTTAAAATATGCAGTTATACTAGATTACCTCTCAGTATCACTTCCAGCTCTCACTTTCATATTAAATTAATTGGACCCATTTTCTTTAGTGGGACTTTTGGAACCAGGGGTCATTTTGTCCTATATTCTCCATTCCTCACGGACAAGACATATGGTGACCTGAAGAATAACATTTGGAGTGTGTGGGCCTTGTATTATACAGTCATAGGATCAAACATTTAGACCTGGAAGGGATCTTGAAAATAATCACATTCTCCCCCTCCCCCTGCTTCATTTTATAGAGAAGGAAACTGAGATCCAGAAAGATTAATTTGCCTAAGGGCACACAGGTAGTAAGTATCTGAGGCTGGATTCAAACCCAGTTTTACCCAATGCCGGGTCTTGTATTCTGTGTCCTGTGCCGTATTGTATCCTAATGACTTGCTTTTTTTTTTCCTGTCCTGGCAATACAGTGACTTTTTATTGTTTTTGGGAGTGGGGATTTTAGGTTTTAGAGGTAGAAGGGACCTTAAGAGATCAGAGAATTTGACTCCTTTATTTTACAGATGAGGAAACTGAGGTCCAGATGAGTTAAGTGACTTTTCCCAGCTCTTCTAGGAGCTCGATTTTGAACCCAAGGCCTTTGGCTCCAAGCCCAGCATTCTTTCTATAACTTCCACATGGTCTTTCCTTTATCTCATCTACTATGAAGGCATACCGATTTACTGCTCTTGTTTTATGCATTTATGTATTACGCGTTTGCTTTTAAAACCCACGAATAAGGAGATTCCAAATGGAGCAAAAAGCTCAGTCACCTCACTTGTGAGAACTCCATAAACATTAATCGACTGGAAATACAAACTACCATTAATGGTTAACCCAGGCAAAACAGTGAGTGAAGCCTAATGTCGAGAGAAGTGTGAGTCAGTATTTCACATTCCTCTCACTCTCTGCTTTTGCAACGTAATGTTACTCTGGTGACTAAAAGCGGATATTTTTCATGATGAAAATCACCTTGGCATTGGAGCTGGAAAGACTGAGTGATTTCGTGTTGATTTAAGAATTTGGATCATAGCCAAAAGAAAAAAATAGCAGGGTAATCAGACCACAATTGTTCCTCCCTTTCCCCTCATGCCAAGGATGACCCAGGCTACCGGTGAGCCCTCACATTTAAAGCATACCCCTTGTGTTATAGTGTTACCTCCTGTTTTCTTATGTGGCCTTCCTCATTTGAACGGCATGCTTTATATTATGAATCCCTTTTCCATACAAGATGCTTTACTCTAGAAATGGGGAGAAAGTGGAGCCCTTAATATTAGTTCCCTTAGAGGCAGTGAGGTAGCACTGTGAATCACTGTGGCACTGAGCTTGGAGTCAAGAAGACCTGAATTCAAATTCTGACTCAGACACCTACTAGCTGTATGACCCTAGTTTTTGTCCGCCTCGGTTTCCTCAGCTATAAAATGGAGATAATAATAGCACCTGTCTCCTAGAGTTGTTGGGAGATTGAAGTGAAATAATATTTGTCAAGCACTTAACATAGTGCCTGGCACATAGTAGGCATTTAATAAATGCTTGTTTCCTTCCTTCCTTAGCTGCTTATGCATCCATGAAACTATGGGTCTTTTAATAGATTGTATGTTTCCATGAGTTTTTGTAACTCTAGAATCTAGAGGTCTTGCTGTTTTTACCTACTTGGGTGAATGAATGGGAGAAAAACAGTTATTTAAAGTTCCCACACTGGAAAACAGTGTGCTAAACATTGACCTCACACTCTAATAATAAATTAGACAAACAATAATAAATTCTTGGTAAAGAAAGTTCTAAAATCTCAGGAGGCAAATCTAATTACCCTTGGCCAAATCATATTTGTCACAGCATTTTTTATTAATAAGCCTATCATTTCACTAGATGAGAATGCTTTGTAGCATTTAGGGGTCTTTAGATTCCCAAAGACCAACCTATCCGTCACTCATTCTGTATTGTATTTTGCATTAATTTCCAGATTTAACTCTGAGAGTTAATATGGTCTACTGGGGGAAAAAACCCATTAGATTATTTAGGCAGTTCTGCTATAATGTAGCATATGCATTCCCAACAAACATCACGCTATGCAAATCACACAAGAAAAACCATAGAGCTTATGTGGAAAAATGGGGTTACAGGCAAAATGCTCAAAAATTTGTCAGCGACATATAAAAGAAGATGGGAATCTAATATAAAAATGACAGCACAGTTTTATACACGTTAAATTGTTAAGAAATACATAAATATTGCAACAGCGGCCTGTCTGCGGTGTTGGGCCGTTGCTTGGCCTGTGCCCCAGATTTGCCAGGAGCACGTTGGGCAGGCACAGAGGAGAGGGTGAGAGCAGGGATGGCATTAGGTCAGACCAACCCTTCTCTGCTCGTGGCTCCTACTGCACCAAACAATATGTGATATACACTTTACCTTGGCAAAGACCTGCAGTTTGATGGGAGGCGGCCTGGGAGCTGTTGTGAAGTGGTGCAGTTTTCTGAGTTCTCTAGCTGCTGTCTCATGGAGGAAACCATAGAGAAGCAAATTACGCTCTGAATGTTCCCTAATATATTAGCTGAGTTGGAACAGATTCACATTGGGACAAATTTGTGTTTTCTCAGTGCATGGTAACAGAACCACCGCCTGTATCTGAATTAACAGACCTAAGTTCTAGTCCAGTTTTTGCTGTTAACTAGTGTGATATCAAGCAGGTGACTTGATCTTTGTGGTCCTCAGTTTCCTTATCTGAGCCTCAATTTCCAATCTGTGTAATGAAGCTGTTAGACTAACTGATCACTGCATTCCCTTTGCACTCTTAAGATTTCAACTATGAATTTAACTTCCTTTCATGTGTTAAAGCGAATGATTCTGACCCTACTGATGAAGTCTTTTAATTAAGTCCAGTTCCAAGTATGTCTGTAAGGATTCTTAGTAAATGTATATTCTCCTAGCCTCGTCATCTGGATCCATCCTGGCTCGCTTTGGCCCATCCATCCCGACTAACAGGAAGATTTGACAGAAGAGAAAGGACTGTCTAAATTTGGAAGAGAATGTCAGGAAAACCTTGTTTTTCTTTTTTTCAATCAGTACAGTTTTCCTCCAGCAGTCTTGAACAGTAGGGAAGTGGGAGGAGCACGGGAAAGAAGGAAGATTGTCTTGCTGTGTTAAGAAATATAACGACACTTTTACCAGTATGAGCCTAATGATGTGCTCAGAGACACTGTGCAAGGGGAAAATAGCTTGCTGACTTGTGACTGATAGCTTACAACTGGTCAGCCTAGGTGATGGGTTGTGGTGTGTCAGATACCGAGCCTAACGCTCTCAATTTTCAGAAGAGGACATCAGTTAAGAGGTTAAGTGACTTTCCCAAGGTCACGTAACTAGGTAAATAGCATTTGTAGATTTGATTTTTTTAAATGAGGAAAAAAAGAAATGTCAAATTTAGGGCTGAAACAGTCAGGCACTCTCTGCCTTCTCTCCCTAACTGATTTCCTTTTCCTTTTTCTTTTTTTAAAATCTTCAGTTCAGTTTTGGCAGTTATCTGATCTAAGAATAGATTCAGTGAAGACATTTCTGATTGCGTTTTTGTAATGACCATTTATGTAGCTCTGAGGAGGTACTCCCATGTTTTTTATTTTTTTTCTTTTTAAGCAGCAGTGTTGGATTTTTAAATGAAGAGCCTAGTGACAGAAACTGTGTCGTAAATATTCTCACTGCTTGCAGAAAGATTAGCTTTGGTTTTGCTCTGGAGATTCTAAGTATCTCTGGTCTTTTCTTTTCTCCTCAAAGTATCTCCTGCTTTTACAGTTCTTGGATTTGACAAGAGATTGATTGTTTAGTTTCTGCATAGCATTACCTTGGAAGGATTGACTTTTAGAGGCTGTGTGGTGCAGTAGATAGGGAGCTGGCTTTAGAGTCTGAAAGACCTGAATTCAAGTCTCACCTCTGACACATACTTGCCCTACGCAAGTCCCTTAACTACTCATGGCTCCAAACACCTTTTTTTTTTTTTTTTTTGGTGAGGGCAGTTGGGGTTAAGTGACTTGCCCAGGGTCACACAGCTAGTGAGTGTTATGTGTCTGAGGACAGATTTGAACTCAGGTCCTCCTCTCTCCAGGGCCAGTGCTGTATCCACTGCGCCACCTAGCTGCCCCTCAAACAACTCTTAACACTGTAGGTTGCAAAGAAGGTGCCAATCTGCGTTGGTAGGGGAAATTTCTACTTCTGGGAGTACCCTATGTTTATGAAATTAAAAGTCTAGCCCCTGTTTCTTTTAAAAATCAGTTTAATGTGATCAAATAAATATTCTAGCATACATATAAAACTATAGATTTCAGGAGGTCCATGACCTAGATGGGCTAAAAAATAAAATATTGGTTTTCATTTGCCTTTGGTTTCCTTTGTAATTTTTTGGATTTTGTTTTATACATTGAAAAACATTCTGAGAAGGGAGTCTCCAAGATGCATCAGATTCCCAAAAGGGAGGGGTACATGACTGAAAAAAAGGTTAAGACTCCCTAATCTTATAGATGAAATAGCATTAAAATATATTTTTATACTATCATTGTCACTGTACTTATATTTTTACATATGGGGCGTGTGGCCACTTAAGTTATTCATGCCTGTACCTGGTTAAAAAAAATTCAAATTTAAAGCCAAAATGTAATATTTGTAACAATGTTATTTCTTCTAATCACTAGCTTTTCTATTCCTGTGTGTGTATACATATATACACATAATTTACATGTATATATACATACATACTCACACACATATATATACATACACACATATACAATTACAATCAACTAAATACTAGATCAGTCAACAAGCATGTATTGAGCATGTGTTTTAGGCAATGTATTGAGAAGTCAAGACAAATGGAATGATCTCTTCCCTTAAAGAGTTCATAGTCTAATAGAGCAACGTGTACACATGTAAGCATAAGTATCTTAAGAACGTTGTCCTGTAGAAGTATGTATATAATAATTTTACTTATACATACCTATTTGTGTCTTATTGTAGCCATCTCTAAGTCATGGGGTTGGGGAGGAAGGGAAAAAAAAAAAGAAATTTACATGATAATTTTGTTGTATATCTGAAAGGAATATCAAGTTGTGCGTAGTCGATTTGGTGCAGCCTTTTTTTGGTATTATGTTATGGAAATGCTTGTTTTATTCCATAAATTACAAATAAAATTTAAAAAAAGAAAAAAAAAGAATATTGTTCCTGGGGTTATAGATTTTGAGTTGGAAGTCGCCTTAAGAGACTGTTGAGTCCAACCCTCTCTTTTAACAGATGGGTAAACTGAGGACCAGAGAGGTTAAGTGCCTAACTTGGGATCCCACAGCTAGTATATGTTTGAGTCAGGATTTGAACCTGGATCTTCATTACCTTGACTCTCAAGTCCAGTGCCCTATCCACTATACCATGTTGCTTCTCTTTTATTTTAAACCCTGATATAAGGCAACAGATACATTTAACCTACCATTTTTTTTAATTGGTAGGAGAGGTTGATAAAGGGTAGTCATCTAAGTTAAACGTTAATGTTAATTTTGATTAATAAGCAAGTGAAGTTATCAACAGGAGAATTATGCTCATGGGAACAATTTATCTTTTTGTAGATAACTGATTTTTTTAAGCATTGGGAGGAGTTCAAACCATTTCTTATCATAGCATTTGAACTTATGCAATGATAAGAATATATTATGAAATTTTATAAAACTTTTCCCTCTTTGGAACACAGTACATTTAAAGTGTTTTTTTTTAAATAATATCAGTCAATCCATTACAAGAAGACTTCATGTTATAAACTTCCTAAGCCAACATGCATTACAGTGTGAGATCTTTCATTATAAAATTTACCCATGTAATCGTGGATCATGCTTAGTCCAACATGCCCATGTTCTTGGCTAATTGCCTTTGACTTCAGTTGAGGGAAGAGGTAAGGAGGTGGGGTGAACATAATTGAACAAATAACCTCTAGGCCAGTCTGGGGATTGTTATTTATATTGCCTTTGCCTTTTCTCATTTCCTTTGTACGCTTTATAAATGTTCGTTTGAATTGAATTGAATCCCTCCAGTGGCAAATATTTCATCCTAGAAATATTTAATAGAGAGTATCAGGATTTAATATTTCTAATCAGTGATTTCATGTGTGTGTGTATGTGTAGATATGTATATATATGTATATACATGTATGTATGTATACACACATATTATATATAATATGTAATATATAATATATATTTTATATATATGTATATAAATAAAGAAATCCTATTCTGGTATATATATATATATATATATATACACACATGTATCTATATACCAGAATAGGATTTCTTCATCTGTGATATATATGTGCGTGTATGTGTATACATATATATATATATATACACACACATTTATATATACACATATATATTTATATATACACACATGTATTCATATATATGAATCACAGATGAAGAAATCCTATTCTGGGTTTTTTTATTTACATATTATTTTATTCTTGCCTGGGATATAGAAATAGAAGCAATTTTGAGAGAGAGAGCAAGAGTGAGAGAGACAGAGAGAATGAATTCAAGTTAACTTTTAAAGAATATTTTAGGCATTGGCTGGTTTGTAGGTCCAAGTTCTTGAGTATGCTACAATATAGAAGTCAAAATGGGGTTTTTTTTGGTTATATTTACATACCTGGGATATGGTTTTTTATTTACATATCAGCTAAGGCAGGATCAATTAAAAGCAAATGTCAGTATTGAAAAGAAGAGAGAAAAAAAACAACCCTGTATCCAACTAAGTATAGGCCTAAGGTGTTTCAACATTCATAATCCTTATATACTGTACTTGTATATTGTTGAACCAGTCTGATGCCAATGACATCTCCATGTTGACTGCTTTTGTCTCTGTAGGAAAGAAGAAAGGAATTTGAAAATAACCTCTTAAAATCTGGCCTGGAATTAGAAACAGAAGACAAAAAGGTAAATATGGTTGTTAATGTCCTTACTTAACCTGTTTAATAAGATTCATCTGAAACAGAAACCAAAATTTGGGTTTCTCTGAAGGCTCAGAGTCGGAAGTCCTGACTTTCCATCATTTCTGAGCTGTGTGACCATGGGCAAAGCACTTGGATTCCCTGGACCTCTTTTTTCCTTCCTCACTACAATTGGGAATAATAATTGATTCTATATCTTTTATCTTCTTGTGAGGAAGGTGGTTCTTTTTTTTTTTTTCCTTCTTAAGTCAATTGGGGTTAAGTGACTTGCCCAGAGTCACACAGCTAATGAGTGTCAAATGTTTAATCTGAGGCTGGATTTGAATTCAGGTCCTCCTGACTTCAGGGCTGGTCCTCTATCCACTGTGCCACCTAGCTGCCCCAGTGGAAAGTGGCTCTTTGTAAACATTAAAGTGCTATATAAATGTGAGTTTAGGTCACTATAATTAATTATTACTTATTTATAATTAATTAATATTATTATTGCTACTATTAGAATTTGGAGGCAGGATGGAGATGCTGTATTTTGAGATGGGAGATCTGCTTCTCTTACATTACTCATCGAGAAGTCAGTTAAAGTAGACCCCAGTCTCCAAGGCAGGGTTGTCAGTATGCCACATTGAGTTTACAAGAGTAGTTTTGCTCTACATATCCAATTATTGCACTGCCGCTGCTTTGCTTTGCATGGTTTGGCTCCTACTCAACTATTCAACCTACTTCCCACTACTCACTCCACCAATTCTAAAGTCCAATCAGGGAAATCTCCCCATCCTAGCTGCCCTCAAACATGCCAAGATTATTTCTGCCTCATATTTCCTTAACTTGGAAATCTTAAAAATCCTAGTCATCTTTTATTTTTTTATTTTTTTGGTTTTTTGGTTTTTTGGTTTTGGTTTTGTTTTTTTTTTTTGCTTTTTGGTGAGGCAATCGGTAGTCAAGGAAAATTTGAGGAAGGAGTGATTTGAAACTGTAATCATTAAGTCTGTATATCCCCAGTGTTAAGCATAGGACCCTGAGCTTAGTAGATGCTTCATACATATTTAATTAAATTGCTCAGAATTGTAGCCATAAAACATTTAATAATAGGAGTTCGAAACACAATAGCACTTTAACTTAACAATCTAAGTCAAACAACTTATCATCAAACAATTATTAACCAATTATTAGCTGCATTTGGGGATACTTCAATAGAGCTATGGTCTTCCCACGATGGGGAAGTGCAGATCTCAATTCTGTGCCTTCAAATCCTGCACAATCTTTGACTGTGCCTTCCAGTAAAATTTTCACAAGGATTCTACCCAATGTGCTAGGTCTCTTTCTTTGTACCAAGAGTTCTTGAATTTTTAAATGTCATGGACCCCTTTGTTAGTCTGGTGAAGGCTATAGACTCTTTCTAAGAATAATGTTTTTAAATGAATAAAATAAAATACATTGGATTACAAAGGAAATTAATAATATTGAAATACAGCTTTCAAAAATATTTAAAAAGTTCACATATTCCATATTAAGATTCCATGCTCTTGGCCTCTTTATTACATGAATACCAGTGAAGTTCCCAGATGGCCATCTGTCTGGGATCCATCGTATTGCCTATGTGGCCAGCCTACTTCATTTTCTAGTCATATATTTCTTTGCATCATCATTTATGCCTCTTTTTCCCCTGAAATTCTTCATCGTAGCCTACACGCCATTGTAGCCTCCCTCCATTGCCTTTTGGATGACCTGCAACTTTAATTTCTTGGAATTACAAAACACTACTTATCTGTGGAGAAGAAGGGAAGAAGCATTTATTGAGTGCCTGGCATTTTGCTAAGTGCTTTACAAATTTTATCTCATTTGATTCTTACAACAACCTTGTTAGGTAGGTGTCATCATTATCCACATCTTAGAGTTGAAGAAAATGATACAGACAGAAGTTAAGTACATTGCCTAGGGACATACAGTTATTAAATCTCTGAGATCAGATTTGAACTTGGGTCTTCTTGACTTCAGGCCTAGCGCTATCCCAGTCACATAGCTTTGATAAGCTCTGGTGATAATGGAGATAAGAACACAATTCTCCCTGCCCTCGAAGAGCTTATAATTTATTAGGGAGGTACAGCATAGGTACAGATGAGGTCAGCCATGATGCTAATAACAAAGGAAAGGAAATTTTAAGGAAAAAGAGACCATGAAGTACCGGTTCTACAGACCAGCTTTGGGAGGTAGGGAGGGCAAGTATTTTACAGACGAAGAAACTGAGGCTGGGAGAAGCCAAAGAACTTGCTTAGTGTCTAGTAAGATAATGTTAGAGGCAAGATTTGGACCCAGGTTTCTCTAGACTCTGAGTCTAGTACTCTTTTGATTACAACATACTAATTTTCTAAAAAGCACAAGAGATGATGCTGAAGCTTTTACTTCATATCATACCCTGGAAGTCTTTTAGTTTGGGTGGTTTTTAAGTATAGGATGTGGCTTGCTTTCATGTCACGTGCCTTTCTCCTAAAGACTGGTTAAAAGAAAAAAGTTGTATTTTGCCTTATTTCTGTAGCCCAGATCACAGTGTCCTTAATGTCAATGTGTCTTCTTTCTCTTAGGACTCTGAGGATGGCCGAACTTACTTCATCAAGATCCATGCCCCTTGGGAGGTGCTGACCACATATGCAGAGGTGCTGAACATCAAAATGCCCATTCGGGAGAACGATATTCCCGCAGCCATGGAGAATCCCTTTGAGTGTATGTTTGGGCTCTTTCGGCTCCCAAAGGAAGTGATGAACCCTGAACCAGACTACTTCACAGCCCCATTCAGCAAACAGAGGCAGGAGCTTTTCTTCATTGAGGATGAGAACACCTTTTTCTCGCCGTCAGTGAGAAATAGAATTGTAGGTAGACCCATTCTGAGTTTTTTTCTTTAAATCTAAATGTTCCCATGAGCATGTACTCGTGTGGTAGGGAGCTCTCAGGCAGTGCTGGGTGGGCATGGATGTGTGTGATATCAAACTGGACCATGAGGTAGCAGATTCCAGACTTCTCCATACTTTCTCTGTGTCTAGGAGTCAATTCTTTCCACCCCCACCCCATTTAATATACTGATGAGTATCAATTAATCAGTAAGCATTACTGTAAAGTAAACATTAAGTACCTGCTATATGCCAGGCATTGTGCTAAGCCCTGGGGATAAAAAAAAAGGGAAAAGACAGTCCTTCACCTCAAGGAGCTTACAGTCTAATGGGGGAGATAACATGCAAACATATATCTATATCTGTCTATATGTCTCTATCACACACATACACACACATACACACAAAGCAAGCTCTATATAAAGGGTAAAAAGGAGATAATTAAGAGAGTAAAAACACTGGAATTAAGAGGGCTTGGGGAAGGAAAGGTGAAGTTTTACTTGGGACTTAAAGGAAGCCAGGGATTCTAGTTAGAGCAGAGGAGGAAGAACATTATGGATGGGGAGGACAGCCAGAGAAAATGTCCAGAGCCAAGAGATGGAGTGTCTTGTTCATGGAAAAGCCAGGAGGCCAATGGCATTGGATCAAAGAGTATGTGTCTAGGAGTGAAGTGTAAAAATACTGGAAAGCTGGAGGGGGCTAAGTGAATGCCAAATAAAGCATTTTGTATTTATTCCTTGGGGCAACAGGAAGCCACTGGAGTTCATTGACATAACCATAGTAGCTCAATGTAGGGTGGGCCAGAGTGGGGAGAGACTTGAGGCAGGCAGACCCACCAGGAGATTATTGAAATAATCCAGGTATAAGGTGGCAAGGGCCAACACTAGAGTGATGGCAGTGTCAGAAGAGAGAAGGGGACATATGCAAGAGATGTTTCAAAGTTGAAATTGATGGGCCTTGACAACAGATTGGATATGGGGGAGGGGGGAGAGAGATAGTGAAGAATCCAGGGTGACACCTAGGTTGCAATCCTGAGATATTGGGAGGATGGTGTTGCCCTCGATAGCAATAGGGAAAGTAGGCACGGAGGAGGGTTTAGGGTTAAAGATAATGGATTCAGTTTTAGACATATTGACTTCAAGATGTCTACTGGACATCCAGTTCAAGATGTCTAAAATGCAATTGGGAAATGCAGGACTGGAGGTCAACAGAAAGATTGGGACAGGAAAAATAGATTTGAGATTCATCAGCATAGAACCCTGTTTAGGGTTTCTTTTTCTTTTTGTTTTTGATAATAGCAGAATAATTTCTTGATCTGCACCTTCCCCTGCATAGAGCCCTCCACTGAAACAAAGAAAAATCATTAAGCAAATTAATCTGACACTGGGGTGTGTGACAGTGTATCCATATTCAACACCTCTGTATCAAGAGCCAGGAGCCATGCCTTTTAGTATTTAATCTGAATTCTCCAACTTTTTAGTGTATCTTTGGTGATTGCAGTCAATATGTGTATTGCTTTCATGGTTCTGCTTTCTTCACTCTATTAATTCATTTCTGTTTTCTCATGTTTCTCTGAAAGACCTCCCATTCATTATTTCTTGTAGTGCAATAATATTCCCTAATTCTCATATTCCATAATTTTTCAGCTACTCCTAAGTGATGGGCCACTTATTTTGTTTCTAGTTTTGTTTTGCTATCCCCTAAAGGGCTGCTGTGAATATTTTGCTATATATGGGACCTTTCTCTCTGTCCCTGATCTCCTTAGGGTACATATTCAGTAGTGGAATCTTAGCGTCAAAGGGCATGAATGGTCAGTGATACAGAATATTTCCTAGATAAGATATAGGCAAGAAATCCTTTCTCTCCACTCTCAAATGAGCAAAGGTTGTGGAGTGGGAGCCACACCTAGAGATGGTACTGTGGTACCCGAGGATCTAAAAGGCTCCCCATTACCATGCGCATAGAACAATGGTGCCCAGGCCTTCTTCTCAAGTTTATCTTCACAGCAAAATGCAAACGTGTGTGGGTTAAATGGGGAAACCAAACTGTACTTCTGTGGTTTGCAGTTTGACAGTAGCAAAAATACTAGTTGACGATTCATTGTGGCTGGATGTTGTGGTGATAGGCCCTTGGCCTCGTTGAGCTCTGCTGAAGACCAGAAACTCAAAACTCAGCGTTTCAGGAACAGGAAGATTTTTTTTTTTCTTTTTTGAAACTCAAGTAATTGATGCTGCCAGTCAAGGCCAGCTCTGACCTCTCTGGATGGCACGTAGGCGACCTTGGCCTCACATTCATGTCAGGGGTAGAAGCCCTGGCAGATGTTACTAAGTAGAAAATACTTGGAGTGCTAACCTGGTGATAGATTGAGCATCTTGTGTCTGAGGAGCAGGGTCTTAGATCATACAATCAGAGACCTAAAGCTGGGAAACGTCTCAGCGGCCATCCAGTCTAACCCCTTCCCTTTACAGGTGAAGAGGCTCAGGTCTCAAGAGATGAAGTGAGTTTGCAAGTTCAGTCAGGTAGTAAACACCACAGGATCATAGATTTAAAAATGAAAGCAATCTCACAAGCTGTTGAGTCCAGTCTGCACATTTTACAGATGAGGAAACTGAGGCACAGAAAGGTTAGGTGACTTACCTATAGGGTGGCATAGCTGAGCTTTTGAAGTCATTTTCTTGATTCCAAGTCTTCACTCTATCCACTGTATCACTTAGCTGCCTTTAACTTGGGCCATGAGAGTCTGAAAGAGACAAGACACTCATTTCTGTCTCGAGATAACACATCCTTTGTTTCTAAGGAGCCAGGGACTCCATCACTTCCTTATACATGTGTCAGCACACTGTGTCTCTCCCGGGCTGAGAAAACCATCTCCAAAAGAGCCATCCATTTCCGTTGCTAAATGGATGAGGTGATATTTACTGACAGCATTACTGAGAGAGAGTCAATGCCTGGAACCACAGTGTGGATCCTGAAAATAGCAACTGCCGAATCTCTCACTGCTCTCTGAGCTGTTGCTTTAAAAGTCTGGATTGCTGACTCGGGACTCAGAATCCTTTTGGAACACAACTCAACAAACAGTTATTAAGACCTGGCACCATGCTAGGCACTGGGGGTACAGCGATGGAAGATGATAGGTAGTCCTTCCTCCCAAAGGGATTACAGTCTAAGAGATTCTAGACAAGAAAAAAGAAGTGAGGCTGATGAATCTCTGGGGATATTGACTTCCCTTTATGTCTTTCCTAACTTTTTTTTTGGAGGGGGTAAGGGTATGATTTTTATCAATCTGAAGAACTCCTGATCTGGATGTTCCCTCTATTGATGCATATTGTCACCTTGTATGCAACATCATCTTTGAGTGTTGCCTTGTCACACTGAGAGATTAAGTGATCTTTTCATGGTCCCAAAAGTATTTTGTATCAGAGGCAGAATTCGAATCAGTCTTCCTAATGACATGGTTGACTTTCTATCCACTGTGCCATATTGCCACTCTTCAGTTATTTAATACTAGGGGTCCCAAACTTGAGTCATTTTTGGGTTAAGATTTCCTCTCTTTTGTAGGGAGACAATTAATACCTTATCTCCTTTTGTGGACACTGATGCAGCACCCTTTTCCCCCATAATCGCTTTCCCTAAGCACCATGGCTTTGTAAATTGTTATTACTTGTAACCTGTATACAAATCTACATCTATATCTATCTATCTATCTATATGTGTGTATGTATGTATGTATGCACGTGTATCTGTGTATATACATGCTTTTGTTCTTTCTGAATCACTTTAACATAGTTTGTGTCATTTGATTTCTACCCCAATCTTTTGAGGAAATAGAACAGCTATTACTATTATTATCATACCCATTCTAGAGTGCTGAGAGAACATGAGTAATTTGCCCAGACCTGCCAGAAAACACTGTCAAGGATCCAGCTGTTGCTGGCAGATTCCTCATGCCAACCCATTCCATGCTCTCTGTGCCCAAAACCTCAGGCAGATTGCAGTATTGTCTTAAACACAACTTCCCCAGGAGCGTACATACTATATCGAAACAGGAACATAGACACTCAAGAAAAGCCACCCGGAAACCAGGCCCCCGATGCCTGACAGTGGCATCACAGTGGTCCTGTCTCTTCCTCCTTTCTCTGTGTCTTCCTTGTACTACAAGAGGAAGGGTATATCTAGTACTGCAGACACCCGCCCAGAACTTCTGCTTTCCATACTTGAAATCTGCTATTCTTAGATAATCTTAGAGTAGGAGAGAGGCTGGTGCAATCTCTAGACCATTGCCCCTGGCAGCCAGTGTCTTGCCTTCCTCCTAATTCAGCCACTGTGGCTTCCTTAGTGAGATAACAAATCACACAATGACTAGGATGGCTGGGACTTGAAATAGAATCTCCTGGCTCCTCTCTGAGAACTATCACTCTAGTATACAGCACCCCTCAGCCCCTTGACCTGAGGAAACCAACACATATCATCAGGCAGAGAGTACCAGAGGCGTGTTTCAAAAGGAAGAATGAAAAAAAGTATAACCTGCATTTGAAAAGCCTTCCTGCCTTCTGGAAGCTCTCCCAACCATGCAGCTCACCTGAACCACTGTCTCCTATTTCCTATATGAAAATGTGTACTGTCCCACTTAGCCCCAGGCTGGGAGATTTCACTGGAAGTGAGTCAGAGGGAAGAGGGCCAAGAGCTGAATCACATGCTTACTGGATTTCCCTTGACTGTTTCTCATGGTCTATTCAAGTGACACCTAATGAAATCACAGTCTCAGGTTGCCCCTGTCCCTAGACCTTCTCATTCTCAGTTGGTACACCTGAATCATTCAGCTGCTGCCAGAGAGACTGTAACTCAGTCAAATACCTTCAACCACTATCTTCCATGTCCTCCATCTTACCCACCACCAGCCCAGGCCTGGCAAGTGGGAACACTCTGGGAGGAAGCCTTCCCACTGCCACACCCATCTTAGTCCTCTCCTCTACTCAGGCTATCTTGTATTCATCGGTGTACATGCCACTTCCTTCCCCTTAATAGAAGAGGAGCTCCTTTAAGACTTTTTGGTTTCCATCTTTAAAATAACGGCTCAGAACATTTGTTTTTTTCTGGTTCCTAGCAGTGTCTTGCACTGTGATTATCTTGTAATTCTCTCCAGCCATGCAGAGGGCTAGCTATCCATGGCCACCCATTCTGTGCAGTTCTTGTCCACATACTCCCATAAATTTCCCACGGAGGCCTACCCAACATAGTGCAAGGTCTTCCTAATATACTTCTGAACCTTTAGCTACTCTCTTCTTCCCTGTCTCCCCTATTCACCCAAGCACCAGTGAGGCCCACATATCTTTCCATAATGGTATCTCCTTGAAAACCCAAGAGAGTTGGATCTGAAAGGATCCTTAGACATTAACTACATTTTGATAGAATGTAAGCTTCTTGAGAGCAAGGACTGTTTTCTTTTTGCCTTTGTATCCCTAGAATCTGAGAGGTAGTACTACATAAAGATCCAGTCTTGAAATCAGGAAGACCTGCATTAATTTCCTTCCTGGGATGCATACTTGTTGTGTGACTCTCGGCAAGTCACTTTCACTATTTGCATTCTAGGCAAATTGCTGACCCTCTCAGTTGCAGAAGAGATGCTAGCCTGCATTGATCGAGGAGGTTTCCTCACCCGGGACTTTCCTTCCCTAGAACAATGAAATCATAGGTCCAGTTTCATCTCTATTCCCAAGCTGTAGCACAGTGCCTGGTATGTAGTTGGTGCTTGATAAATATTTTCTGATTGACTAATTATACCAATGAAACATACAGGCTGTCTGCCTACCAGTAGTCCACTCACACTACATAGTATTATGGAAGGAAATTATCACACAAATCTCCTTATGTGACGCGTGTTTTTTTCTAGCTATGCCTTTCTTTTAATGACCATCCTTCACCTGTGTAATTACGTGTATGCATTAGTCATATAATAAATATTTATTGAAATGAAATCTTTTCTCAAAATGGCCACAAGAATATAAACAAGAAGGCACTATGTCTTATTGTATAACCCCAGGTTTATTTGTGTGTAGTAACATTTCCTCTTCGGTAAATGGTTAGACAGATCATCTCCATCTCTGGACAATCATTTAATAACCATTTTTTGAAAATAAGCTTGCTGAGTTTTCCCCACCACTCCCACGTACTTCTGGTGTACTTCTTCCATTTTGATCTCACTCTGCTTTGCATTGTCCAGCTGCTCTGTGCTCAGAGAACATCTGATAATGTGAATAGCATATGAGTCTAATGTATATAGAAAGATAAAAGTTGTGCTGAGGGTATTGTATCATGACATTTTCCAGACTGAAAAAGGACAATCCATTCTACCATTCCAGCCTATTACTATGGCTGATTATGAAAGAACTGCCTTCCATGGTGTCACAAAAGAAATTCAGTTGCACGAAGGCATATGGAAAGGATAAAATGCTTGACTCTTCTTTCTCTCCCCCCATGCACATGTTGTTCTCCTCCGCCCCAGAGAATAACACAGTAGAAGGAACCTGAAAGGCCGTTGAGTCTCGCCCATACTTGAATACGAATTTCCCCCTACAACATAGACAATTCTGACAAATAGATGTCCAGAATTTACCTGAAGACCACTATTGAATTATAACTCTACCTGTCAAGGCAGCCTGTTACATTTTCACTCGTTAATTTTAAATGCATTTTATCAATAGGTTGTTTTTTTTTCTTTTATACTGTCTAAATTTCCCCCTCAATCCCATTTTTAGAAAGCTATGATTGTTAGGAATTTTTCCTTACACCAAGTATTTCTCTGCCTTCCTACAACTTTTCTCCAAGTCCTGTTGATTCCATCCTTGCACTGTCTTTCATTTCTGACTGGGTTCCCTTTCTCTAATCTCTACTCCCTTCCATCTATCTTTCACATCAGTGACCGTGTAATCTTCCTAATGTACAAGTCTGACCGTGCTCTGCCTCTGCTTAAACCTTTGAAGAGCTCTCGATGACAGCTGCTGAAAGATGTTCATACTGTTTACTTCAGCATTCAAAGCCTTGCACCATATAACATCACTCTTTTCCATTTTGGTCTCACTCTACTCTCCATTATATACCCTGCATTGCAGTTGAAGTGACCCATATACTGTCACTCAAACTCACTCATTCCTTTGTTCGGCCTCTTTGTTTCTATGGTCTCTCCCATGTCTGCATCTTTTAAGGCCCAAATGACAACTCTTAGGTGAATCTTTCTGCCACCTCCTGGCCTGAGCAGAAATTATTTTTCTTTACATAATTTCATCATCAAGAGGCATTATAGTATAGTGAAAAGAATACCGAATTTAGAATCGGAAGAGATGTGTTTGAATCCTACCTCCAACACTTATTATGGTCAAATTATTTAACTTTCCCGAGTCTCAGTTTTCCTAATTGGTAAAATGGATTTAAAAAACCAAAAACCTGTAGTAGTTAACGTTGCTGGGTTGTTGCAATGATCAAACAATCATTCATTTATTCATAAAACACTTTTCAAACTGTAAAATCACATGTAAATGTTAGCTATGGTTTATTTTGCATTACAGAACCTTGAATATGCCTTGCCTTGTCTGTCTCACCTTCCAGTATTCTCTGTCTCCCTAGGTTCCTAGCACCTTCTGTGCCCTATACAGAGTAGGCACTTACAATGTATTTTGAATTGAATAAGTGGATACCCTTATGTTTGCCTTCTAGGTTTACTATATTCTCTCACGGTGCCCTTATGGTACAGAAGAAGGAAAGAAAAAATTTGGCATTAAGAGACTACTATCAAATGGTACCTATACAGCTGCTTACCCACTGCATGATGTAAGTATTGATTTAGTCTTAAAGCATTTTAAGCCCATTTCTTCTGCCCATTAATGGAGCTGGAGAACCTCCACTGGTGACCCTTTAAAAGGAAGGGAGCTTTACTTCTCTCTCTTCTGAGCAAATCCCTAAGTCTCCCAGTTCTCTGTTCTATGGATTAAGATATTTGACTATTTTGAAAGGAAGGATGGTGCAAAGGCAAGAGTGCTAGATTGGAATTCAGGGAGGCCTGCGTTTGAATCCCAACTCTTACACTGACTGCATGGCTTTCAGCAAATTGCTTCTCCTCTCCGAGCCTAAAAATGAGAATGATAATTCTTATAGTACCAACCCCTATTATATATATATATATATAGTACTACATAGATATATGTATTTGTTGTAAGAGTACTCGGCAAATTGAAAACCCTCTGGAAATTGAGGTTTCAAAATGGTTGTTCTTTTTTCTTTTTTCCCAGGTGGTAACATTCTGAAATTCAGAAAGGGCAAATTGGTGTTTTAAAAATGATTTCTCACATTTATGCATGAAAATTCTTTCAAGGTCTAAGGACCAAAAAATAGCATAGCCCTTTAGGGAGAAAGAAGCATGCTGCTAAGTATAACCCTTAGATATTTCTATCTAAAGCTTACTTAGAAAACTCTGAAGATTCAGTACTAAGAGTTTGAAAGTACATCACTTTAGACTCAGGGTTCTTAACCTGGGGTCCAAGAATTTGTCTTTAAAAATAACGTTGATCACTGTATTTCACTACAATTGGTTTCTTTTGTAATCTTAGGTGTTTATTTTATTCACTTAAAAGCATTATTCTGAGAGGAGTCTATGGACTTCCCAAGATGAAAGGGATCTGTGATCCAAAAAAGGTTAAGAATCGCTTTTTTAGAGGTAGGGGACCATGGATATACAATGGTGCAGAAAGACTTTTCTGATACAGTGTTGAGTTTTGGTGAACTTTTCCCCCCCTTCTTTATTCTTCATCATAAGGGATGCTCATGGAGAGGGGAAGTCTTGGGGGACAAATTGAGAAGTGTAGGAAGTATAAAAATAATATGTAAATAAAATCTTAGTTTTAAAAAGGATTAAATTTTAAAAATAAAAACAATATGTAAATAAAATTTTAGTTTTAAAAAAGGATTAAGAAAACAAAGAAAATAGGTGATTTGGTGGAATCCCTAGATACTTCATTGGCTGTTTTCTTACTACTTTTATTTTTTAAATGTAAATTTTTCTCTTCTATTTTTACCTCACTTAAATTTGTCCTTGTATAACTTCCCCTCCTTCCTCACAGAGAGCCATCCCATAAAACAATGAAGTTTTTATTAATAAAGGGAGGAAGAAGAGGGAAAGAAAATTAAACCAATCAATACAGGAAAAAAAATTGAAAATAACAAGTGTAATATTTTATAGCTACAGATCTTCCACCTCTGCAGGAAAGGGGAGGGGGCAGGTGTCTTATCATATCTCTTCTTTGGAGCCAAACTTTTTCACTTTGCAACATCTACTTTTCATTGTTTTCTGTCTGCTTTTTTGGTTTCTGTTGTGTCATTATGCATATTGTTTTCTTGGCTCTGCTTTCTTCACTTTGCATCCATTCATGTAAGTCTTCCCAAACTTTTTTTTTTCCTGTTACTTTTAGAGCTGGGATTCTTTGAGTTTGTGACTTTAAAAAAAATAACTACACTACATATAATCGTTTTCTTTTGTAATCCTGTATATTTTTATTTATACGTTTAAAAACATGATCTGATCAAAGATGGTCTTTAGGCTTCACTAAAATGCCAAAGCAGTCCAGGACACACACAAAAAAGGTGTCTCTGCTTTTGGGAGACATGAAAACAAGGATAGAATGTAATTAAGAATTCCTGCAAATCACTGTTTGTGTATGAAAAGGCTGAGTTTAGTAGCTACCTGTACCATCACACAGGTCATTTTTATTAGTATACAATGAGCCAGTTCAAAAAGCCCATCCCTGGAGATGCACCTAGCATTCAGCCAGTCTGGCAATAGTAGGGGAACTGTTCTTATCTCATTTGGAATTTGGAACTCAGTGAATGGTCTGCTCTGATCAGTGGCAAACTGACTATTCATGGAGGGATTGAGAGGAAAATGTGGATACACTTCCCCTAGGAGTTACTCATTCCTCCAGGGATTTTTACTTAATGGTCTAACAACTACCCAGGTAAATTTCTCCTTCCTTAATGTTTAAAGGGCCTGCAGTGGTGCTTTTGCTTTATGAGAGATCATATGTAAGTTTGTGGAAAGCAGAAAATTCCAGGGAAATGTGGGTGGATGCCTACCCACCCATATTTACACATGGAGAAGAGCAGTGCCATTAATATGTCCATACATAGTAAAGCCTATCTATTGTAAGAGTTATTGAGACAGTCAGGCCATTCATGCTATGGTAGATATTCTATGAGATATTTGCCATAGTGTCAAGTCATTTCAACTCATCAAGAAAAATGATACAAATGGGGAGATCAAGGGTCTTGTACACAATCCTGGCATATTTTTCTGATGTGTGAATGGTGGTTTACAGCATGGGGGAATTTGAGGTGTTTGTTACTATCAGAGCAAGAGGAGTTACTCCCCAGACTTGACTGTGGACCAAGAGCAATAAAGGAATTCCCCTTTGACAGTAATGCCTTGGAACAAGCCTGATGTGAATGAGTCAGCCCTTGGGCAACCACAGGACACCTTCAGTGGCCATCTATTTAAACCAAGTCATATCCAAACAGGAATTCCTTCTTCAAAATTCCTCATGAATAGAATGACCTGCCAGCATCTTTTTGAACACCCCACTACATCTTGAGACAGTGCATTTTGATTCTAGACAACTCTAATGGCTAAGGATGCTTTCTTTATATTGAGCTGAAATCTGCCTCTTTGCAACTGCTAACCATATTGTTATGAGTTTGGAGGTCCAGCATTATAAATCTCCCTCTTTCATATGGCAGTCTTCACATCCTTCAAAGACAACTATTATCATGTTTTTCTCTTTCCCTCACATGTTCTCTTGGAGGCCAAAAGTCTCTAATTCCTCAAGCCGTTTCCCTGTGGCACTGGTGTCCAGTTTGGAGACATTCTACTTTGTTAATGTCCTTCCTCAAATGTGGTGCCTGGAAATGGATGTATCCACTTTGTTGACGGTTTCTTACAGCCAAATACTCCCATTCTGCTGTGGAGACTGTGGAAATACAGTCTTATTATTGGTACTATGGGGAAGAGAGAAAGAGGGTTGCCTGCTTCCTGCTTTTAAGAGTCTTCTAATTTAGGGAGGTAGACTTGGAAAGATCAATGAACTTGGAAGCAAGACACATGGGTTCAGATCTCAGCTCTGTTGCTAGCTGGGTGATGCTGGCCAGCTCCCTTCATCTTTCTAAGCTTCAGTTCTCTGGTCTAGGAAATAGGGGTATTAATACTTACATTATCTACCTTACAAAAGATGGTTGAGGTAAAAATATTCTGTAAACCTTAAAGTAATATAAAAATAAAATGCATGATTACTATAAAGGAAGAGAGCATATCACATATGCATGTGCATATTTACATATACCCATATCTAGAACTTCAGAGAATATTCAGAATGATGCATAATTGCTAAATGCATGAGATGCATACCTTCTTCCCTGTGGTACAGAGGTGGTCAACAACAACAGATATAGAGTAGAGGCATATACTGTCAGACGTGATCAGTGTGTCCATGTGTTTTGATCAGCACTTCTATTATTATCCCTATTTTACAGGTGAGGGAATTGAGGTAAACAGAGGTTAAGTGACTTGTCCAGGGTAGCAGAGCTAGTAAGTATCCGAGGCCGTGTTGGACTCCAGGCCCAGTGCTCTATCCACTGTACCACCTAGCTGCCTCAACTACATAGAAGGGGAAAGTATTCTAGGTACAAGAGACTATGTAATTGACACCAAAGCCCTCCTTCACAGAGGGCCAAAGGAGAGGGAATTGACTTTCATCGTGTGCCATTTCTGACTTCCTCTTTGGCAGGGAATTCATTTTAAGTGAATGGGTTATTGGAATCTCAAGTAGAAAGTCTTTGAGCTAATGTATCCCCTGTGCTGCACCCCACCCCTGCCCCAGGCATTACGCTGAGGTAACTGGGAGATACTGTCACTTCAACCTGACCTTCTGCTTTGTCTTCTCTCTGTCATGTTAATGACTTCCTATAGTGCCAATATTGGAAGAAATCGAAGGATCAAAACTGTGGCAATGAGCGGTATACCCTCTATACCCAGTGGGCTCGCTTCTTGAGGTTTTATAAGGAGCAGCCTTTGGATCTGATCAGGTAAGTTACTTTCGTGAGCATCGCTGTGAATGAAATGTCATTGGGGCTTCCCTTTTCACTTGGCAATGCTAGGTTAGATCTATTTTTTTTTTTTAACAGTTGCAGAAGAAAGAGTACTGCTTCTGGAATCAGAGGCTCTGATTTCAAATCCCGCCTCTGACGCCTGCTGTCTATGTCCTTGAGCAGGTGACTTAGCAAGTCAAGTCAATGATCATGTAGTAAGCACTTACCAGTTCTGGATCTGTGAAAAAAGGCAAAAAATAGTCCCTGCCCTCAAGTATGTTATATTCTAGTTAACTGCTTGGGTCTCAGTTTCCTTAACTGTATATTAAAGGATATTAAACTAGATGAGTTCCAAGGCCCTTCCCAGCTCTTGTTCTAGGATTGTATCATTGTATTGGATGCTGTCACTCGTATTCTTCTGATTTCATCATGGCTGCCATCTGCTGGTAGTTAAGTTCTCCCAAGGTCATTCTTGAAGGAAAACAAAAACAAGCCCTAACTTGTTAACCAATTAAATGGCTGCAACTAGGAGTGTTATGTTAACATCTGCAAAAACTGATGTTGAATTTTAGAAGGTCACATTGATCTGATTAGGATATCATTTATTTATTTGTCTTTTTAAAATTTAATATTTTATTTTTCCCAGTTACATGTAAAAGCAATTTTAACATTTTTTTTTCAAATTTTGAGTTCCAGATTCTCTCCCTCCTTCCTCTCCCCCCCACATTGAGAAGGCAAGCAATTTGACATAGGTTATACATGTATAGTCATGCAAAACCCATTTCCATATTTAATAATCATCACTAGAAGTTTGGCCACTAGGATGACTGACTTGAGCAAAGAAAGGCACAGTAACTTTCACAGTTATAGTAAGGCAGTGTGGTGTAGTAAACATAGTCAGGATGATCTGAGTTCAAATCCCAGCTCTGATACTTGCACAATTCACTTGACCTGCCTCCAGCAAGACTTTAGGACTTATCTCCTAAGACTCGTCTACTAAGATGAGTTACTATTATCTTTTTTTTTTTTTTTTTTTTGCTAGGCAATGGGGTTAAGTGACTTGCCCAGAGTCACACAGCTAGTAAGTGTTATATGTCTGAGGCTGGATTTGAACTCAGGTCCTCCTGAATCTAGGGCCGGTGCTCTATCCACTGTGCCACGTAGCTGCCCTGAGTTACTATTATCTTGTGAAAGCGGTTGCCCTATACTGAAATGAAATGATGTGGGAATTATACTGAAGAAACCACAGGTCCTTTGCCATCCTATCTCTTGAAAACCATCCACTAAGGTGTGATTTGTTTTGCATTTTCTAACAGTGGAAGAATTTCTTACCCTAGTAAAATCACATCTTGAAGTATTATAAATCTGTCCTTTATAAAGGAGCTGTCCCCATAGCTGGAGTACAGTCTCTACCCCTTCCTTTCCCTGGCTTCTTTAAGGTCCCAGCTAAAATCCTACCTTTTTCAAAAAGCCTTTCATGATCTTCCTTAATGCTAATGTCTTCCTTTCAATGATTATCTCAGTATATTTATCCTGGATGTATTTTGTTTGTACATGGTTGTTTGCATCTTGTCTCCCCCATTAATTGAACTGTGACTTCTTTGAAAGCTGAGACTGCTTTATGCCTTTCTTCATATGACCACTGCTTAACACAGTGCCTTGACTGTTAATGTACCATGACCATATCGGAAGGTAGAAAGGAGAAATAGCTCACATTCTACTATTTGTTAGTATTTCTATTGGAATTTCCCTAAACACGTGCTTTGAATTTGTTTGGTTCATTCAAGGTGAAATGCCAAATAATATTCCAAATTCATTGATCCTCCACTCTATGAGCAGGTTTAACAAGTGTTTGTGAAAGGATTATTAATCTTACTGTATTTGAGGAGAGAAAAATCTGAGAGGCGAGGCTTAATAGATGCAAAACTATGATAACAGCTCCCTAGAAAAGCCTGGTGTTGATCTTACATCCTTCAGAAGGGCTGCCTTCTAATTGCATAGGGCCTCAGTCCCCAGATACGACATTAACAAATTTGTTTTCTATTATTTGGGCCTTGGCCAATTGGCTCTAGTGGATTTCAGCTGTCAGGAGCAATGAGTTTGTCATTTCCTGTAATCAACCTGTTGGTGGTGTTTTTCCCTAAACTTAAGCTTCTTAATTCCCTGAGCTTGATTTTCCCTCAAAATGAAAAACTCTATTGTCTTTTTCTTCTAAAAATTCATCCATTTTTCTTTGGAATGCCATTGGGAAGAGAGCTTCTAGGGAGATTGTGTTGGAGGGAACACTTTCTCAGTGAAAGCTCCTCTATGAAGCCATTGGCCATTTGCTGTTGTTCAATCCACTTTTCAGTCGTGCCTGACTCTTCATAACCCTCTTTGGGATTTTCTTGGCAAAGATGCTGGAGTGGTTTGCCCTTTCCTTCTCCAGCTCATTTTACAGATGAGGAAATAAGGCAAACAGGGTAAAGTGTCTAGGGTTACATAGCTGGTGAGCGTCTGAGGCCAGATTTTAAGAGTCTTCCTGACCCCAGGACAGGCACTCTATCCACTGTGCCACCTAATTGCCCTATTGTTCAATGAAGATGATATGAAAATTAGACATATCTCTATTTATCTTTATCTGCCTACCTATCTGTGTATATTAAATGAGATAATTGTACGAAACTATCGCTATGGTCCTTTCTAACTCTGGGAAGGTAGAAATCTGTCTGATTTGTATTTGAGGAGCAAAGCCCAAACCTTCCAAGCACTTTTGAAGCCTTGTTGTTTAGAGTTGAAAATCCACAGGATCAGAGATTTCAATCTGGAAGGAACCATGGAGATCAGTTCGTTCTAGTTTATTTCCCAGAGGAGGAGCACGCGTAGTTTGTTACATGACTTCCCCAAGATCACACAGTAATAATCATCAGAGTCTAGATTCAAGCCTGTGTCCTCTGACTCCAAATTCAGGGCTCTTTCCACCTAGAGTGGAAACCATTTAGAGTCTGTCCTGGGAAGCCAGTCTACCTCTGAACCTGTCTTTACCTCTTTTCCACAGGAGATATTATGGAGAGAGAATTGGCATCTATTTTGCCTGGCTGGGATTCTACACCGAGATGTTGTTCTTTGCAGCAGTTGTTGGCCTAATCTGTTTTATCTACGGTTTGATAACAATGACTGGCAACATGAGCAGGTAAGGGTCACTCCCCTGTACCAAAACACGAAAAGGGTTTGGTCACACACTGAATTTAACTTTCATTTTTACAAGGGTCTGGCATCCAAAGATGTTCCTGCTAGCAGAGTCAGTATTTCTATGGCAGTTGGTCCTAATTTCCTTCAGAAAAAGCCCGTATCTTCTAAAGAGAATGTCTTGGCTCCCATCTCTCCCCTTTCCCATCCACCCCCACCTAACTGCCAGAGTGAATTTTCCTAAAGCATGGATCTGACCATGCCCCTCCTTTACTCAGTATACCCCAGTGGTTCTCTTTTATTTCTGTATTCTTCTGTTTGGCATTGAAAGCCTCTCACAGTCTGTCTCCAGACTACCTTGCTAGGCTTATTCCATGTTATTGTCCTACAGGCATTTTACATTCCAACCAAACAGGGATCCATGCCATTCCATCTCTCATCACCATGCCTTTGTTTCCCTCACAGCATAGAAATCTGCGATGAGTTCATTGGAGGAGAGATCATCATGTGCCCTCTCTGTGATAAGAACTGTGAATATTGGAAATTGAATTCAACGTGTGAGGCTTCAAGGGTCTGTATTCTTGTCTGTGTTGGACCGGAGAGATTGAGGAGAGCCTTGGGGTGCTGGCAACAGCTGCTGATTTCATGAACCTTCTTTGTTTTCTCGTTTACAGTATTCACACTTGTTTGATAACGTGGCCACCTTATTTTTTGCAATATTCATGGGAATTTGGGGTGAGTATCTCTGCACAGATATGAGAAGCACCATGGTGTAGTGATTAGGGAGATGACCTCAGAGCCAAGAAGACCTGGGTTCAAAACCTTCCTGTGACTCATATTGACTCTGTGATCATGGGCAAGTCACGTGACTTTTCAGTATTGTAGGCAACTCTCTAAGACACTAAGTTTCTGAGAAGGTGACAACCTGCATTGATAGATGGAGTTCCTGGAGCTCACTATACCAGTGAAATCACAGTTGCAGTTATGTCCCTATCTCTGCATGGAGACTACATTCCTATAAAGGGTTTCATTACCACCTTTCCCCACTTGGTCCTTCAAGATAGCTCTTCACAGTCAAAATGAGGGGTGTCCATTGGGAAGTATTTCAAAAACTTCTTAAGACCAGGGCCTCCTTTTCATTTTTTTTTTTTTGTCTATGCACCTAGTAGAGTATCTTACACATAGTAGCTTATCAGATCATAGGTACAGAGTCCTTATTTCATAGATGAAGAAACTGAGGTCTCGGTCTAAGTTATGTGCCCAGCATCATTGATCTTGAAAGTGTTTGAGAGAGGATAAACCCAGGGCTTCTAACTCCAAAGCTGTGTTCTTTTCCAATGGACCAAACTTCCTATGTCATGGACACTTAATAGAAACTTGTGGGATTGGATTAGGGCAGCAGTAATTGAAAAGACTAGGCCATATTGTATAAATATCTATTTTTCCTTCTCCTCCTCCATGAGTTCATAAACCACCTTTGAAGCTTCATGTCTAATTTGTACCATTTTGTGGGGCCTGGAGACTAGAACTAAACCTGGGAATATAAGCCATAGAGAGTAAGTTTTGGGCTTATCCTAAGAAAAAATGTGCTAATAATTCAACCTTTCCAACATTTGATATATTGGTTCATGATGTAGTGGGCTCTCTCCATCACTGGAGACTATATGACTTCAGAGATGTTACCAATGGGATTCATGCATTAAGTCACATGTTGTACTGCTTGACCTCAAAAATCCCTTCCAACTCAGAATTTCTGTGACTTGAAATGAAAGTCCTCCCAAAATAATGAGTTTTTTAAAAAATGTTTTTTCTGCCAATTTGATTCTTTAAGCAAAACAAACTGATTTTATAAAATGTAGTAGTAAAAACGAGAGGCAGTAAGACATAGTAAATAGTGGTATCAGTCAGGAAGAGTTCAGGTTCTACCTCCAAACCGAGATTACTCTTGAAAACTTTTAGTTGCAGAACAGATGCTGATCTACAATGGGGGAGAGAATTTCCTCATTTGGAACTCCCTTCACCAATTGAATCACCAATTCAACCAGTCAAAGACAAAACAAAACAAAACAAGTCATCATCATCCTAATGTCTTATTACTAAGTTATTCTGATGCCTCACTGTGACTTCGAAGTGCCCATAGGATCTCAAAGGATGTCCCTGAAGACCAGCTGAGAAAACTCTTTGAGGACAGGCTTGGCAATGGCTTGTCTTTTGTTTAAGGACCAGCCTTGCTAAGCTCAGAGAGGCTTAACGCTAGCCAAGCCATGTATTTTTTCCCAGGCGTAGAAAAACAGTTGTGGGCCATGTGCTATAACAATAGTTGGAATACTTGGCAGACCTGTTGTACAGGTTGGCTATACTAGTCTTAAGAAGATTAGCCTACCTGCACTGTTAAGTGTAAGGGCTGCAACACAGGATGGGTGGACTAAGGGTAAAGATGCAAAGGAAGTTGAAACTAATGGATTCCATAATACCTCCAGAAAAAGACTGTTCCAGGTTTGCTGGGTCAATAAAATTCAACTTTCCCTGGGCCTCTGTTTTCTCGTCTGTGAAATGAGAAGGTGGAATAATAACCTTAGAAAACTCCTTTTAGAACTTACTTGATAATCCTGTAATCTCAAAAGTGCTTTAACATTCTATGATTCTTACTTGGGGATCCCAAAGATGAAAATTTTCTTTCAACATTTCAAAAGATCTGTGAATTTGATCTGTTTGAATTCTAGCTCTAGTGACACAAATTCTTTTTTTTTTAACTTCAGTTCAATTCAATCAACGTTTATTAAGTGCCTACTGTGTGCCAAGTACTGTATTTAGCACTGGGGATACAAAAAGAGTCAAAAGTCAATCTGTGGCTTCAAGCAACTTATAGTCTATTCGGGAAACAACAATCAATCAATCAATAAGCATTTATTAAGCACCTTCTATGTGCCAGGCACTATGCTAAACACTGGGGATACAAAAAAAGGCAAAAGACACAAATTCTAACCCTCTTTCTGCACACCCTAGTAGATGCTTCAAAAATAATGCTATTGTTGAAACAATTTCTTGCTGGGTGAGCAAGTTTTTGCCTCTCAGTTAATATACTATGCAGAGGATTATTGTAATATCTCCCATGGAGATCAAGAGGAGACTCTAATGTTAACTTCACATTTTTTCATTAATTCAAGAATGTGTCCCATCTGAAAACTCAAGAGACTGGCATCCCAAATGGAGAACCGGGGAGAGGTGCTTTGACAATGCTGCCATCGGGTGGTTCTTTCAGGGATTGTCAGTCTAGCAGTGAATTGTACTTGAATTTTTGTGTATCTTTCATATACCATTTGGAAATTCAACTAAATGATATACATTGTGCTCATCAATGGGAGAGACAGAGAAGTCCTGGCTCCTGACCTCAAAGAACTTACAATTGCTATACAAACATTCAATCCTTCACATGTTTATTATGTACAAGATCTAGATGTAGAAGGAAACTCAGCTCAACACCCTCATGGCCCAGTTAGGTTAAGTGACTTGCCCATGGTCTCCCAGCTACTAAGCTGTATGTACAGAATTCTGTCATTTTGTCAGCATGTGCAAAATTACTGGAAATACATGAAAAGAGCTAGTGTTACCACTTAGAGTGAATTCTGTAGTAGCCTGTCAAATATTTTTGAGAGATAACCCCTCTTTGCCTTAATTCAGAAATCCTCGGAGACGCCCAGAACACACAGAGGTCATCTGACTTATCCAGGGCTAAGAAGGATCGTAGGGGAGACTTGAATCAAAGCAAAGCCCAGCACTTCAGCCACTATTTGATGTCCCCCCTTTCCCGCCTCAAATTACTATTTAAAACCTAAGCTTTGGGTCAGCTTTGCTTCCTGCCAGCTTCAGGACACAGGATGTCAAAACCAATGTCTTTCACAAAGCATTGGCTTATTTTGTACTTTTCCAGTCTAAAGGCAGGAACTGGGACTGGACATTGATTCCATTGCTGTAGCGAACTCCCTTTACCTTCTCTGTGACATACAGTCTTAGAGAGATGCCTAGAGTACTGGGAGGCAAAAGAGTCTTGCCGAGGGTCATTGAGCTATCGTGTGTCAAAAATGTGAAAAGCAAAGGGTGGCAGCCTTGGAAACAGGAAACCTCACGCAACTCAAATGGGAAACAAATATTAGAAGAGGAAAAAGAAGGACAACAGTGGCCTTTTCTTCTTAGGTTACCTCTGAAGCACTGGCTTTTTTTTTTTTTTCATTTTATTTGATTTTTCAATTAACCAGCATTTACTTTATCCCTGCCCTGTGGGGGGCCCCCCCCCAGTTTAAAATGTTAAACCAACAAACCTTGTAGTAAATAAGCTTAGTGAAGCACGACAGATTTCTACTTTGGTCATATCCAAAAATGTGTGTCTCATTCTGTACCTTGAGTTCATTCCCTCTCTATTGGGAGGTAGGTGGCATGCTTCCTCGAGAGTCCTCTGAAATCAAGGCAGGACTTGTATCAATCACAGAGTTCCTGCAGGGTCTTTCAGAGTTGTTTGTGATGCAGAATGAGGTGCACAGAATGAGAACAATTTATAAGATTTACGCAGTAAGAACAACATTGTTTTCTTTTTTTTTCCTCTCTATCTGTCTTTCTCTGTCTCTCTCTGTCTTTGTGTGTCTGTATCTCTCTCGTGTCTTTGTGTGTATTTATCTCTCTATCTCTGTATCTCTCTTTCTCTCTGTATCTCTGTCTGTCTGTCTCTCCTTTCTCTGTGTGTGTGTATGCATGTCTCTCTCTCTGCCTGTCTCTGTGTATGTGTCTATCTCTCTGTCTCTGTCTCTCTTTCTCTGTGTCTCTCTGTCTGTCTCTCCTTCTGTCTCTCTCTGTCTCCCTGTCTTTGTGTGTGTGTCCATCTCTCTGTCTCTTTCTCTCTCTCTCTCTTCCTCTGACTCTACCTGTCTGTGTGTCTCTCCTTCTGTCTCTCTCTGTCTTTCTGTCTTTGTGTGTGTGTATCTCTGTCTATGTATCTCTCTCTCTTCCTCTGTCTCTACCTGTCTGCCTGTCTCTCCTCTGTCTCTGTCTCTGTGTCTTTCTCTCTTTCTCTCTCTCTGTTTCTCTCTGTCTCTCTGTATCTCTGTCTCTGCCTGCCTGTCTCTCCTCTGTCTCTGTCTCTGTGTCTTTCTCTCTTTCTCTCTCTCTGTTTCTCTCTGTCTCTCTGTATCTCTGTCTCTGCCTGCCTGCCTCTCCTCTGTCTCTGTCTCTCCTCTTCCTCTGTCTCTGCCTGCCTGCATGCCTCTCCTTTTTCTCTGCCTCTGTCTCTGTATCTCTGTGTCTGTGTCTTTCTCCCTGTCCCTGCCTGCCTGCCTCTCCTCTCTGTCTCTGTCTCTGTGTCTTTCTCCCTGTCTCTCTTCTCTGTCTCTGTGTCTGTGTCTGTATCTTTCTCCCTGTCTCTGCCTGCCTGTCTCTCCTCTCTGTGTCTGTGTCTTTCTCCCTGTCTCTGCCTGCCTGCCTGCGTGTCTCTCCTCTCTGTCTCCGTGTCTGTGTCTGTATCTTTCTCCCTGTCTCTGCCTGCTTGCCTGTCTCTCCTCTCTGTCTCTGTGTCTGTGTCTGTATCTTTCTCCCTGTCTCTGCCTGCCTGCCTGTCTCTCCTCTCTGTCCCTGTCCCTGTGTCTGTGTCTTTCTCCCTGTCTCTGCCTCCCTTGCTCTCTGCCCGCCGCTCTCGGCAGTCACCTTGTTCCTGGAGCTGTGGAAGCGGCGCCAAGCGCGGCTGGAGTACGAATGGGACTTGGTGGACTTTGAGGAAGAGCAGCAGCAGCTGCAGCTGAGACCCGAGTATGAAGCCAAGTGCACTCAGAAGAAAAAGAACCCCGTGACACAGGTAACGGCACAGCTCGTACACAAGGGGGGGTCCCAGCCGTTGAGGCGGCAGGGTGGCTCAGTGGACAAAGGGTCGGGCCTGGGGTCGGGAAGACCCGAGTTCAAATTCGACCTCGGAAACCTACTAGCCGTGTGACCCTGGGCAAGTCACTTAGCCTCTGTTTGCCTCAGTTTCCTCACCTGTAAAATGAGGATAGTAATAGCATCTACCTCCTAGGATTGTTGTGAGACTCAGATGAGCTTAGCACAGTGTCTTACCCCTCATCATCATCATCATCATCATCATCCTTGCCTCCCAGGCAACTCTTTAAGACTTTAAGTTATAAGAGAATGGCCAAACTGTATTAGAACGTTATTGACTGGGAGTTTTCGTAGAGGGAGATCCCGAGGCCGGTGAAACCACAATGAAAAAAATATATCTGGATAAAAATAAGCGAGCACCTTCCACCATTATGGTGTGCATTTAGATTGACGCCTCAATGTAAAAAAATTATCTGGAAGATGACATTTATAATAATCTGGCACTCCTGTGCGGGCATCAGTGAGAGGTTGGCTTGTGAACAAGTAGGTGCCACTGACTAAATCTGTTTCAGAATTTCAGGGCTTACCAGCCTTGGCCAGTCACTAAGTCTGAAGAGTGGCTCCAAAATCATTTTTTTTCTAAAAAGCCAAAGGAAGTTATTGATTCATACTAGATCAGTGCTCGCTGACTCACTTCAGATGGCTTGGGTGGAGTGCCTCTGTTACTTCTTTACTTAAAAAATAAAAAAAAAGCCTATGTCAGATCCTAACCTCTAGAACTGGTAGAAATGCTCAGCATTATCTAGCCCATTCCCCTTATTCTACAGGGGAAGAAACTGAAGCCCAGAAAGATGAATTGAATTGTCCAAGGTTACAAGGGCAGTAAGTGTAGTTGAGGCAGCCAAATCTTCTGGCTCCAACTCCAGCGACCTTTCCACTAGACCGGGCTGGTCCTGAAGGCTGTAAATTAAGGATCATTACTTTTGCCATTATTCTCGGGTTACCAGCCTGGGACACGACATATTTCAGAGGGTACACTCACCTATCATATAGATCTTTAGAGCACCAAGGGATTTGCCTAGATATGAAAATGAGAAAATAAACAAATAATGAATTGTCAAATCCTTTGTACAGAAGTGGCAAGTAATTTGAGGGAAACTCAGTAGCAGGAATGATGCCAATGATGTAACTTGTGTTCTATCAGCTCTGCTAAGGAGCTGTGAGACCAGGCTGATAAGGAAGATAATGGAGCCCCTGGCCCCCTGAAATAGGAAAACGTTTTCTGTTTTGAGTCTGGTTTATTACAGAATCCTGCCTTTCAGCCTCAACTGTAGTGGCAAAAAGCTAAAAGCATGAATAATGCAAATTGTTTCTAGCCACCAGAAAACTTTTATAAAATAATAATAATAATAATAATAATAAACATTCTTATAAGACCCAACAACCTACTTCCTTATATTAATAAGGGAACAGGAATAGAGATTTGGTGTTTCCCTGTTAACACAGTAACAAGGAAGAGAGACAATAAGGAAGTACTGCAGCCCTTCAGGTTAGCAAACTGAATTGAGATTTGGATTTTTTTTTCCCCCTCTTGGTGCTATTTTTGTACAATAAAGTAGCTTCTATGGTGCCACATTATGGTAGTTACTACTTAGTTCTGTTCCTACTGTCCTTTTAAAATGGGTAGCCTTAAGCGTAGTTATTGATATTTTTGGTCTCTCTCTACATTTGTGGTCGAAGACCTAAGTGAAAAGTGTGAAGAAATTTCAAATGTAGAATCATAGAATGATGCACTGGAAATGACCATAGAGACTATCTAGTCCATTGGTCATGGACCTCTTCAGCAGTCTAGAGAAGCTTATAGATGCTCATCAAAATAATATTTTTAAAGGCATAGAATAAATATGTAGGATTACAAAAGAAACTGATTATATTGAAACACATGTATGAAAATATTTTCAAAACCAAGTTTATCAATGCTAGATTAAGAACCACTAATCTAATCCAATCTCCTCATTGTAAAGATAGGCAGAATTGAGGCCCTTGAAGGTTACGACTTGCCCAAGGAGGACTTTGGTCCGATGTTCTTTGCAGCATTATTGTGGGAGAGCGTTTCTGACTCGTCCTCCATTTTAACCACAAATGCTTTGGTGTACATTAAGACAGGCTTGAAATGAGCCTAATTCCCATGGACTTTCTTGTTCCCACAATCTACCTGCTTCACAGCCTTTGATGTCATTTTCATATCTAGTCAAAATACTTAAGTCAATTTAGTGATTTTGGGGGGCACCAAACTAGAAGAGATTGCCATACGTAGGTGAACAAAGCCTGAGTTAAACAATGGCACCTGACTCTTTCCCATTAAGGTATTTAAAGTCATTCGGAAGGCACAAGTAGAAACATGGAATGATAGAGCCAATTAGGTCCCTTTTCAGATTCCTTTTACTGCTCTCATCTTATAGATAAGGAACCTGACACTAGTAGAGAAGAAGTGAGATCCTATAGATAGCAAATGGCAGAGCCAGGATACACAGGATTGGTTTATAATATCCCAGCCTTCAAATGATTCTGTGTATGTGACATTCTCTGTCTCTCAAGCCCAACTGACCAGTGGCAAGACCCAATGAGAAATCAGATGAGACTGAATCCTCCATCCCAAGTTCTCTGTCCTTTCCCTTCCCACCCAGTGAACTAGAGTTCACCAGTAGATGATCTCAATACTAGTTAGTCAGGGCTTTAGGAAAAAACCTGCTTGTTTTTTGCATAGGTGGTTTGGTGATGCTTTCCTTCTGAAAATATTTACCATGACCAATCCCCTGGTGCTTGACCTTAAGTAAGAGAGAGAACATTTTCATTTTCTTTCCTTAGAATACTAATGTCATCCTGAACACATGAAAATCCAGTGGTTTTGATGAGCTTAGTGCCACAGAGTAGAAAAAGCCAACTTACGTAGTTGAGTGAATCAATACTTCTCCGTCATTGCTCTAATGCAAACTTCTTGCAAATGTCTCCATCGACTGCTCTACCAAAGTTCTATTCCCAGCACTGCTAATAGTTGTTGATGCCATGTCTGCCTGTCCAGAGACTATAATTGTTGCACTGTTTTTTATTCTACAGAGGGATCATCCTGATATATCAAGTTAGAGAATTAGCCAGGAGTTAAGTAAGACCTTTTCGTCTACATGCTGAATTAGAGAAGGCTCTGGGTTGAAGTTGAAATTAATAGTACCAGTCCTCTGCCAGTATATAGTGGAAGATAATTAAAGAGATTCTGTAAAATATATACGTATATACACACATATATACATATATATATATATACATATATATATGTATATACATATCCTATAAGCAACTTTGGATTGAGTAATTTTAATGGCTCTCACATTGAACATGGGGTTCAAAGGTTTTATAATTTCTTACGTCTGTTGGTTACAACTCCATGATAAAGAAAAAGGAAAAAAAAAAAACAACCTAGTCACCATTAACCCTGCTAACAATTATTAACAGATAAAGTGGTATGTAGTAAGCCAGGTCTCCAACAGTGACCATTCTATTACCTTGTGAGTAAGAATTGCTATCTTGTGGTTTGGCCACCTTTTCCTACTGGACAACAGATAGGCGAAGGATGATAAGAATCAGCTTGCCAAACACGAACGCTGCGTCCACGATCAGCAAGTAAGGTGTCAGCGTTTCAGAGAGAGAGAGGTCAAGGTACCATCTAAAGAAGCTTGGGGTTTGCGGGGCTTGCCATCTTAGATGTCCAGCTCTGTGTATTCTCTTCCATTTTCTTTTCCCGCTGGGCTGTCACCCCAGCCTTCTTCAAACCATCTAATCTGACATTTTAGGAACTAGAACTTGAAAGAAAGTGGACTTTAGATTTCTATGGGAAACTTTTCCTCTGCTGGATGGCAATCCTTTTTTGGGTAAGATTTAGCTGCTTCCTTTGGCAGCTGGGGATTTGGACTAACCTGACTAACATAGTACATGAAGAGGTCTGGCAGTGGTGATGGTCAGGCCTCGAGATGGTGTGGAAGAATGGGATGCATCCAGACAGATGCAGGTGGAAGAAAGATTCCATACTGCACCTCATGCAAAGCAATGCCAGTCTCAGTGATACACGGAAAAAGTGTTGGATTTGGGGTCAAGGGGCCTGGGTTCACATCTTACCTCTTGCTTAAGGGTAGGACTCTGTTTCCTCATTTGTAAAATAAGGGAATTGGACTAGATTCTCTTTAATAGGCCTTCTAGGCCTTTATTGTGATCCTGTTTCCCTGTGAGCTTTAGAGCATGCTCAGATTAGCCTTAGCACTCCTCCTGGGGTGCCCACGTGTGCCCTGCCAACCTGCAGTTGGCACTGCATGCCCACAGTAGCGAGTAGTTCAGCATGCTGAGCTCAGCCCGTGGTGGTCCTATGACCTCCTGACCCTGGCCTACCCCTGGCATTGACTTTCGATGACTGGTGATGGGCTCGCCCAGGGTGTGCCTGCTCTCCCACAGCTCTCGGGGGCTCTGACGGTTGCTTGGTGTTCAGCCTGTTTGGAGTGTGGATTTTGAATCTTGCTGTGCTCGCTGGCTTGTTACAGGAGCTGGAGCCTTACTTGCCCCTAACTAGTCAGGCGCTGCGGTTCTGTTTCTCGGGAGCTACCGTGTTGTTCTGGGTGAGCATTTCCTTGACTCTTCATCCCTTTAACCACAAATTGTTTGGGGTTTGTCCTGAGGCTTGCTCTCCCTGATGGGATTCCTTGTGGGCTCTGGCGCCCAGTGTTTCCCTGCATGTTTCCTGGTTTTAGCCTCTCATGCAAAGCGCACCAGAATTAGAGTCAGAACTATTATAGGAAAAGACCAGGAGAAAAGGAGATGACTTCTGTTACCTAGTCTTTCTCCCATGTGAGTAGTGAATTTTGTTCTGTCCTCTCCTACCCAGGATAAACAGAGAACATTTTAAACTGAAAAGGCTTATCAATTTCCCACCTAGAGCTACCCATAATTTTTTAGGTTTGTTTTGTTTTTGTTTTGAGAAATAAAGTCTTCTCCCACATCTCCTACCCCAAGGGAAAAACAACCACCCCAAAATCCTGCCTGTCTTTTCCATTTGAGCTCTTGCCGGGATAGCCACAGAAGGGAAGATAAATTGTCACCCACCCATAAAAGAATCATGATTTTTATCAGCATCCTTCCACTGGAAGAACTAATTTCACTGACAGAGGTCACAGTCCTTCTCTGACCTGGAACACAAATCCTTGGGCGTTACTTAAGGCACATAGAGATTTAGTGACTTCCCCAGGACCTCATAGCCAGTGTATGTCAGAGGCTGTTTTTAAATCCAGTTCCACCTTTATAACCAGCATGCTCTCTGTTATGTGATATGGCCTCTACTCCACCTTTTGTCAAAGGATGGAATTAACATAGCCCATAAGAGACAACAGCCTATAAGAACATTTAATCCTTCTGATCATAGCGCCGCTTTCCCTATTCCACCCTCTCCTAATATATTTCCCTTTCCAGCTGGCTTCTAATTTAAGGAAGGGAGGAGGAATAGCCTTTTTGATAGGCACTTTTGTAAATGCAAAGAATATTAAGAGAGAGAGACAGAGTAGTATAATGGATAGAGAAGTAACTTTGGAATCCAAAAGACATGAGTTCAAATCCTGCCTCATCGTACATCCTAGCTTGAGTGCCGCTGGGCAGTCACTTATCTTATTAGTCTTAAAGACCTCGCTAAGGTTGTAATTTGAAGAACTGAAGCCGCTCTGCCCTGGTAGAGGGCATTTCCTCATTGGGAGCTTTCTTCATGGAGGCAATCACGGGCCTAAATGATAACAACAAACAAATCACTACCTAATAACTGGTTCAGTTTGACCTGTCACGGTAAGTCCCTACCCTGTGACCTTTAGCACTGTTTCTTTCAGTTGCTGGCTTTTGTTTCCCATTGGATTGGTAATATGGACTGTTTCCTTCCAAAGCTATTACCAGCCCAAAGGACAAGAGAATGCCATGGTCTGTACCGTAGGACAACAGGACTTTCCCTTGGGAGGATATAAGTCCTACCAGTGTTGTCTGCTTCCCATTTCCAATTCTTATCTGATCAGACCATAGATCCCCTATTTTAGGCCAATTTGGGTAAAACGGTCATACCACGGTTATTTTGATCGTAGGAGCAAAGTCTATCCCTCCCCCCCAAAATTTATTGTTGCATTTTAAGGCACCCTGAACATGCATGATACCTTTCCTAGCAAGAGGCCTCTTTCATGTTACATCACTACAGACAATAACTTCTGGTTGCTTAATAGTGGAGGGAAAGATTAGAAAGTGAGACTTCTATAGCTGTTATTTCCAGAATGGATAGAAGGCCTGGACTCAAGAAATCTTGAGTTCAAGATCTGCACATGACAACAAACTGTCTCTGTGCTCCTGGGGCAGGTCACTTCAGCTCCTACTGTTTCATGCACTGTGTAAGTTACATAAAGGTTGTCAATAGAATTATCCATCTGCAGCTAGCTCAGGAAGGAGCATCCACAATGAGAATTCCCTGCACTGATGAACTCACTGGACTGGCCCAAAAAGGACTCAAACAAACCTGATCTTCCCTAGATCTTAGGGAGACTTGAAAACATTTTCCACTGGAACTTTGCTGGATGCAGTAATACCTGTATACATAATGTTTTCTTCATATTGATGCCCCGTCAGTAGGAGGGGAGATAGGTTTGGTGCTCTTTGCATGTCAGGCTTGCTGAATTGGCTAATTAAAATGAGAAGTGACCGGTGTGTTACACAGGTCTGGGGGGTTCCCGCCCAGGTTGGGTATTTAGCTCCAAGCCTGAGGTCATAAGCTCTCAATACTTGCCCTCCCCATAGATCTCTCTGATCATAGCCAGTATGATAGCAGTGATTGTGTACCGCCTGTCGGTCTACGCGGCATTTGCAAGCTTGATGGAGGATACAGAAACCCTCCAGCCCATCAGCAGCCTGCTCACACCCCAGTTGGCCACATCAGTCACTGCATCCTGTTTGAACTTTGTCATCATCATGATCCTGAATTTCTTGTACGAGAAGATAGCCGTCTGGATCACGGATATGGGTAAGCTGCCACGATCACTGGGGAAAATCCATAAGCGCAACTGTTAGAGGGGGCCCTGCAACGTAGAGTGGAATTAAATGACCTGGATTCAGATCCTGCCTCTGATTCCTAATATCCTGGGCAGCATTGGGCAAATTGCCTTACCTCCCTGAGCCTCATTTTCCTGACCTGTAAAATGAGGGAGTTGTACTAGATGTTCTCTGAGGACCTTTGCAGCTCTAGAGCCATGGTTTGATAAACATCAGACCTTAAAAGCCAAAATGAGTCAGTCAAATGTACTATAACCCAAAATAAGGTGTGGCTTTAGGGTCATTGAAACATTTTTTTTAAAAATCTTAATACCAAGCATTTATCCAAATGAGTAAGTAATTACTAATTACAACTTCAAAGGTGTCATCTTGGGAGGTTATATTGACCAAAATGCCATTGGGGCCCATTGAGGGGATTGCCTTCACAGTCAGTTCACAGGCCACACATAAAAAGAAAACGTGTGTGTGTGTGTGTGTGTGTGTACCAGATTGATCACCTGTTTAATTCATCAAACTTGGATCTCAATTGCTTTAAAAAAAGATTTATGCTCTTTGTTTTATATCAGCAACTTCCCAGTATCCTTCTCCCACTCAATCCATAAGTCATTTCCCTTTTAATAAAGCACAACAGAGAAGCCATTCCACCCAAAGTAGTGGCCATGTGGCCACGTCTGCCGAGAAATTCAACATTCTGCACTATATATATTATATGTATATTTATATATTCTGCCCCCATCTATTTACTATGACTAAGGAAGGAGGAGTCATCAGTCTTCTTAGAATTAACAATGAGCATTGCATTTCATCTTGAGTTCTGATGTCTTCTAATTTATTTTTATTTACATGATCATACCCATTTATAGATTTGTCCTTTTGGTTATGCTTTCTTTCCTCTTCTGTATTTCTCTTGATATCTCCAAGTATGTCAATGTGTGAGATCATCACAATTTTCCACTACAACCAGATGACATGATTTTTCTCCCTAAAAATCCATGGACATTAGACCATAGCCTTAGAGGAACCTTGCAAGGAACTTTAAATATCACTGAGTCCAACCCCTTCATTTTACAGAAAAGGAAACTGAAGCTTAGTGGGAGGTTAAATGACTTTCCCAGGGTCCCATACCTAATAAGCATCAGAGGTGTAATTGGAACACCAGTCTTCCCAAGTCTAAGACCAGCAACTATCCATTTTGCCATTCTGCCTGATTAATACTGATTGGACTCTGATCTTTAAAGTCTTCCAGCTCTGTGTTGTTGTTCATTTGTTCTATTGTTCATTTGAGTCTTGGGAAACTGACATGGGAATTAATGAATCAAACATTAGGAGTCAGAAAGGATTTTAGACTCCATTGAATATCCCGAGCCCTTCATATTACAAAAAGGGAAAATGAGGCAGACCAAAGAGACAACTGACTTAGATCAACTGGATATTAATTTTAAAATGTGAAGACATTCTGAGTTGAGATGGGTATCTGGAGGTAAAGCCCCACACCGGTTTGAGTGGATGGCATGGTGATGATGTCATGATAACATTGGGATGATGTCATGGTATGGTCAGTGACTGAAGGAAATTGGCTTCTAGTACAGTCTAGTTTCAAAAAAGTGGAAAGCTTAAAGGAAAGAAAGAATTCCATTTCAGTACTTCCAACGGATCCCTAATCTCCTCAGTGTGAGTATTCCCTCTAGTAGTATAGATTTCAACCTTTCTGTGTTTCTCATCCTTTGCTATTTTAAGAGATTCCTTTAACTTTAATAAGTTAAAGGTAAAATGTTAGCAGAAACTCTTGATTTTTAATGGAATTTAACTCTCAGTGTGTTCCAAAGTGTCTTTCAGCAAACATTTGGCATACTTAATTGATTGATGGCACCCATATTTACCATTGCAGATTCCTGGCCATTCCAGTTGCCCTCCTCCCTTTCTTTCCCACGTAGGATAATCACAAAGAAGTATCTTCATTGGGCATAAGGCTGAGACCAAATGGAGAAGGGGAAAGAGCACTGGTCTGAATGCCAGGACTTAGAGTCCTGACTCTTCCACTCAAACCATATGTGAGACATTGGACAAATCATTTCACCGTTGTTGACTATCTGGTCAGTGTAAGAGTTGGCCTAAGTGGCCCTTTCCATCTCTCAAACTAAATGTCTTGGATCCAACTTGTGCCCAGGCCCAAGTTTAGTTGTTAAACCCCTCACGTGTGGGGCTGGTTCATCTCTGAACCTATCCAAAGACAATGTTAGCCCAAAGAAGCAGTTCCCTAGTAAACAAGGATTCCACAGAAAGGAGGACAACGGGCGGAAAGGAGACAGAGCCAAGTAAATCTCCTGTAAACCTGTTGCTGTGTTGGCCCATTTCATCTTAGTTTCAGATCAAAAACTGTCTGAAGGTTAAGTAAATCAGATTGTTCCCTCATAAGAACTTTGTGGTTTTGTTTGTCTCTTTAGAAGAAGAGAGGGAGGAGCATGGTACAACATTTAGTGAAGTTCCTTAGAAGGCCTTTGATCCTCAACAGTAGAAGAAACTAGAAGAGGCAAATCTTACTCTCCTAAATAATGGGGGAGGAAGAAAAGGGAAAGGACTTAAGTATTTATTAGGAACCTACTAAGGGCAGGGCACCCTTAAACCCTTTACAAATATTATCTCATTCGATCCTCACAATAGCCCTGGGAATTAGGTGCTAATGTTATCCCCATTTTGTAGTTGAGACAGACAGAGGGTAAGTGACTTCCCCAGTCACCCAATTAATAAGCATCTGAGGCCACCTTTGACCTCGTGTCTTACTGACTTAAGGCCCAGCGCTGTACCTGCTTTTCCACCTAGCTGACTATGGCAGCTCTCATGCCTTCTCCCTTGGCCACTCTGAAAGTCCAGAGCAGTTCCAGCCCTCTTTCCTTTTCCAGGGTCTTATCTCTCAGTGCTAAGTCCAGAATGGCATCCTGTAGTCAGTGTTATCCTTCTTAGCCAAGAGCATGATCCTACTTCTTTGACAAATGAGTCAGAAAGAAACAAAGGTTCTAGGTCACCCCACTTTGGACTGCTGAATTCCAGTCTGGGCTTTGCCACTTTACAAACTCTGTAGCTTTGGGTACGTCACTTCAGCAGTTCTGGGCCTGTTGTCTCATCTCTAAAGTGAGGGGTTTGGGCTGGGTGACCTCGGAAGTCCCTTTCAGCTCTAAATCAGTGACTCGCTGCCTGTACTGCTCCTTCCCTCAGGCCAGCTCCTCCAAGACTCTCTGAGGTTAAGTAGATGATGGCTTATTTATCGCCCACTTGGTGGTGTAGCAACTCCAACCCGATTAAATAGCAAGAGTCCCCAAATTTCAAATCTCTTCTGCTCCATTGTTCTCTCAACAGGAAAGCTTTTGTTTTCTTATTCCAGCTCTCGTGCTCTACCATCCGATAAAAGGGTAATCAGAGCGAATCAACTACTTTAAAAAAAACAACAATAATCAGCCAGTCCATGCGGCTTGTTTAAATGAGATGTACTTAATAAATTCATTTTGTCATCTTCTAATTGAAATGCAGTTAAATTGCACTAAAATCAGGAGGATCGCCACTAGAGCACATTATTGTATATGCCTTTATGTTAATGTGAAGCACTAATTTAGAGTCTGTGAAAAGACACGGACCCCATAGAATTAATTTCTGCAAGAGGGAAGTTAACAGAAGTGTCACCACTACTTCACTGTATCTTTGTGGCCCTCTTGTGGTGAGAAGAGAATCTAACATTTCTTAGCTGTGAGATATTTTCATTGGAAGTGGTTGTTCATTGCACTGGTTTATTTCAGAGCATGAATTTCCATTTTATATACATACTTACATCTGCGTGTATGTATGTATGTATGCATGTAGAGTAAAGGGAAAAACAGAATGATGAGGCACCGTTTGATATTTATGAAATCTAGCAGCCCCTAAAAAGGAGTGAGCATTCAGCAAGCAAGAAGAGGAACACCAAGTCGTGCATACAGCAGGGTTCTTAACCTGGAAATTGTGAAATTGTGCTTTTTAAAATTTTTGATAACTACATATCAATATAATTGGCTTATTTTTTAACCTTGCATATGTTATTTTATGCATTAATAAAAACTCTGCTGAGAAAGAGTCCATGCTCTATCAGCCTGCTAAAGGGACCTATGACACAAAAAGGTTTAAGAACCCAGGGCATAGAAGATCTTGAATCTGGAAGGGACCTTAGTAATCTTAGGATCATAAGTAGAGAGCTAGGAAGTACCTTAGAAACTATCTACTTCTGCTGTCTTTGTAGGAAAGACGAATCCTTTTGGAAAAACTTCTACCCCCTTTTTTTAATGACATCTTATGAATGCCATCTTGTGAAGAGAGAAAGCAGAGAGCTCTGTTGTATGGACTGGATTATTCTATGGATAAACAAATCTGGAGACTCTCAAAAGAGGAAGGTCAAGAGTAGCGATGGTTTTTCTTTCTTCTTTACACTGATAGACTTCTTCTATTGGAAACTGTTTAATAGAAGCTAGAATTTTAGGGGTTTCTCCAGGTTGCTCTTACAAGTTTGGACAGCATTGGCCTTGGTGGATAAGTTTGATGCAAAACTCTTAAGCTATACAACTTTTCCAAGTATGAGGTCACTCATTCATAAACAAAATATTATATTGAGACGAGCCTAATGAAAGGGTTCCATAGAAGGAGAAATCATTTCTTCTTTCCCTTCTTCTCCTCCAAAGAGCTTATATTCTTGAAATCTAAACCAACAGTGTACATGCTAAAAAAAAAAATAAGAAACCAAAGTAACAGATCTCAGCTAATCTAGGCATAAGCCTTATGAGTAAATGCTTTACACTTTACAGAGGAGAGTAAAGACCTAATGTTAGAAGAGCATAGGTGGAGAGTTAGAAGGGACAATCTAATCTGATTTCCTGACTTTATGGATGAGGAAACTTGAGATACATGGAAGTTATCCATGGGGGATCCTTCACAGTGGACTTACTTAAGTCATATAGGTTGCAGGGGTCACAGGCAAGATCTGAATCTGGGTCCTTTGACTCCGGAAGCAATATTCATCATTGTACCATGCAGGTTGGTTATATCTTAGGTATAGCCATGCATCCAATTACCCAGGTGAGTAATGATTCTCAAGGAGAGACAATGCAATCTTCAGCATTAACATTCTATGTTTTTGACCCTTCAGAAATTCCTCGAACCCACCTGGAGTATGAGAACAGGCTCACGATGAAAATGTTCCTGTTTCAATTTGTCAACTATTACTCGTCATGTTTTTATGTGGCATTCTTTAAAGGGAAGTTTGTGGGCTACCCAGGAGCCTACACATACATGTTCAACAAATGGAGGAATGAAGAGGTAGGACTGCTCTTCAGGGAAAGGTCCCCTTTGGTCCTTTTTGTTTTAGTATTTTACTGAGTTATTGTTGTTTGTCCTTCATTCTCGAAGAGGACCATGATATCAGGAAGGTGATGTCATACTGAGTGCCTAATATGGGGTCAGCACTGTGGTAGACTCCTTGCCCTCTGAGAGTTTACATAACTCCTGTCTCCTTAAGTTTTCCTAGGAGTACTTTTTCTGGGTCCCCACTTTGTCTTTTTCCATGCATGATGTAGTTTTCTCGGTACAGCATAAGTTCTTTGAAGCTCGGGGTTATGCCATTTTTTAAATGTCCCCAGCACAATGTCTTAGACACAATAGGTGTTTAATAAATCTTTGTTGAATTATAATGACCAATCATGTCTTAGAAGACATTGACAGACTTCCCCCATCCCTCCCTAGCCCTTCCAATGGCAAGTTGTATTGTTCATGGTTGGTTGGTGTTCAAATAATTTGGTTGGGGCTTTTGTTTCGTTTTTGCTTTTGAGGGGAAAGATTAGAAAGCCTGTCCCTCTCATTGTTCCTTTGTCCCTTCTCTCTTTTGCTCCTGTCCAGTGTGATCCAGCAGGCTGCCTCATCGAACTGACAACACAGCTCACCATCATCATGGCTGGAAAGCAGATCTGGGGCAACATCCAGGAAGCCATTCTACCGTATGTATTACTTCGGAATTCCCCATCTAATAGTAACCATATGACATTTACAGAGAGCTTTAAGGTCGTAAAGAGAGCTCCTTGATTCATTTAGAGGGCCAAAACATGGAGGTTCCCTTGAGGATGATAAGCAGCCTTGCTTCTACAACAGAGATTTGAACCAGTGAAAACCTTGTCTGTAAACCAAATAGTCCCTGATGCAGTATGGTAACACAGAGTTGGCCAGGTATACCACTGTTAGCCTGACTGATGTGGGAGGAAGGAAAACTTCATTGCCTCTTATTAGGAGAGCCCACTGACCAAGAGAAATGCTGCTGATCTCTGCTATATGAGGGCAGCTTGGATTGGAAAACCATTGACTCCGGTGTCTTTGCAAAGACATCTATCTTTTTTAGCTGGGAAGTGTAGCAGAAGTGATATGAAGGGGGGAAGAGCCAGTGGTGAAGATGAGAAAAGAGGAAATCCTTTTTGGGTTATAATGTTGATAGCTGATGTTGATATTGGTAAAGTGGGTTATACCAAGAGCTTGGAGGTGGAAGATGGGAGCTTGAATCCCACCTGTGCCACCGAGTAGTTATGTGACTCTGGGAAAAGTTTATTTATCTCTCGGAGTCTCAGATTTCCCCCTCTATAAAATTAGAATAATAATATCTACCTCCTAGAGCTGTTGTGCCATAATGAAGGCAAACTCTAAAGCAATATAGAGATAGATATAAAACATATAAATAATATATATAAACATCATATATATGTATATACATATAATTATTTAAAAATCCATAATCTCTTCTCATCTAGCACATTCCTTTCTCTTGTTACTGTTTAGTCATTTCATTTGTGTCCAACTCTTTGTGACCTGACTTGAAGTTTTCTTGGCAAAGATACTGGAGTGGTTTGCCATTTCCTTCTCCAGCTCATTTTACAGATGAGGAAACAGAGGCAAACAGGGTTAAGTAACTTGCCCAGGGTCATATGGCTAGTAAGTGTCTGAGGCCAGATTTGAACTCAGGAAAATGAGTCTTCTTGACTCTACTCTATTTACTGCTTACCTAGCTACCCTTTCTTTTGGGCCCATCCCAATGCAAGGAGCCTCAGCACATAAATCGAAGGTGGGAGGATAATAAAGCAAAGGGACTTGGGCTTTGAAGGCCTTTGCTATACCTGAAAGGTAATGCCCACTATAAGTGAAGTACTCCATGGAAGGGGTAACCCACAACCTGCTGAGGAAACCTATTCCACTTTTAGATAGCTCTAGTTATTAGAAAGATTTTCCTATCATCAAGTCTAAATTTCCCTCTTTTTAACTTCTACCCTTTGCTCCTGGTTTTGCCTTTTTTATCCAAATAAAATAAGTTTAGTCTCTTTTTCACGTGGCAGCCTCTAAAAATAGGACTAGAATGCATCCATCATGTCCCATTTGGTCCTTTGGCACATCAATCTTTCTTCATTTGAAAAGGTCTCGGGGAAGCTAGGTAGTGTAGTGGATAGAGCACTGGCCCTGGAGTCAGGAGGACCTGAGTTCAAATCCAATCTCAGACACTTACCAGCTGTATAACTCTGGGTAAGTCACTTAATCCCAATTGTCCCCCCCCCCTCAAAAAAAATAGAAAGAAAGAAATGGACTCAAAGCCTTCCACCAATCTGGTTGCCTTTCTCTGGATGTTTTTTTAGTCTCCATTCTAAATGGTGGCACCCAAAAAAGAATATCCCAAATTCATCTTAAACCAGGCCACGGTGCCACAGGACCTCTTCATTTCTGCGAGCTATGACTCTCAATATAGTCTTAAGATTGGATTAATCGGTTTTGGCTGCTACCTCAGACTGTTGATTCATACTGAGCTTGCAGTACATTAAAACTCCAAAAAATTTTTCATGCAAAGAGCCATCTAACCATTCATCTCCATTTATACTTGGAAAATGGATTTTTTAGAATACAAGTATGATCTTATGGTTATCACTAATGAATTTCAACCTGTTTGATTCAACCTAGTGCTATGGACTGTCAGGATATTTTTGGATTTTGACTATGTCATCCAGTACATTAACTATCCTCCCAGATGTGTATCCCCTTGGAAATTTGCTAAGTATGGCATCCATTCCTTTATCCAAGTCAGAGATCAAAACATTAAACAACTCATAACCAGCTACGGTCCCTGAGTCGCTCCACTGGAGATCTGCTGCCAAGGTGACATAGTGGGAGATAGAAAAGAACTGAGTTCTATCCCTAATTCTTCTGCTGACTACTACTACTAGTAGTAACTGATTCTTCTGTAGAAATGTGAAGTTTGAAAAGTGCTTTAGCTGCATGATGTCATTTGAACCTCACAACAACCCTTTGAGGTGGGCCACTATGCAAGTTATTGTCTTCATTTTACTAATGAGGAAACTGGTGCTCAGAAAGATTGGGAATCAGTCACCCATGCTCACACAACTAGTAAGTGTCAGAGGTAGGATAAGAACCCAGGTATTCTTAACTCCATATAAAGCGTTCTGTCTGTTACATGAAATTGATCATGGTGGAGCAAGTTAGTTATATTCCTGGACTTCAGTTTCCCCAAGGGGCTATTAGACTGGATGATACACACTGTCCCTTCAAGCTCCAACATTCAATTACTACTTCCACGTCTTGTTTTATTTCAACCCATCCTTTCCCTCTCCTCACAGCTGGGTTTGGAACTGGTGGAGACGCCGGAGAGCGAGAACCAACTCCGAGAAACTGTACAGCCGATGGGAACAAGATCACGCTCTTCAGTGTTTTGGGGCCCTGGGGCTGTTCTACGAGTACTTAGAAATGGGTAAGCTCTCTTCAGTTGCCTTCTTTTCTTCTTTCTTTTTTTTTTTTTTTTTTCCTGGCTAGGCAGTGGGGTTAAGTGACTTGCCCTGGGTCACACAGCTAGTGAGTGTTATGTGCCTGAGGCCAGATTTGAACTCAAGTCCTCCTGACTTTAGAGCTGGTGCTCCTCGAAGTCAGCCACCTAGCTGCCCCCTCTTTAGCTGCCCCCTCTTTAGCTGCCTTCTTGAACCTATTCATCAGAGAGAAGGTAGCAATTACTAATGGATAACAGTTGTGGTTAGTCAATCAATAAATGTTTTTTAAGAACCTGCTGTTATGCTGAGCACTCTGCTAAGCATTGGATTTGTCACTGACTTGTAGCATGGCATAGGTTAAAGAATGAAGTCTAATATAGAAACAGCAGCCAAAAAAAAAATTAAAAACCATTAATCCCTAAATTGGAAAGTAATAGGAAGCTCTGTGCCACCATACTTAGTCACCCCTGTATGAGCTGTGTTGAATTTGTTGGCTCTCAGAGCCTACCAGCAGAGGGAGCCAAAGAGGATAGTCAGTTACAGAATATACCACTTTTTAGTATATTATCAGCCAACTAGCATATTTATGAATCAACTGACATTTGCTAAGAGCCTGCTATGTGCCAAGAATTATGCCAAATGCTGAGGAAACAAAGAGAGAAAAAAGCAGTCCTTATTCTCAAGGATCTTATGGTCTAGTGGAGAAACTATATGTAACAACTATGTAAAAATGGAATCTGTATAGGATAAATCAGAGATACTCACACAGGAAAGGAAGTGATTTTTTATTCCTAAAGTGAATTGGTTGTACTAGCAGTTCTCCCACTTATACAAGTCACTTTCTGCAACCCTGCCTCAGTTTCCACACATTTGAAATAAGGAGGTTCAACTTGATGGTCCCTTCCCACTCTGACTTTCTCTGTGAACTATACCATTCAGTGAGTCAATAAACATTAAACACTTATTTGTGCCAAGTGCTGTGCTCAGTGATATTGTTTGTCCTTTGTTCTAAAAAACGACCATGACATCAGGAAGGTGATGCCTTGACATACAAGTGAATTGCATTTAAGTCACCAGCCTCACTTTCTCCTCTGGAGCCATCTGGGTTCAGTGGCAAGATGTAGATCTGGACATGGCCCTCTAGTGCTGGAGATACGAAGAAAGGCAAAAGACAGTTCCTGCTCTCAAGGAGCTTATAATCTGTTGGGGAAGACAACATGCATACAACGATGTACAAACTTTCTATGTGACAAATAGGAAATGGCCAACCAACTGAGAAAAGGCATTAGAATTAAGAGGGATTGGGAAAGGCTTCCTATAGCAGGTAGGATTTTAGCTGGGATTTGAAGGAAACCGGGAAGCCAGGAGGCAGTGCCTGAAGAGGAAGAGCATTCCAGATATGGGAGATAGCTAGTGAAAATGCCTGGAGCCAGGAGATGGAATGCCTTATTTGAAGAGCAGCAAGGAGGCCAGGGTCACTGGAGTTGTTGGAGTTGGTATTCAGTGTCCAAAAAAAAAAAAAATGGAAAGGGTTGGGGGGAGCTAAGTTATAAATGGCTTTGAAGACAAAACAGGATTTTAAATATTTGATCCTGGAGGTGTTAGGGATCCACTGGAGTTTACTGAGGATGGGGATGACGTGGTTGTACCTGGTGCTCTGCGAAAATAAATTTGACAGCTAAATGAAGGATAGACTGGAGTAGGGAGATGCTGGTGACAGGCAGACCAACCAATAAGCTATTGCAATAACCCAGGTGTGGGAAGATGAGTGTCTGTTACCAGAGTGGTGAAAGTACCGGAGGAGAGAAGGGGGTGTATGTGAGATATCACAAAGGTAAAACTGACAAGCCTTGGCAACAATTTGGATATGGGGGGTGGGTGAAGAGAGAGTGAAGAGTCAAGGATGACATCTAGGTTACGAGCCTGGGGAATTGGGAGGATGTGGTGCCCTCAATAGTAATAGGGAAGTTTGGAAGAGGGTGGGTAAAGTTTGGGGGGAAATACTGAATTCAATTTTGGACGTGGTGAGTTTAAGGTGCCTACAGGACATCTGATTCAAGATGTCTAATGGGCAGTTGGAGATTTGGGACTAGAGGTTAGCAAAGAGGTTAGGGATAGATAAGTAGATTATGGAGATAAGCATAGAGATGATAATTAAATTCATGGGAGCTAATGAGATGACTAAGTGAAGTAGTACAGAGACAGAAGAGAAAAGTGTTCAAAACAGAGTCCTATGGGACACCCATGGTTAGTAGGTATGATGCAGATGAAGATCAAGCAATGGAGACTGAGAAGTCAGATAGATAGGACAAGAACCATGGGACAGATGCGTCATGAGAACCTACAGAGAGGAGAGTATCAAGAAAAAGGGAGCTTGCCAGTGTCTAAGGTTACCAAGTGGTCAAGAAGGATAAGGTTTGAGAAGAGGCAATTAGGAGATTATAATTAACTTTGGAGAGAGCAGTTTCCCTTGAATGATGAGGCTGGAAGCCAGACCGTGGAGGTGAGAAGAGGAAGTGAGGAACCTAATGTAGGTGGTCTCCTCCAGGGATTTAGCTACAGAAGGCAGAAGAAATCTGGCATGTTAGCTGGGATGGCTGGATCAAGGGAACGGTTAGGGGAGACATGGACATGTTTGTAGGGAGTAGGGAAGTAACCAGTGATTAGATAGTAATTCTTGCCAAGGGATTTGCAGCAAGCTGTTGTTACTTAAAGACTCTGGGCATCAACCTAGTAGTGGCTTTCCAGTGTCCACTCCAATGCAGCTCAGGCCAATAGAATGTAAGAATTTGAGACGATAAACTCTGAAAGAGCAGGGAGTACTCTGTCTTTGCATCTTTACTTACCAAGCGTTTGTGGACTGAAGTTGGTGCATCTGATTCTTCTTTCTCTCCAGTTATCCAGTTTGGCTTCATCACACTGTTTGTGGCGTCCTTTCCTTTGGCTCCCCTTCTCGCCCTTATGAACAACATTTTGGAAATCCGAGTTGACTCTTGGAAACTGACTACCCAGTACAGGAGACCTGTGGCTGCCAAGGCCCACAGCATAGGAGTGTGGCAAGAAATTCTCAATGGCATGGCTGTTCTGTCTGTTGTTACTAATGTAAGTTGACTGTTCTCAACTAAGTGACTGATTTTCTGGGTGGGAAGTTTGTTTCCTGAGAATATCACTTTAGAAAATCAACTCTGTGCATTTGATTCTTGCCTCTGGATCTGCTGAGAGCAATGTCTCATCCTAGAAGATCCATGGGCCTAGATTCCAGCGTGCTCTAGGAGAAGAGCTGTGGTATCTGGAACCCCTGTCACTGAATCAGTTAAACTTTTGTCTCTTTCAGAGTGCAAAAGAAGGAGTGATGAAGTTGTAGTTACAGGTTTAGACTCCACTTAAGGCAAAATTGAACAGTGAGAGCTGTTCAAGAATAGAATGGGTGGCTCTTTTGCTGTTTTGCATCTGGGGCATTTAACTCCAAGTTAACCCCAACTATCCAAGCTCTGCAGTACAACTTCCTTCCTTGCAACAGCCCTGCCTCATATTGTGGGACTGTGTTGGGGTGTGTGGGGTGGAGGAGATGAATTCAAACTTCTCGACTCAATCAGTGTCTTATTTTTGTCCTCGTTTTACAGATGAGGATACTGAGGCTGATAAATGTTAAGGGACTTTCCCAGATTCAAGCAGCCAATGAGAATGTCTTTGAGCTGAGGTCCTGTTGACCCTAGGTCCGGCACTCTTTCCACTGTCCCATCTATCTGCTTCCTTCCTAAGCGTGATGAAATGTGGAATGAGTGTTCCCGTGTTCCCACTCTTCCATGTGGCCTTGCCCAACCATTGGGGGAATAGATCCACTACAATATGGCATCCAACCTATCCTTGTGAAACATACACCACCTCCACCTCTAACTAACACGGGTGATCGGTAGAGAGGTCCGAACCTAATCCCAGTAGGCCCTTTCATAACACTGGTGTCAAGGGATAAAGGTTTTACAGTAAGGAAGGTTGACTTCTCAGAACAATATAAACAAGGGATGTCATTTGACATGAAACACATCGTGTCCTGGGCCCTAACTAAGGTATGACTCTCAAATAGCTATGGCTGTGAGGTATTCTCTGACCACATTTTTCCTGTGTTTGGAAAGGTATCTATATGACTGATGAGATCAAAAGCTTACAACAGTACTTTGACTCCTCATTTGTTTTTTCTCACTGGTTTCAGGCCTTCATTGTTGCCTTCACATCGGACATGATTCCCCGGCTAGTTTACTACTATGCCTACTCAACTGACCAAAATTCCCCCATGTCTGGATACATTAACAACAGTCTTTCCGTGTTCCTGATCTCTGATTTTCCAAAAGAACCTGGGGCGAGCCTGGGTGCATTCACCACTTGCAGGTATCTGGTTTATTCATCCTACTTGTTAGGAGACTCTCCTAACATCGCTATCCCAGACCAGTTTAGGAAATCTAAGTGGCCATAGGGTAGGGTAGAAAGAGACTTTGACTGGGAGTCCAAAAGTAGGGGTTCTAATTTTGGCTCTGCAACCACTAAATAGATGTATACCTGGAATAATCATAGACCCTCTGACGCTCAGAATGTTCCTCTATCAGATGGCAAGGTTGGACAAAATGAGGGCCAAAATCTCATCTTACCTCTGCCTGGGATTCTTCTGAAGGTCAAGAATCATGAGAAAAGGAAGCTCACTAATAATAATGAAGATGCCATGTATGATAATGGCAATGCTGATTTTTATTTTTTGATCTGGATCTGTGATTTAATCTACATGAGACAGTTTCTGGTGTGGCATTCCAGGATGGGTACAGAAATTCCCGACAGTGAAGCAGATTTGCTCCTATTCTTAGAGAGTTGACTGAGACAGTGAGAAATTAAGAGATTGTCAGAGGCAGGACGTAGCTAGTGCTTTATCCGCTATACCACATAAAATAGTAACTGGTATTGGTCCAGTGCTTTAAGATTGCAAAGCACCTTCTATATATTATCTCATTTGGGCTACACAGTAAACCTATGAGGTGAGAAATAGAGGTATTATCATCTTCAGCCAAGGGCAGCTTAATGGTTTAGTGGATAGAGTGCTGGGCTAGGAATCAGGAGTACTCATCTTTCTGAGTTCAAATCTGTCCTCAGACTCTTCCGAGCTCTGTGACCCTGGGCAAATCTCTTAACCTTGTTTGCCTCGATTTCCTCATCTGTAAAATGATCTGGAGAAGAAAATGGCAAACCCCTCCAGTATCTTTGTCAAGAAAACACACACTGAGGTCACGGTGGATTGGACATGACTGGAAAATGACTGAACCACAACAACAAAATCATTCTCATCTAAGATGGGGCAACTGAGAGAAATAAGAATTTATTAAGCACCTACTACATACTGGGCACTATACTAAGTATTTTATAATATGGTTAAGCATTGTGATACAGTGACAGTGTCACTGTATTTGGACTCCAAGGACAAGACTTCAAGACCCGCCTTTGCTACTTGCTTGACCTTGGGCGAGTCACTATATCACTTGGGACTTAAAAAGTTTCCTAATTTGCAAAATGAGAGAATTAGATGAGATGGCTTCTGAGATCCTTTCCAACTCTAAATCTATGATCCTATGAATTCCTACAGATGTTCCCATATGCATACATACCATCTGCCACTTCCTGACAAATGGGAAGACCTGCAACGCATGACCATGTTTTTTTCCCCAATACAGGTATAGAGATTACCGCTATCCCCCTGACCATGAAAAGAAGTATTTACACACTATGCAGTTCTGGCACATCCTTGCTGCCAAGATGGCCTTCATCATTATTATGGAGGTAAGTCTTCCTTTTTACCTACCCCGTCCTTTACTTGCCTTCTCTTATAATCACGTTGCTATTCAGTCTTCTGCTGCTGCTTATGAGATAACTGGCATTTCCCTATATGTTTCTGAAACAGGAATTGTCCTGAAGAAAGCAATTGCTATAAAAAAAGTTAGCTAGGAATTCTCTAATTCAACAAGAATTTACTAATCCTCTGCATGGCACTCATTGTTGTTATGCAAGATACAGAAGTGGAACACCTAGTTTTTGCCTCAGAAAAACATGATAATTATCCTGAAGTATTTGAAGAGTTATTATGGGGAAGAGGGGTAAACTTGTTCTAATTGGCCTCCAAGGACAGGATGAGGAGCATTGGATAGAAGTAGTAGAGACGTAGATTGAGTCTAGTTGTGAATTCTTTTAATAGCAGAACTATCCACAAATGGAATGAGTTGTCTTGGGAGATAATGGGTTCACCATCACTAGAAGTCTTCCTGTGGAAACAGAAAAACCGCTAGTTGGAAATGTTGTAGAGGGAATTCTTAATCAAGTGCAGGCTGGACTAAATGACCTCTGAGGTACCTCCAGCTGGTTTTGTGGAGTAGACAAGGAAGGCTTCATGATGAATGTGGGTCTTAGCTAGGCTTTGAAGGATAAGTAGGATTTAAATAGGAGACATAGGAAGGAAAGATGGAAAATGACATGAGGGCCCTCAAACTGGATTTTATCCGAAGGAGAACAGCCAGGATGGGGAGGGGTATAGAAATCATATCTTAGTTGGAATGACTAAAGGAATGGGGTGGAGTGAGGTAAAGCCTGGAGAAAGGCTCAGGGGAGGGATAGACTGTCAAAGAATTATGCAGAATTGGAGGAGAGCTCAGGGGTCACTGAACAAAAACTCAAACTAATATGTCCTCATATTGTTCTTTCATAAACTATCGTAGAGACTACATCTAGTGCAGTCTCTTATTTAATGTAGCAGTCTTCTCTGTGCAGTGTTGCTGACATGTAGTCATCCAGCCTTTCTCACTACCTCGTAAGGCAGTCCCTTCTCATTTTGAAGCAGCCATTCTTGTTGGGACTGTCTTCCTTATATTATGTTATGGGTGGAAATTACAGGCAAGCCAACTTTGTCCCAGTACGAGGAAGATACCGACTAAGTTACCTCCGTACCCTACTGAGGCACTGTAGTAGGACTTAAGTCTTCACTGAAGGAGGGTGTTTTCCTTCTTTCAGCAAAAACCATAAGTTGGTAGAATTTTCAGTTGGCCTTGGAAATCTGGGGCCTTTGAGTCAATGCGGCTCTGCTCCCTTGGCATTCCTTGTGCCTACCCCAGATGGGCTACGCCCATAGCCCACTACATTCCTGAATGCTTCCTGAACCAGACTGAAATGTAATTGAGAGATATTTAACAAAATCAATAAAATAAAACATAGATAATATTATATTTTAAAGCTAAGTCCATGTGAGGCCTGCAGGGGTTCTAATGTATAGATTACTGGCCCCTGTTTCTATTTGAGTTTGACACCACCGGCCTGTTCCAACCTTAGGCTGCCCTGAGCAAAAGCGAGAAGGGGCAAAATTCCTCACTAATCAGTTTTCCATCCTCCCCAAATGGGTTAATTAGACATAATTTTCCATATTGTATTTTACAGATAATGTATTAGACCCAGCCAGAAAATAGTGTGCCTTAAATCAGTTAATGGTAGCCAGTGTGATAGCATTCTGCCTAGGCTGTCTGGCCCTATTCCTATTCTCGCCAACAGCCAGATCATTGTATGCTGCCTTTCTATTTTCTATTCCCCCTTCTACCTATTGTACCTCTCTTTTGCTGTCTCCCCTCCCTCCCCCATCTCTTTTTTTTTTCTTTTTGGTGAAGCAAGCGGGGTTAAGTGACTTGCCCAGGGTCACATAGCTAGTGAGTGTCATGTGTCTGAGGCCAGATTTGAACTCAGGTCCTCCTGACTCTAGGGCCGATGCTCTATCCACTGCACCATCTAGCTGCCCCTACCCTGTCTCT